>NC_134402.1:270869665-271187456 GCF_038048845.1 Mixophyes fleayi
TAATCTTAGCATTTGTGCAACTGACTTATAAACCCCTAGAATGAAGGGGGTCTGATCTGAGCATGCTCCAAACAAATGCACAGGGTACAATAATTTTAGAATGAGAAGTGAGATAAACTGCTACCCCGGAGACTCACCAGACATCAATACTGCTCCAAAGCCTACAGGGCCAGGAATCCAGTTCTGTGCAATCCCTCTGCACATTACCTCTTGGATAAAACAATGGCTGCATAGATAAATATTAGTGTTATTCCAAAATGTACTAATTTTACACAAGTCCTGGTAATAATTTGTAGTTGGACATATTCCCGTCTAATTTTCTACCATGTATTTGCGCTGACTTTGGCTTTTATATGCTCTGTTGATCACTTTAAAGTGGACTTCCTGTAACATAGCAAAGCTGAGAGATTTCAATAAATTTTTAAACTAATCTAACAATAATTCCGGTTCTATCAGACAATGTTTTTGATCACTTTAAGGGGTCGATCTACCATTTGATGGTTAGTGGGTGTCATTGAGAATAATTTTCTGTAGCTGCATACCGAAGCTATACAAATGTCCTGCCGCTGGTATTTATGAAGTCAGGGCTCATTGGCAAGCCCTGGAGAAACCTGCTCCACTCCTAAATTAACTAAAATGCTGCTGGACTGACCATCATCCCACATGTACAGGTACATTCCTCATAAACATGCTGATGCTTGCAACTATCTATGCTGAATGCTTCCAGACTGCACTTGACGCATTACAGATGCAATATCACTGCTCTCTCCCTAGATGTGAGAAAACCCCCATGTGATCTTCCAACACCCGGCAGTGGCGCTTTCGCATCGAATAGGATGCCTCGCTTGGCATGACCGCACACATCACCAGCGCCTCCTTACACTATGATTCACTCACCTCTCTATTATGGCGTCCCCTTGGTGACTTCAACTGTCATCATTGGGGGGGGGGGGAGAGGGGGCACATGCTTACCCCATCGATGTTACACCACCGCCTGAGCAGGTATCTGAAAATATTAAAAAATTTAGATCATTAATAAAATATCATCGGCAAATAATGCTAACTTATCTTTACATTTTCCTTCTTGGCTGCCAGTGTAGTTTTTATTTTCCCTCAGGTCTATTGCTAATTGTCCTAATGCTATTGCAAATAGGAGCAGTACAACAGCATTTCTGTCTTGTATGTTTATATATATTTTCTGACCAATGTGTTTTCCAATCAATGTGTTATCTATGATTGTACCAACGACTGAAAAAAAAAGTCCCGATTCATGTGTACACACTATAAATGTTTTAAAAGATTTACCCTCGGATTTGTGTTCTTCAACTGTCATAACCATCAGCTGAAAAGATCATGTCTCCGTAAACTTAAATAACGTGAGCACAGCATATCTGCAACATCCCACTCAGGAGTGGAGTGAGGGGATATTACAATTATATACTTTTTTCTTACACAATGTTGTCAAAGTGGATCTTTTTTTACATTTTTATAAGCCTTAGTTAGCTGTGTTTTGAACGCTTCCAACACATTTCTAAACTTGTTGGAATTTGACACACAGGCCGGAAATCTCCACTTCCTATGTCCTTCCTGACTATTATTTCCTTGTTTAGCCATATCAGAGCATGTTCAGATAATCCTATGTGTCAACCATTTTAAAGGAAATAGTCTGTTTTTAACAATGAATTGTGAGCCTCCGAAATGCAAGTATATTCTTATTCTACTTGGTGTCTCCTCCTTCATATGTCCACCACTTGAACTGTTTGGCTATATAACAATCCCATAATTAGGTTGGTATTTATTCACTTGTGTTAAAACATTTTTGTGTAGTTGTTGTGAAGCCACTATATTGAAACTTCCCCTATTATTGGGTTTGAGTCTGTATACATATATAGCTTAGTATATTTAGGAAAAAACTTTTTGTATAATTGTTTGGGCCATATATGTTGCAAAGGATGTATCTCGTGCCTTCTATAAAAATATTCAATAGTATAAATGTACCTGCTTCATCTATTAGTTTGTGATGTGCAACTGTTTTTCAACTTTTTTTTATCAGAATTGCCATTTAGAATTATAGGATGTGTTCGCCATTCCCCGGGCCTACTTCCTTATTCGATATTTGAATAATTATCACCATTTCAAAAAGGCAAGATTTCCTTATCTACAGTGCTACTCTTGATACTGTATTGACTGCTGGCAACAGACACAAAAGGCAGTGGGAGCGGAACCTGGGTCACTCCCCTGAGGAGTACCATTGGGAAACTATTAGAGAACAGATGACCACCAGCTCCATTTCCACACTGATTAACTCTTGTAAAGTTTATTATAGATGGTAGTTCACTCCTAATAAGCTTGTCAAAATGTATCCATCTAGTTCCTCATGGGTTAGAGCTGAGTTAGAGCCCTCCTTTCCTCGCTCCATCCGTGTCCTATTCGCAAGTATCCGTGGTTCTTCTTTCTTTGTTATCCACTTGAAGATTCTGATAAGCAATTTGCAAGATTGGCCTTTCATATTCTTGCCGCCACTAGATGCTTAATCGCTAAGACCTGGAAATCCTGTATTTGGTTCATTCCCAGATGGAGAAGATTAGCCATCATCCGCATGAGGAGGAAAATAAATTCCATCAAGACTGGGCACCATGGCTATACCTATAATTGTAATCTTGCTCCACTGAATCACTTTGATATCTCAGCTATCTCCTGCCCTATGACCAAGCTTCAATACCCCATTTGTTAAGTTGACACCTTCACTAAAATCTCACCTTCCATACCTCATACATGTATTATCTACCATCCATGATGGCCAGGCCTCCCTCCCCCAATTTAAAAAATAAAAATATTGTTAATAAGGTATGAACAAAATTTAACATATCTTATTTCTTGGAATGTTTATGCTCTACTATTTTTTATACTGTATTTTCATTGTGATTTTCATTAAGCCTCTGTGGTGTTTCTTCCTCTTGTAACTGGAAATTAAATTGCTGCCTGACATGCTCCTGTAGGAGAATCCCATGGTGAAAATCTGTATTATTTGCTATGTTTTTCCAAGGCACTTATTGATGACTCATTTATTATCTTTATAGTTTTACTATGGCTTTTTTTCTGTCATTTACTTTCAACTTCTTTGCTTGTTTCATTTTACTTTTCTCTCTCTTCCATAGTTTTTCCATTTTTTTTCCTGCCTTTTTTATTGCTACTCTTCCTCATGTTCTCCTTATTTCCCCTTTCTTTTTTTCCACCTCCCCTATTACATATAGCGTAAAAGAAAAGACAGTTGTCAGCGCTTATCCTTTACACTGCATATATGTGTGTGTCTAGCAAAATGAAAACATGAGGTATTAGTTCATATTTTGATCAAAACATTTAAGCCTGCATCCCAGGGTCAAGGGCACCTCATTATATGCAGGTCCTTGTAGGTTCTTTCACATCATGCTGCTAATTTCAAGGTATAGAACCTCCATATTACAAGTGGTCATCGAGAGAGAGAGAGAGAGAGAAGAGAGAGAGAGAGAGAGAGAGAGAGAGAAAGAGAGAGAGAGAGAGAGAGAGAGAGAGAGAGATTTTTCTGGCAGGATTTAAACACTGGAGCAGCATCCAGTCTTCATTTTTCAGCCAATGAAAACTGCTCTGGTGATGACTCCCACAAATTGCCAGGGCACAAACATGTGCAGTATGAATGGGGTCAACCCGGGAAATTCCCGGGTCCGAGGTGCAGTATGAATGGTGTTTCTGAGCTGGGACGCTCCGAGCCCCTGCAAAAACCCGGCTTCAAACACCCGGGATATTGCAGGGGCGGCAGTATGAAAGTGGTATTATAGAGTTTGAAGGGAATGAACTGGAAAAAGGCAGCCAAATTCATGGGTTTTGAACAACCGGCTAAATAATTTGATTTAAACAGCAAATAAATCCACATCTCTACATCTTTACATATTATTAGCATTGCAGCTGAGCCAGAAATAGAGCCAACACCTCCCGAGATAAACATTCTTATACAATAAGGTGTATTCTGCTGCATTATCCCTTTTCACAGCATTTTGGACATTTACAATTTGAACAGGGTTAATTGTCTAACACAAACTGCAATACTAAAAGAAACCAAGAAGCTACATTTTGATTCCAAGTCAATATTTGTCTAATAAGAAATTTTAATCTACACTGTTGAAAAGCACTTTCATAAGACGCATTCCCAACTGCAGATATAGAGACATTTGTTGCAAAACAACAGAGAGCCCCTTGAGGAGTCAATGTTGCCAAAACAAAAGACAAACCAGTGCTATCTTAAGAACAAACTGCTTGCCCACCAACACCCATGGTAGAGGATTCCTTGGATACAGAAATATATCAAGCAAAATACAGTTCCATGCAGTCAAAAGGGCGCAAGAAATGTCAGAAATTATTTCACCTGTATTTGATCAAAAGTTAGTGAGTCTCAAGGAATCAGTAGACTCATATCACATATCTCCAACCATGCAAATGCATAGCAGAGGCAGAGCAATGAATTCCCTAATTTCCTTATTATCCAATAGGCTGACCAGGTTGCATTTTTTGGGATGGAAAATTGTGACCGGGAGAGGTATAAACTTAAATTAGTTTTAAAATATAAGAGAATAGTTTCTCTCCAAAGTAAAAAGAAAACCTGAAAGAAAAATGTATTAATGTGTTAATCTTGACGTATTCCCATGGTAAAGGCTGAAGACAATGAGCCAACCTTGGGTGGGTGCTTGAGGATTAGTGAGTAGGAGAGACAAGGATGGAGACAGGTTCAGGCATGACAGCCCCCTCCACCTTTTCACCCTGCCTAGCACTCATTCATGCCTTTGTTCTGCTATACAGTTGTGATTTTAATGAAAATGAAATGTATGACAAATATTGCAGTGACCATTTTAAAAAGTGAAGCTGAGTTTCAAAAACACAGGAACATAAACATTGATGGGGGGATGGTGAAGGAGCCAGACTTCAAATTAAGGACACGTTCATTTTTGTCTACCACGTATTAGCCTAGCATGGAAGGAGAAGGGATGCTATGAGCCTATTAGCCTAAGGCAGCCTGAGCGCTTAATCAGGCCCTGCCAAGGTTTAACTAAAATTTAGCCATTAATTATCCTCAGCAGAAGAAGGGCAGTTAGAACATTAATTTACACAGAAACAGGGACATTTTTATCCTGGAATGTAAAAGGGTTAAATACGCCATTGAATAGGTAAATAATTACTCAACTACACAAACACTTTAAAGCTGATATTGCGCTAGTAATTAGATAGTAATTCGACTGGTGTAAGGGGCTCCCCAATGTTATACATTTGCATGATTGGAGATATGTCAGACAGTTCTTGGCTGCTCTCCAACTTTCCCTATCCCCACAATATACATGGGCAATGTTGCATGCGCTACTGTTAGGTGCATGCAGCTCTCCCTTTTCAAGAAGAGCTGTGTGAAGCGGGAGCAGGGTCCAGCGACCTCAATTATACAGTTCCCCATGCTTGGAGGGGGGTTATCAGGTACTAGGAACCCCCCCTCCCCTCGGTTTGCCTATGCTCTGCCTATGAAAACTTCTATTAAGCCTTGATCATTTCCCGCTTTGATCCTATCCTTCCTCTATTTAACCCATACCCTGCCCCCTACAACCCTTCTCTTCTAGGTCCTTCTTCCCCAGTATAGTACTCCTCACCATAATTCTCATTCTCCCTCTGTCCCTCTTAGCACCCGCTCTTGTTCATCTCTCTCTTTATATGTCTACTTCCCTCACCCTGACTCCCCACTTTCTGTCTCTTGTTAGTCTAACCCTTCCCTCTAGATTGCAATCTCCCGCGAACAGGGACCTCATATCCTCGTGTCCTTCTCCTTCTGCTACCTTTGCCCTCTGCAACACTACATCATCTTTGCACCTCATCACTAGGCCCCTCTCCTTGGTCTTATCTTCGCTCTTGCCTTCGCACCTTGCATGCTCTGATCCTGTTAGTTGCACCCATACACCTGGGCACAGGTTCAGCTTGCTTCAGCTCTCTCCGACCCTCTCCCCTGTACCTTCTCTATTTTCTAGCGTCCTGGCCTCTACTTATACCTCCTTGCCTCCGTTTTCTGCTTTGTCTTATGCTCAACTGGGCATAAGATCAAGATCAACTTATATTGATGCAACTTGTTTACAAATGTATCTGTTGTTATATTGTGTTATAACATCTATTAGAAAGAAATAAAAAAGAAATTACTTACATGTAACCCAAGGACACTCAAGGCAATGACTGAGGGCATACGCAATCAGGGGGGCCTGTGACCTTAGGGGGCAAGAACTAACATTATGAAGAAACTTTTGATAAATGGGGTATGTTCTAACCCACCTGTTGCACGATATACCCACCCCTAAACTTAATTTTACATTGAGATGCAACATTTTCCAAACTCACCTCTCAAAAATTGTTAAGTCTTATATTTCTTATTGGCAACCTTGCAAGTACCCCCCTGTTATGCTACAATTCTATAGCAAGCAATGCATATATCTTCCAATAGAGTTATGGACAGATTCAGTATTCCAGCATTGTACAAACAGCACAATCTGGCATCAGATAAAAGTGGGGTTCGGGATCAATATTACCTCATTTTTATGTTGGCGGAAATTATTCCAGCGAACCGACACTTCAGCAGTGATGAAGTGAGAAGCGAAATCTTCAAAGTGGGGGTAGCTATGCAAAACAGTTATTATAGCTTTATTTGGGAAGGGGGTGCTTTTTTAGTCTCCAACATGTACTCCATTCTTGCCTACTCTCCCGGAATTCCCGAGAGGCTCACAAATTTCGGGGAGACCTCCCGGACTCCTGGAAGAGTAGGCAAACCTCCCGGATTCGCCAAAATTCATGAAATTGAATGGTAGGGGCGGGCTACAGAGATGCGACAATGCCACCACACCCTCTCCTACACCCTGTCACTTGACTTCTACCCCGGGATCTCCCAGGGGGAGCAATTTTTTGAAAGTTGGCATGTATAATGTACTTTCAAAGGTTGCATACATACTGTATACTGGACTGCATAACATACCACATCATACCTAACAAAGACCATATTGCGCTCTGAGACTTATTTATTCATGGAGAAAGAAATCTCATATTCTTAACCTAAGGAAGTGGCTATACCTATTATAGAATATGAGGATTTATCCTCTAATTACTGTCTTGCAGATTACATATTATTAGGAGTTTAACCTCACAAGCTCTGCCCCTGATGTCTATAATCTCCCTTTCAGCACAAAACTCCCTGCCATATTATGAGCATTTTTGCTAATTGATAGGTGATTGAATTCTGGCTGCTGTATCTTGACTATTCTGGCAAGTGACCTGGCTTTGCTGACTTACACTCTCTGGCATTGACCTGGCTCCTGATTTTGATTACTGTGTCTGGCTCTCGATCCTGGCTACTTACCTCTGATTCAATATGTGAATGGGCTAAGCCCTCTTGGCTATCTACTGTCTCACATTTCTTCAGCAGCTACCATACAGCCTACTGAGCTTCAAATATAAGTTTCCCCTGTACCACTTAGTCTGACCATTTCATGCTGACGTCAGTGTTAGGCTTCCGTGCTTGACAAGAGTATATCCCTACATTTTCTTGTGGACATATTCTGTCAGCCACTATATGAATCTGCTGGCTCACCTCATCTCTTAGCTGACACCCATATGATCCGGCAGTGTGTGCTTTCACCATCACTCCAGAGCTACTGTCGTTTCTGTACTAAGTAATTGATTAAGCACAGAAACTTGTTCCTCTAGTTCTGCTGTAGTAATACCTTACTCTCTGTCTTGGAAGCCTGAAAGATCCCCCTGCTTCCAGACCTTGTTTTATACATAACCCCCATGCCAGTCATATATTTCACAGTCGATACCCACTTCCCAGCCATATATTGCACATAAGTAGGGGTCCATTAGCATCCATATACTATACAGAAATACCTACAGTGCCAGCTATACACTGCACAGATAACCCCTCCTTTCCATAGCTCATACTTGCCAACTCTCCCAGAAAGTCCGGGAGAGCTGGCATTTCTCCCGCATCCTGGAACTCCCTTGTCAAAATGACGCGATTCACAGAGAATCGCGTCATTTTGGCCCCGCCCCCACGACAAACCGTCATTTTACTCGTGGGGTGGGGCCAAAATGACGCGATTCGAAGCGACCCGCCCCCTCCCGCCCATTAGTCACACCCCTCTCCTGGACATCGTATGCCATAGCCAGACACACATGTTGCATAGACAAATCCCCCAACAGGAACACCATACATCACAACGGTCCCAGTATAGATGGGACAGTCCCGGTTTGAGGGCTCTGTACCATACAGGACACCTTTGACAAACAGGCCTGAAAGATGACAGCTATGTTCCGTTCACTGTTGTTCTGCATAGCAAAGTAGCTATTGGGGGATAAAGTGCGGCCTATCACTTTGGAAATGCTAGGCACACCCTTGGGGCTTGGCCATGCCCCCTCATAATGTGACCAGGCCCCCTGACACACTTCAAGCTACTGCAGAGTTGGGTGGTATGCATATACTGCAAGGATACCTACCCAGTGAAAGCCACACATTGCACAGATATCCCCCTGCTCCATTAGCAGCCATAAAGGACCTGCAATTGTACAGGAATAATAACTTCTAAACTATACTGTTTCGAAATGTATTCAGATGTCTCAAAACACTATTGCATCATTAAACAGGAAGTCTGTTTAGTAAGTCAAACTAAATCAGTAATGTAACTGCAAACATTGAAACTAATATTAGCATTACTAGAAATACCTGGAGATGTGTATCTATCTTCAATTTTGCAGAGTCATAGTGCAACAGCACTATATGCCTGTATACTAATTTAGACGTGTCTGTATAAGATCAGCAATGGAATGATGCACTGTAATTACTGGCTTTATTACCTGCTTGTTTTTCTTGCCATTATACATGTTCTTACTGTATTAAACAAAACAAAGGCTGGTGAGTACTGTATGGTGGAAATGTTTATCCTTTATATTAAAACAGTAATCATGCAGCATGTAAATGTTTGATTTTTCTGCACATTGCAAACAGAAGTCTGAGCATTTGCAAAAGATGTTTTTATTCATAGGTGAATGTTTTTTGCGCATGAAAAATATATTGATATCAAACATTTAAATTTTTTGTACTCCACCCCAAAGCAGGCACCTATGCGCTAGCAGTCGCTAACCAGGAGGAGGATGACTCCTTAGAACAGGGGTAGGCAACCACTGGCATGTGTGCAAGACATGGCACACAGCGCCCTGTAGTCTGGCATGCCGACTGGCTGTCAATACTTTACATCGCCAACACTAAACTGTTAGGCATGTTTAGCAGTTCCCCCCGGGCTCCATTGTGGAACGGATCAAGGCAAGTCATGTACAGAGGTAGTTAATGTGGCATCAAATTAGTTGGAGGCCCTTATGTGTGGTAGAACATTAATTGAGGGCATTTATGTGAGGCATAAAGTGAATTGGGACACTTATGTGAGGCATAACATTAATTGGGGGCACTTAAGTGAGGCTTAATGTGAATTTGGGACATTACTGTGGCATAATGTGAATTAGGGGCACTTATGTGTTGCATAAAATGATTTGGGGGCATTACTCTAGCATAATGTGTAATGGGGGCATTACTGTGGTGACATGTGAATTGGGGGCACTTATGTATGCCATAAAATGAATTGGGGGCATAACTGTGGCATATTGTGAATTGGGGGCACTTACGTGCATCATAATGTGAATTGGGGGCACTTATGTGAGGCATAATATGAATTGGGGGCATTACTGTGGCATAGTATGAACTGGGGGCACAACTATGTGGCAAGTTATGAATTGTGGGCACAACTATTTGGCATAATATTAACTGTGGCTCTACAGTTTTGAGAATGACACAAAAATAATTTTTCACAAATTCTGCTGCCTTAGTTTTTATGATGGCAATTTGCATATACTCCAGAATGTAATGAAGAGTGATCAGATGAATTGCAATTAATTTCAAAGTCCCTCTTTGCCATGACAATGAAATTTATCCCAAAAGCAACATTTCCACTGCATTTTAGCCCCATCACAAAAGGAGCAGCTGACATCAGGTCAATGATTCTCTCGTTAGCACAGGTGAGAGTGTTGACAAGGACATGGTTGGAGATTACTCTGTCATGCTGATTGAGTTAGAATAACAGACTGCAATCTTTAAAAGGAGGGTAGTGCTTGAATTCATTGTTCTCTGTTAAACATGGTTATCTGCAAGGAAACACGTGCAGTCATCAATGCTTTGCCCAAAAAAGGCTTCACAGGCAAGGATATTGCCGCTAGTAAGATTGCACCTAAATCAACCATTTATCGGATCATCAAGAACTTCGAGAAGAGAGGTTCAATAGTTGTGAAAAAGGCTTCAGGGTGCCCAAGAACGTCCAACAGGCGCCAGGACAGTCTCCTAAACTTGATTCAGCTGTGGGATTGGGGCACCACCAGTGCAGAGCTTGCTCAGGAATGGCAGCAGGCAGGTGGGAGTGCATCTGCTCGCACAGTGAGGCGAAGACTTTTGGAGAATGACGTGGTGTCAAGAAGGCCAGCAAAGAAGCCGACATCAGGGACAGACCCATATTTTGCAAAAGGTACAGGGATTGGACTGCTGAGGACTGGTGTAAAGTAATTTTCTCTAATGAATCCCCTTTCAGATTGTTTGGGGCATCTGGAAAAACGCTTGTTCGGAGAATGAAAGGTGAGCGTTACCATCAGTCCTGTGTCATGCCAACAGTAAAGCATCCTGAGACCATTCATGTGTGGGGTTGCTTCTCAGCCAAGGGAGTGGGCTCACTCACAATTTTGCCTACGAATACAGCCATGAATAAAGAATGGTACCAAAACATCCTCCAAGAGCAACTTCTCCCAACCATCTAAGAACAGTTTGGTGATTGAGTACCTTGCCATAAGGCAAAAGTGATAACTACGTGACTTGGGGATCAAAACTTCGAAATTTTGGGTCCATGGCCAGGAAACTCCCCAGACCTTAACCCCATTGAGAACTTGTGTATATACACATATTTGTATACGATCTGTAGCAATTTTGAGAATGGCGGTTTTTAAAGAAACACATTTCCAGCAATTTTACATTAAACCGCCATTTAATACATCAGCGAGTTTAAACTTGCCCGAGAAGATTGCTGGAAATGCAAAATCCCAGCTTGATACTTTTACCCCCAGGGGGTAAATTTAGCAAGTTGCAGGTTTAGAAAAGTGGAGATGTTGCCAATAGCAACCAATTGTATTCTAGCTGTCATTTTGTAGAATGTACTAAATAAACGACGGTGTTTTAAGTGAAAAGGCTGGGGGCGGGCCAATTCTTCATTCAAAAATGTTAGGTGAGGGGGAAAATATTAATCTTGCACACAGATCCACTAATTTCTTAAAACACCCCTGGCATAAGGGTATAAAATTAAAGTGCAATTAGGTGGCTTGGAGCTCATGTTGGTGAGCAGACTTGTTCTTGTGGCTAATATTTTGCATTGAAAACCCAGACTGTTTTTACTTTCTATAGTAGTTGCGACTGTATGTTAGATTCAAAAGTCCATTGTGCTAGAGCAACAGGTTACTTTGGGCTATTCTTGCAAATCTGTATACTTGTTTTGATATCCAATGTCTGACTGGGTTTGTCTTCTAAACATCCTTGTCTGCTTGTGATCTAACCTTTGGTTTGTTTCCCGAAGTTGAATGCTCCTCGCCCTCATCTTTAGAATGTCTCTATGTTTTCATCTCATGTTCGGATTTATAGCTCTTCATGTGTGTGCTGCTGCCTAGGGAAGGAAACCTGGGGGCAGCAACCACTGAATGTCCCACTGTGGAGTCCACCACCTCTAGTCTCTGTACCTCAAATTCACTGAACAATAACGTAAAGAATAAGGCAATAGTCTATGGCATAACTTGCGCATCTGCGAATAGCGAGTAGAATATTGCTGATACTACTCCAGTACTGGTATGCTAAGATTTGTTAGTTCGTCCTAGGGATATATTTACTAATCTGCGGGTTTGAAAAAGTGTAGAGGATGCCTATAGCAACCAATCAGATTCTAGTAATCATTTATTTAGTACATTCTACAAAATGATAACTAGAATCTGATTGGTTGCTGTAGGCAACATGTCCACTTTTTCAAACTCGCAGTTTAGTAAATATACCCCCTAGACAGTGAAATTGCTACTACACAAGTCTTATTGCCTACTTACATTATATGTATGCATTTAAGCTATGATTCTTGTCTTTACTATTCTTTACAGTACACTTTAATAATGGGCAACTCTATAGTAGTTCAATAAAGTTTATTATCCAAGGGTCCATTTTATACACTCCCTTCATATTGTGCACAATGCATGAACACTAATAGTTATCTTCTACATAAATTATATTAGCTATTGCCTTTGGTGATATACTTGGATTTGAAAACATTAACATGTGTGGAGTTTGGTAGAGTTAGAAGGGTATTGTTGTTAAGTTGGGGTAGAACTGTTTATAATATGTTTAGTTTTGAACTTGTGGATGGTAGTTGTCTATTTACCACTGCATGCCAACTGAGAGGAGCACTGTGACAATTGTGTATAAATGTGAAAATGGCTGTTAAAATGAAAACATGCCAACATTGCTGCTTCTTATCATGTTTGCTGAGTTGTGTAATTCTCTCCCAGTTTTCTTACAATTTTAAATTGATTGTGATCAACAAATATTCGCTTAAACCCTACAAGACTCCTGCCCTGTTATTGCAAGTTAATTTTTACTTTGTTTTTCATACCCAATTTAATCAGTGCTCAAGATCCTTATGTGTCTGTGTACCAATATTGATTGTTGGGGCCCACACATATTCTTCAAGCAGCGGTGACATGTTTTTGTAGGTTCAGGTAGAGTCCACTATACAGTGTAGATTTCACAACTGCCCTCTTCTCCTTTCTCCCAGGCTGCGTATGTAGAGGTAGATGATTGTTATGGCTCTTTCCCAAACATCATGAGTGGAGTAAGCATGTAAGAATACTATACTGGTGAACATTCCCGTCAATCACGTCTTCTACTACATTCTCTTTGCCTTATCTCAAGTTATGTAGCCCCTCTAGATCATAAACCTTGTCGCAGTTGAAGTAGTTTTAATCTTGCCAGGATATTTGAAGTCTTAAATATAATTAGGTCACTTGAATTAAGGGTGGTCCTGATCCCCCTACATTTTGCCTCGTTATATAATAGCTAGATGAAGTAGCAATTGGGAGAAATATGGAAAAGTTTAAAATAATGGGAGTGGGAGGGTGGTCCAATGTGACAGAAGGCCGTACTGACCAGTGCAGAGGTTGTGCAATGAATGCATTATATTCTTGCAAATCATGTCGAATATCATCACAAATATTGATTTCTATGGTAAACCTTGTGTCAGTTGACAATGACACATTTAGTTTTAAACTAGGAGTGTTTACCAAGTGTTAGGAAAAGTGTCAGATTGTACTGACACTACATTTTTCATATAGATCAATCAGATTTACTTTTACATATGTCTATGTTATGATTATTTTGTAAACACAGCTAAAAAACAAGTTCCACGGTAGATGCTAAGTGGCAACGTACACATAGACTGATTTATGTTTTGCTGAATTCCAAATCCTACTGCCTGAGAGCTATCTCAATATTGCTTTATATATAGGACCATCCATATCAGAGTTGAGATTATCATCTGTCTTTGGGGCCTGAGAAAAAATACGCCTTTGCTCAATATATCCAATATTATATATGGCACCAGCTGCATGGCAATATAAATGACCATATATGTATACAAAACAAAAAGACAGTAGTTGTTAGCGCTTATCCTTAACAGCTAGATGCAAGCCCTGTTCCTGGGAGGTGAGTGCATTTGATTTTAACTGCATTTTAATGGTGTTTAAAGCATATAGGTCAGTGTAGGACCTGCATACAATGAGGAAGCCTTGACGCTGGGATGCAGGCTTAAATGTTTTCATCAAAATACGAACTAATACCTCTTGTTTCCATTTTGCTAGATACAAATGTATGCAGTGGTAAGGATAAGTGCTGCCAACAACTGTCTTTTTTGTTTTTGAGGCCTATTTATAATCTTTAGCATATTTGGGGGTCTATTTATGACATTGGAATCAGACATAAAACCAGAGAAAACAACTGTTTTCTCCGGAAAATGGCCACTGCACACTGTACAATTTATGAAGGGGTTAACTCAGAGATTTCTCCTGCATTATCCTACTTTTCGTGGTTTACGCAGTCCCCATAGAGTTCTACGTATACTGTGATGTTGGTAATTTACTAATGCTATTTCAGAATGGCATTATTTTACCTTAAAAAAGAATTAATTTAAGATGATGTTCTTCATACTTTCAATAGTAGATTCTGCTTTAAAAACAAGTGTAGTGTAGTTAACTCTGCCAGAAACACAGATTGTTCAATAAACACCTGCTGTAGTTCAGGAATCAGGACACACATTACTCCTCATTAACAAATATTTGAAATCAGAAATCTACTGACTGTGTTGTGAGTTGAAAATAGAAAGCTCACATTAACATTCACTATTCAGCTATAGAGCTAGGAATTGCTACAGAACAGAGGAGGGGCCAGAAAGGGTTAGGGGAGTGTAATGAGGCTTCCCTCTTTCTGCAGAGCATAACTGGGCAAAGTCTGCAGTCAGAAGGTTAAGTTGCAGGGTGAGAAATACAGGAATTCATTCACCACATAACAATACCACAACTGTGCATCTCTTCTAGCCGGTAAATCCCCTGATCATCGATTACTAAAAGGATTTAAACAAGGTAATGCATGTGGTTTATACAATATACTGCCTTCTCTGCCAGAGCTATTATATTACTTCTTTTAGGCATTAATTACTTTGATACTTGGAAGCCAACGCTGACTTTTGATTCTTTAGGCATTATTTACTTTTCTAGTGAAATATATACATTGGGAGCTATATAAAATGTCCTGCCAGTTTAATGTATGAATGCTGTATGCATGTAGTTCTCCAATTTATTAAGCTGCAAAAATGAAACCTCTCAGACTTTACCGGATCCTTCACCAGTGAAAGTTCTGTATGTATGTGCTTAGAACTTCCCCCATTCACTGTCAGCGTTAGGCTGACGGTAAATATTAAAAATAGTCCTTGGAGTAGGGGGGGACTTTGCTGGGACTACCAAAGGAATCGCGGCATGTAAATTACAGCAGTGTTCCATTATGCATTGTTGCAATTTGCAGCGATGCATATTCCTTGTCACCGCAGTAGGGACGTACTAAAAGGAATGCTGATAGACTTCTATGATAGCAAATTGAAATTTTATGTATATTTTAGAAAATCTTATACTTCTTAAATATATCTTCCACACACTTATTGCTAAGGTACTTGGTCATGCTTTACATGTGGAATGACATGGAATGACGCTCGATTACTGTGGAATGACAGCTGTTTTATACGCCATGTCGATGCAGAAATATGAGTAAAAACGTGCATTTCTCCAAAAAAACCACCCCTATTTCTCCCATACCCCCAAACCCACACACTAATCCCTTTCCATATGCGCTCCCCCACACCTGTACCCCACCACACAAGTTTAATAATGTGGAATGACGGACGATTACTGTGGAATGACAGCTGTTTTATACGCCATGTCAATGCAGAAATATCAGTAAAAACTTGCATTTCTCCCAAAAAAACACCCCTATTTCTCCCATATCCCCTAATCCCACACACTAATCCCTTTGCATATGCGCTCCCCCACACCTGTACCCCACCATGCAAGTGGGCTGTGGAATGACAGCTGTCATTCCAAAGTAATCGTCTGTCATTCCACGTTATGAGGCTTGTGTGGTGGGGTACAGGTGTGGGGGAGCGCATATGCAAAGGGATTAGTGTGTGGGATTAGGGGATGTGGGAGAAATAGGGGTGTTTACCATGACAGAAGAGAAATTGTTTTGACATTTTTTGCATTAACATGGCGTATAAAACAGCTGTCATTCCACATGTAAAACATGACCATGTACCTTAGCAATAAGTGTGTGGAAGATATATTTTAGAAGTTTAAGATTTTTTTAAATATACATAAAATTTCAATTTGCTATCATACATGTCTATTGGCATTCCTTTTAGCAGACTGAAGCTGTCATTCCTTTTAGTACGTCCCCCGCAGTATCTTAGTAAATAGACCCCTGTATTTGTAATTTTTTATATTTTTATGTTGCCGACTTTATAGTCTATGGATAGAGCTGGAACGTTGACTGTAACTTCATTTTGCTGTGTGGTAGGGGTAGGACTGGTAGCACTTAGGCCAAATTCTGCAGGTGAAACATACAAAATTTTGGCCAAACTCCGCCCACAAATGACCATATTTAAACAAATCACAATCCCCTTTCACATTAAACCCTGCCCCTTTTCAGGCCGCAAATCGTGATGCCCCACCAAAATAAGGACAGTTAGTACATAGGCAAACCGAGGGTGGTTTCCTAGTGCCTGGAAACCCCCCACAAGTCTGGGGCACTGTATAATTGAGGTGGCTGGACCCTGCCCCGCTTCACATGGCTCTGCTTGAAAAGGGATAGCTGCGTGCACCTAACAGTAGTGCATGCAGCATTGCCCATGTATATTATGGGGATAGGAAGAGTTGGAGAGCAGCCAAGCACTGTCTAATATTATAGCCATGCCGCCATGCATGATGGTCACGCCCACTGGTGGCGTGGTGTGGAAACCCCCTCTACAAATCCTGCGTTTGCCCCTGAGGTAGGTATGATTTATGTCATTTTTATGCTGGGCATTTGGACACTGCAAAGTACCACTTCTCTTCATGTCATTCTTATGCTATACATTTAGGTTTGCTACTCACTGCAAATTTCTTACACAGGTGTCGTTGTCTGGTTTTAACATTGATTGCACCTTTGTCTCCAATAAATACATAAACCAAAAAAATATATAGGTGTGCGCATATAGGCTTATCTTTTTCTCTGCACTTTATTGGTTAATGTTTGTTGGAGTATTACGTGCAGAATATAATAAACAAATGCTGTAAAACTATCATAATAGGAATTGCAGTGAACCAAGGCCTTCACTAAGAACATATCATAGTTGAGAGAAAGCCTTCTGTACTGAATTTCACTGCCCCCCCTACAACTTCCATTATTTGGACCCTGAATCTCACATTTAACATGAATCTCTTTACAGACTCGTGCCTTTACTGGGGAAAAGCAATGTTATGAAAGAAATGGGTGTGTGCAAGTGTTTTTGCGTTTTGATGAGTGAGGCATATAAAGCCAAACGACCTTCAACTCAGATGCATGTTCATGAGTCTGGCACTTACCTACCAAGGGATAAGTTTTTAATCTCTCCAGCCAATAGTGTACCTGCGGAGGTGCTGGACCCTGTCCGTATGTTCCCCCTCAGAGGCTGCAGTTTCTGTTTTTGCTACACAAATTCCCTCCCTACCGTCCTATGTTTATATTTGCCATGCTAACCATTTTCCTTTTCCCTGTTCCAGAGGAGGCACAGTTAGGCGGGAGAGAGCTCTTGAAGTCAGCAACTAATTCACATGGTGCAATTGCTGATTGGCCGCATGTCACTGCCTCCTTCTAAGCACCCTGACTCTTGATTTCTTTGTCTGGGTGACCCCTTGAACTGCTTTGTGTGGGCACGTCATTGTGAGCGCAGAGGGGGAGTAGTCACTGACACCATATTTAGCACTGGCCAATCGTAAGGGACTAAGTCCTGGTATCATTGGTAGACCCAGCGGCCGTACACTATTTGGTTTTGCTAATAGGTTTTAGCTGACTTGCTATTGTGTCTCTATTTCGCTAAAGGTATTAGAGTTAAGAAATAACATTATGAGAGGTTTTGTGCACGGAGGACATGAATCAGCAGTCTGCAGTTTATATGTTTGCTTTTCTCTTTTCTCTATAGTGCATGCATGTTGAGGGAGATACAAAGTCCCACACACACCATATCTACTGTAGTTTGCTGGTTCCAACTCTGTTTATCTGTATAATTCCCTCTATTTATAATGACAAATGTAAAAGCTCTGGATGGGCATGGTGGGGGCCTGGGCTTTGTTCTTTGTTATTCTCCTGCACTGGTCTCCATGGCAATGAGGAAACCCGTCAGCTGTGGTTAGTCTCAGTCACAGCCCTCCATAAGATGTGCTGTACATACAGTATGGGAATACCTCACTGACTGCATGCTTTATATGGAGCCCCCATGTATTTTATGTATGACAGCCCTTCTTTAGAGCTAAATGACTGATATCTCTGATGTTGGAGAATGTTTGCTTAGCAAACTTTGCTAAGAATAGCCATGATCATTTTCCTAGTACATGGAGCAATTCCTTTACTGTTTGGATTTCTTTTTGTTAGAGCAAACAATATTGCAACTAGTATTAATAAATACAAATAAGAAAGTAAAGGAGTAAAGAATAATAATTTCTGTGCAGAATAATTGTCATATTTGTCATGGAATAATAGTGAAAAAGTGAGAATAATTCGTACTCGTGTCCCTGGGCACTAAGTCCATTAACTTCCTGAGTTGTGAGATCCTTTTTGCTGTATTTTCTAGAGTTGGATTTCGATAGGCAAAGTAAGATTCCCTTGATTGTGGTATGAGCAGCTTTTTGCTGAAGATGAGCGTTGGATATGTCCAGATACTGATGAGTCAGGGAGATTCATATAGAAAATGAGAGGACTGTAATAATGAGCCTGATTATACCCTCAAGTGCAAAATTGTATTGAAAATTCTGGGACAACCACATTATAACAAACATCGCTTTTGTGGCCTTGGAAAAATATACAGAATGTTTTCCACTTGGCCTCCAGTAATGAATAAATGGTCCCAACTTTTAATGAGCTGTACATTTATAGAAATTTAAACTATGCAACTTGAAATAGCGATGGCCTATTTTAGCAGAGAAATAGAAGAGCCCTAATTAATTATGGATGTGGTTCAAATTTAGTAATAGTCAGTAACTTGTGTTGACCATGTGCACTACAGTCGTAGTACGTGTTTCATCAACATGTCACATAAATAGTGTCTACGCAGTCCAGTGTGCAGTCACTGTTTTTTATGCATGGTGCAGTAAAATGTGCTACGTCACATTAATTCTATTTTTTTCCCCAAAATATTTGAAAAAGTAGTGTCACCTGTTTTGACAGCTTTAATAAACTCTCTCTCGTTCACAGGTGAATAAAGATGGTTGTATCTAAGTCATGGACTATGGTGAAGCACTTTGTTGGTGCACCAAAACCTGAGGATTTCAAGCTTATAGAGAAAGAGCTACCGCCCCTGAAAGATGGAGGTAAGAGAACACAGGCAACTGCAGTGGGGTTTCATATGCAGCTAGACCAAGAGCAATGTTAAAAATATGAAGAAATGTAGTGAAACTGCCATTCTAGCACTGTACAAGGAGGGTTTTACTTAGCAGGACATACATAATGTTGCTATATATTGTTAGGAACTCCCTGGCCAGCACAATAAAACTCGGAGTCTACTCCGAAAGCCTGGTGTTCCCTGGAGCCCCTAGTGGTGAGGACAGACTTGGCCGCAGGCTGACAGAGGGTCGAGAATCGTATACCGGCTAAGGAGAACCCAAGAGTGGAGTGATTGGCGGACAGCAGCGTGGGGTTCAGGCAGTGTAAACCAAGGTCAGAGGTCACAAGCACAGGTTCGGAATCCAGGGACAAGCGAAAGGTCAGGGGCACTGGCGGAGGAGCAGAATCCGTTTTTCAGGCAAATGGTCAGGGTCAGAAGCGTAGGTTCAAGGTCCAGGAACAAGCAAGGGTCATACACGGGAAGTCAGTCACAGGTTTTAACACCAAGCAGAGAGAGAACAAGCAGGCAGCAGAACTGTGAACAGGACGCTATAACCGGCAGTGAGGCTCTGATCTCACTGCCTTAAATAGCACTAGGAGCCAATCAGGACAGAGGAGGGTAGGGCTGAGAATCAGCCTCAGGAGGCAGCTAATTAATTACTAGCTAGAACTAGCATAGGAAATAACATAACCAGGAAGCATGTATAAAAATAAAAGTGAACCTGTTTAAATCATATAGGAGCTCCCCCTAGTGTTGGAGGATGTCCCTACACCCTCCTACATCTATGCCACAAGGATAATAACAGAGCACAGAATCTAAAGCACACGCCCGGCTGCTAGTTCACGCCAGGATGTGGCATACAGCCGCGGCTCGTGACATATATATTTTATTTAGAATTCATAGATTACCTACATACATAGAATACAATACAATTTTGGGTTGAAAGCAAAGTTGGAATTCCCTTTGCCAAAAGTGTGCACTTATTAAGGACCCAAAATGTATGACATCTGTTTTTTGTGTTTTATTTGTGGTGTGGGACATGTTTGACACTTAAGGGTCTTTAAAGGTATTCATCTTGTATGTCTTACGCAAAAAAACGGTTGGACTACAAGTATGCATGCCTCTAGCTAGCACAGAACAAGTTTATGCAAATAAGATAGGCTATAAAAACGCATTGTATGTATAGTACGCTTTAAAGCATCTTGGTTTATGTATTTAATGTAAAAAAAATGGTTGCAATATAAACTATAAAGGGGAAGTAAATCTTATGTTATTAATATATATGTTCGTAATCATCAACTACCAGAATGAGGGCCGAATCCACTGCCACTCTTTTGGCCAAATCCCAGAATGGCAAGCTGACAGTTTTGTAGGATGGATAGCACTAATGTTGACAACAAATACAGAGTTAATCTAGGTACACACTACAGGTTTTTCACCCAATTATCGTGCAAATCACACAATAAACGAAAATTTTACTCCAATTCACTACTACAGGAAAATAGTGGGCCACTTGTGAGATAATTCTAGCTATATTTTCTTGGTTATTCTCATCTCTTAAGGTTTTGACCTCCTCCAATATACAATCCTTAATAAACTTTTGTATATCTGTATTGGAAGGAAGACATACCCTTAACACCACGCGCCAATCTTTATTGGTTGGCTCGTGCGCATTTCCTAAGTCTTTAATGAATTTCTGACATCTGACCAACTCTTTTCTAGGGTCTGGGAAATCAGTCATAATAGAATGTAGTTCAGATCTGGTCCAAGGACAATGCATTGCTACATTCCTGATGGGAACTATACCATCCTTATCCGCTTTCCCATTAGTAACTGCTATTGTGTGGACAGGATATACACTAACAGGTTCGCTACATTCAGGATTAATCACAGAAGCTGCTGTCTCAGTACCTTGGATGTTCTCTCTCCTAGTGGTTACTCCAGTACTCTCACCTATCTGAGCCCCTGCCCCGGCTGGTGGGCCCGCTCCCTTTTCATACTTGCGTTGTTAATAGCATGGGCAATGGCTGAGATCACAGTGGGTTCATCCTCTTCCTCAGAAACACTTGTTTTAAATTGACTCAAAACAGGATATAGTTTGTTAATTTCATTTTTATCATTTTTAGTAACGGCTGTACTTACCCCTCCTACACATAGGGCGGCCGGGGGGGGGGGGGGCGCTTGCGCATAGTTCTCCACACTTCTCAACGGCTACTTCCACTGTGCGAGCGATTTTTGCCACGCCTACTTCCGCTGTGCACGCGCTGCTTTGCCACGTGTTCCCTTCCATTTGCCACAACTTTAAACAATCATTATGTTTAGTTCTCACTTTTGTTGATTTAATCAACCACACCTTTTCTTTAACATTATTCAGTACCTCTGAATTGAAACTACCTATCGTTGGGAAAGGCCTAACACAATCCTTGGTCATCTTGACCCACTTTTCGCAATACGCCGTTGCGTATGCACCATATTTCTTACAGATAAGAAATCTCGCTGAACCAATAGGCCCTTCCTTAGGCGGTACATCGACCATCTCTAGCGTATGCTTAGCACCCATGTTGAACAATATCAGGCCCCAGGAATACCGCAGTACCCTATCTATCCAGCCACTACTTTCAACACTCTGCCACTCGCAAATCTACCGCTAGAGATCTTTAACGGCCATGGACGTATTTGCTCAAGCCGCGTCCACTTGCTTCCTCTCGTACTAAATGAGCACCTCCTAACACAGAAATATCAACGTGAACCACAGGAATACTGCAGTACCCTGTCGTTCCACAAAATCTGTTGAGTTTATTATCACTGGTAGCACAAAGTTGAATTATTCAACCAGCCTTTCCAATATAATTCCTCCTAGCTGCTCTCCCAAGCCACAATCACGGCCTTACCGTGCGGTCCGGTCGCACCGCTTAAAGATACTATCAGTAAACATTGCAATTACTATTGGGAGCGCTTGCGAAAACTTCCTTTGTTTTCGCCCCCGGTATACCTGCCTCGTATACCGTTCACCAGTTGGGCAACCTGCCTCGTCAGACAGCAACTGAGACACCTTTAAATCAAACCTTAGTGTATCTACATCTCAAAATCACACAATATACACCTTTTCTGCGCAGAAAATCAACTTCCCAACAATAGTAATAACCTTTCAGAGGCTTTAACAAGTGATTATACTATGGATGTATAACAAACTATCAAAACGATTGTCTAAACACGTGGCAACAATACCGGAAGTTCACATACGCAATGCAGGAATTACACATACGCTAAGCAACGCAATACATTTAAAACGCAAAATGACAATAAAAAGAAACAGTTTTCTCTCTTGTCCCTAGATTCGAGTTAGCGCTCCTTAGATAATGCAAAAACGGACATTCGATTTCACAACACAGAATGATAATCAGGTTTTGAATACATTGCGTTCTTACCCGTATATGACGCGTCTTCACCCTTTGTTGAGGAACCGAAATCCATAGGCCTTGCATATCGTCTTGTAGCGTAACTTCCGCTGTGAGCCCCCAAATTGTTATGCACGTTTAGTCGCTATCCAATAACGATTGTCGAATCCCGATGTGTGGTTCCAAATCACAAAGTAATTTAATAGCCAAAAGTAGCAGAATAACAATGCAAAATAAAACAAGTACAGCCGTTTCTTATCGCGGGCGCTCTGGATCCAGTAAACAGTCATTCAGGTCTGAAGGCTGTGGTCAAAGAAGACTGGTCACTAGGTCCAGAGCCCCTGCTTATATGCAGTCAGTGAATACTGTAAAACAGTGCAGATGATGTGGCTTGCTTCTATTGGTCTAGGATTCAGGCAGGTACAGGGTACTGCAGGTCATAGGCCAGTTCAAACCATAATATCCAGAGGTGGGTGTCAAACCTCCAGGGGATGTGCTCTGACTTTCCCGCCAAGAATCCAGTTTCAACTAGTCTATTTGCATTTTACAGTCAGTATCACTTTAAACATTCATTCCCTTACATCGCTAACTAGAGTATGCAATGTACGATCTCTTCGGCGAATTAACCGGACAACTGCTGATGAATAGGGGATTAAAATGATACCAAACATGACATAGTTCCTGCAACCTGAACCTTTGATTTCACTAACATGTATATAACTTAGAATACTAAACATAAACACTGCTATATTTTGACATAACATGAATAACTAGGTGTTGCAACTACAATTAATGTGTACTAATTACAAATGTGTATGTTTGTGTAAATGTGTGTAAAAGAATAAAACTTGTTATTGCCACGTGTTGCGGCTGGATACGCCCTTCCACGCCGTAGCGTGCTCTACGCATAATTTCAGTCAAAGACAACCAAATCTGCTCGATATTAATTGAAAGGTCTTTATCCAATTTGCTGACTTCGACAGCATGAATCAGCATGCTGATCGGGACTTTCAGTCATTGGTAAAATCATTAAAGATATCACATTGAGAGAAATTTTCTGTAGTGTGTACCCAGCCTTACTGTTAACATATATTCCCAATAGACTGCAGTTTGTGAGCATGTATTTAGTGTTTGTTCATATTGCCGTAACATGCTAAATAAGTCCCAAATTAAAATCCAGATGCAGTCTATGCTTACTTTATAATAGTATTTGTATTCACTGTTCATAGAAAATCATTTGTTTAATGTAGAACTAAGCCATAAAAATGGAAGACACTAATGTTAAAACTCTTTTTAGGAGGCACTGAATCAAACATATAAAACTGATAAATAGGTGGTATATACGGACATAAATTAGTTGTTCGATGTAAGCGATTGCTGAAAGGGGGCCGCCATGATAATCTTAAAGTAGACTTTAATGAGCTTTACACACAGAGAGCAAAGGAAAATCTATAATGTAAATCATTTGTTCCTAGTGTCTTGGAAAAAGAAACTATAATATGTAAATAGCATACTTGCCTACTTTTAGAGGCAGCTGTCCGGGAGGGGGCCCGTCAAGGGGGCGTGGCCACTTGCGGTGCTTCATTAGGCTCCGCCCCTGACGATCATTTTAGCCATTTTAGTCAATCTCAGCAGGGGGCGGGGCCACAATGCTGCGTTAGCCCTGCCCCCGCCATCTTCAACAGCAACGACGCCTGGATCCGAGATTTTTGCCAGCTCTCGGGAGTCTGGGAGAACTCCCAAAAACTCGTGAGTCTCCCGGACATTCCGGGAGAGTAGGCAACTATGGTGAAATGATGTGCCATCCATTCCTGCTAAGAGCAGAGTATATTTATTGTTCCAAGACATGGTTAATGTTTTGACTAAAATATGGCAGAGGTTCTGAGCAACTTATTATTGCGTTTTCTGTGTAGACATAGCTGTTCTGACATCCGTGAAAATTACAGCTACTATATTGAAAGATTCTTGCTTAGTTCAGACATATTGGGGTATATTTACTAAACTTTTTTGAAAAAGTGGAGATGTTGCTTAAAGCAACCAATCAGATTCTAGCTGTCATTTATTTAGTGCATTCCACAAAATGACAGCTAGAATCTGATTGGTTGCTATAGGCAGCATCTCCACTTTTTCAAACCCGCAGTTTAGTAAATATACCCCAATATGTGTGCAGACCTTTGGAACTAAAGCTTTCTGATAAAGTGTTTTTATATTTTTTCAGAAGTTTTACTGGAATCAGAGTTTTTGAGTGTGGACCCATACATGAGGTAAATACTAATAATTATTTAAGAAAACAAAAAACCAAAAACACGTGTGCTGTTTCTGATTAAACATAATGCTTGGACTGGCCATTAAAGTAGCCAGGATCAGGGAGGGCCCAAACATCAGTGGGTGTAATGGTATAATTGACTAAAGGGACACCTTGACCATAAACTATATATATTATATATTTCATGAAATTTTAGATTTGGAGTCTAAAATGTGTGTACTACATAAAATGCACCCACTGCTGTAAATCATATGGATATTAGAAGTCACAGAGGGGGCTGTAGGCTAAGTAAAAAAAATATGAAAAAAAAAAAATATGTTACTGTTGTATATAGAAAGTAACCCATTATATTCAAATTTTTGTTTATTTTAAAGTCATGTCATTGTTGTAGTGTATCTATGGTTAAATCATTGCATTTTATGTCTCACAGGCCGTACAGTAGACAAAAGAAAGAAGGGGATGTTATGATCGGATCCCAAGTTGCCAGGTAACATATTGGGTCTGATTAATGTCCGAACGGAACTTGCACGTAAGTTGCATTTAAAAAAGAAGAACAGCGATCTTGAGAGCAGTTCTGGATGTATTGAAATACAAGCATATGTCAAGATACATTGTGATTTGAATCTGGGCGGAAGTACAATAAAAACTCACATCAGAACGCATTAAAAATGATCCCAAAATAAATTAACAACTCTTAACAGTATAATCATTTATATAAATATTTATTTTCAGATATCATGTTTTGAATATATTTTTATAATTAATTGCATAGGTAAATAAAGATGCTTTCAATGCATACTGTATATACAATGGGCCTAATTCATTAAGGAAAGTAAACCAAAAATGAGTAACTTTGCACCATGGCAAAACGATGTTGCATTAGAGGGGGAAGATAAATATAAAATGTGGTGGCAGATTTATAGTTGGGGTAGGACATGTCCTAGATCAACTTTAAATTTCAGTGTACAAAAAAAGCTATCAAGTATTTGTGTGCTACATGAAAAAAACAGCCACTATTTAACTTATGTGCAAAATAAAAAATTAATTTTCACCCCTTGCATTGTAACATGGTTTTGTCCAGAAGAAAACTTCAATTTATTGACTTACTTTCCTTAATGAATCAGGCCCAATGTGTTTTTTATAGTCTATCGCCATTGCATACAGCTGTTCTGTGATGGTTAATGACATGCATACGTGTACTTTTTAAAACAAAGACGATGCTGTGTCAGTCATCACTGCCCTATAGTGGGTGCAAATGATATGACTGAAAACAAGCGCACTTCCGACAAACATAGGAGGCAGTCGTAAGCATTTGAGTCATTTGCGTTAGACATGAATTGCATGCAGTTGTGTTCATTGGCATAATGTTAATTTCTGGGTATGCACAGAGCTATTTCACGCAAAAGACACTATGCAAATGGACGTACGTTCATTTGAAGGGTAATACAAGTCTGTGGTTTTCTAAAGTGTCTGGTCAAAAAAATTATATATAACCCGTACATGCAATCAGCTGAGCACGCAACTGCAGTGTTCATAATGACAACAAATTAAAGGGCCTCCCAAGATGTGCCTGACTCTGCCTCCCTTTTAGGTTTATCTAGTGTGGTAGCTTAGTGGTTGGCACTTCTGCATTTGGGTCATGGGTTCAAGTCCCGACCATGGCCTTCTCTGTGTGGAGTTTGTATGTTGTCCCTGTGTTTGCGTGGGTTTCCTCCAGGGGCTCTGGTTTCCCCCCATACTCAAAAAAACATACTAGTACAGGGGTCAGCAACCTTATTCTATCAGTGCGCAGCAATAATCTTTTGAAGCCCAGGTGTGCCAGATGCATGCATACATATACATATAAACACACACATACACATAGAAGAATGTTTTGATTGAATAATTCCACTCACTTACATTATCCATACCGCCACTTCTAATTTTCCACTTTGACCACTTGTATATATATTTATATAACATTTAATTATTTCTTATTTTATCATGCTAATATCATTATAATAATAATATTAATGGGACCAACAAGTAAACATGTTCATTTTATGCCACACAGGTTTGGCCAAGATCAATATAATGCCTCACAGTTGTGCCACCAGCTAATGTCATCCCTCACACTTGTGCCCCCAGTTAATGTCATCCCTCACAGTTGTGCCCCCAGCTAATGTCATCCCTCACAGTTGTGCCTCTAGCTAATGTCGTCCCTTATACCTTATCTGATCTTCCGTTCCATGAGTGCCGCTTCACTAAAGCAGCCAAAGATGACTTAAAGAGAGCTGCTGCGAATGCCCTACAGCACCATTTAGTCCATCTTCGGCTGTTTTAGTGAGGCAGCTGCACAGTTTGGGATGCCAGACAGAAGTGGTACGTGTGCCAGGGGTTGCTGACCCCTGTACTAGTAGGTTAATTGGCTGCTATTAAATTGACCTTAGTCTCTGTCTGTCTGTCTGTGTTAGGGAATTTAGACTGTAAGCTCCTATGGGGCAGGGACTGTTGTGAGTGAATTCTCTGTAAATGTCCTGGAAGTGATGATATGAGCCCCATAGAGCCATGATCTCAACATCATCAAGTCTGTCTGGGATTACATGAAGAGATTTGAGCAAGCCTACAACCACAGACGATCTGTGGTCAGTTCTCCAAGAAGTTTGGAACAACCAGCCTGCAGAGTTCCTTTAAAAACTGTGTGCAAGTGTACCTAGAAGAATTGATGCTGTTTTGAAAGCAAAGGGTGGTCACACCAAATATTGATTTGTTTTAGATTTCTCTTCTGTTCATTCACTTTGCATTTTGTTAATCAATAAAAATAAACTATTAACACTTCGATTTTTGAAAACATTCTTACTTTGCAGCATGTTTTCCACAAATGCTATATGGTGGTATGCTGTATTGCCACTACTCCTACTGCTGTCATTGTAAAACTATCAAATTCCATTCATCTTCCATATCGTCGCTGAAATGTCCACTTCGCCCACTGTATATGTGTGTGTGTCTATATCATCTTCTTCATCATCATCATTTTATTTATAGAGAGCTGCTAATTTCACAGCGCTATACAGAGAACTCAGTCACATTAGTCCCTGCCCCATTGGAGCTTACAGTCTAAATTCCCTAACATACACATACAGAGACTAGGGTCAACTTGATAGCAATCAATTAACCTACTAGTATGTTTTTGGAGTGTGGGAGGAAACCCACACAAACACGGGGAGAACATACAAACTCCACACAGATAATGCCATGGTCAAGAATTGACCTAATCCACCACAAATGTGGTTTTCCCATACATGGCAGAGGTAGCTGAATTACTTCTGCAATTGCTCATGTTAAACATAAGTCACCAAATAAAAGCATTCATGAGAATTCCTAGAAAATTGCAATGCTGGCAGTCACTGATATAAACATGATTCTGGTACCTTAATGTTAAAATTAACAACATCCGTGTTCACATTTTAAATGTCAAAGTTAATGTGTGATTACTTTCATGTGCATTTTTTATTTTGTGTAACTTCCTCAGTATGCATGAGACATTTTTCTTAGACATTCTTTTGTCTTCCGTAGGGTAATAGAAAGCAAAAATTCTTCCTTCCCAGTGGGAGGGTATTATGCTGCATATTCTGGCTGGACAACGCACTTCATATCAGATGGTCAAGGATTAAATGCATTACCTGCAAGCTGGCCCAAATCTCTGCCCAAATCACTGGCACTTGGAACTGTAGGCATGCCTGGGTACGTCACACAAGCTAGAAGAAACAGGATAAATTGTATTGCATTACCTTGTTGATATGTTTTACTGCAGTCTTTTCATATTAATTAAGGTGCTACAGCCAGCCATTTTGCTTGCCTGAAAATCACTTTTGGTGCAACAGACTCAAAACACTTGCAGAGTTATGGATCTCAAATAAAGATTCATACCCACCACGAGTGTGCCTCCAAAATGATTTGCATGCTCAAAAATGATCCAATCAAAATTGTCATTTTCACTCATGCCAAAAATTAAGACAAGCAGATAACTGGTGTCAGCCAGTGAGAGTGGTCACCCGCTGACTGTGCTAATAGGTCAGAATGGGGTCCTTGAGCCAAAGGGATAATGTCATTCAGTGTTGAGATTGAGTGATGGGATTGTCTGTGTGGGGTCAGCATGAGAAAAAATAATGGACACCCTGTTAAATTAACATCATTATGAATATTTTATCTTCTCTCATTTCAACAAATACATTTGGTGGAAAATAGTAATTTTAGAAGTAATTGTGATTTCATTGATTGCATGTGTTTTTACATAACTTTGTATTATAATTATCAGTTTAACTGCATACTTCGGACTTTTGGAACTCTGCCAACCTAAGGAAGGAGAAGTGGTTCTTGTCAACTGTGCGGCTGGTGCTGTCGGGTCAGTGGTTGGACAAATCGCAAAGATCAAAGTAAGTAAACTTATTTAAGTGACAAATATGAAATAAGTGAATATTACAGAGTTTGAAGTAAACAATATTTGGAAAATCTAAATAAATATATGGTTGTTAATAAAGGGTGAAGAACTCCAGATGTATTATTTTTCAGATACACTTTTCTTAAAGCATAAAGTATCAGACAGTCTAAGCTAGGAATGATTTACTGCGATATCCCAAACAAAGTATCTTAAATGACTGCTAAAGGGTCATTACACATCAAATCAACACAGGGTTTCAAACTGACCGTTTCAGATTGTAATGAGATTTGGTATAATAAATTCTGCAACGGGTGTAAAGAAACCCCCCAAATCTTAGGCTGATATGTTTTGAAGTTATATACCTTTAATGCACTTTTTTAAGGAAAATCTTGCTTTTAACATTTTTAAATTGTATTTGTAGCTCACCAGATTGAGCTAGAGAGTTGGACAAGGTCTCATTTTAAAGCTCTTTTTGTGGGCTTTCATATGATATATAACACAGCAGTATGTTTCAATAAAAATTAAGAATGTAAAATTTTCAATATAAAAATTTAGATTTTCTCAAAAAGCCATATTTTACATTTTTTGAAAAACATATCTAAAATTGTTCATACTGTTAATAAATCCCCAAAGTTTTATTTTAGATCATGATGGGATCATCTGCTACAAGAGCTTTCTCTTTGGACTGTTTGTTAAAATAATAAAAATGAGAACTATTTAGTCCTGTTAATTTCTTTTAATTTATCTCCTTAAACAGTCCCTTTTTCGTTAAAAAAATGTGCAGTTTTAAAGGCATATAACTTCAAAACCAGTGTACATATCAGCCTAAGATTTGGGTGTTGTCTTTACACCCATGACAGCATTTATTACACCAAATTTAATTGAAATTAGAGAATGTAAGGTAGAAATTGATGGTAGTGTTCCCAGTACGTCATCTGGGAAAGGCGATGTCAAACTACACAGTCTTTTGAAATCAGGCAAGAAAACACACACACCCAAAAAAAAATTACTGTGTTGAAGCGAAATAGAAGTGTAACTGAGGAAAAGTTAAGTGCCGATAAAAAAATAAATTGGCAACATGCCATTCTACACACACAGTGGCAAAGAGAGAATGAGGCCTTCACCTTTGTCTATTAGTGGCAGATACAAAAATGTTACCGAGCCTACAATTGGTGCACAACTACTGTTATGCGTGAAAGCCGAGCTGCAAGATAACAGTAAGGCATTAGAGGATAATGTTTATTGGCAATCTGCGATGGATGATACCATAGGTGTGCAGCAGGAGGTCTCATAGATAAAGAATCACCTCAGGAGTTACCTTATATTCAGACAGAACGAGTCTTGAGATGTATATCTTCTTTATATAGTACTAAGTACCAGGATCAGTATAACAACAGCTTTCAGTAACAGCTTCTTAACATAACATATCAGTAACATGAGCTGCTCAGCTCACCTCCTTTCCCCGAGAGTCTCTTCTAGAACACAGAGAGTTGAGACAGGAAAAATACAAACAAGTACATGCATATACAGCAGACAAACAATACACCTCTGTATGAATACAGCGCCATCTGCTGACCCTCCATGGTAACTACATGCATATAAACAAACCCATAGTCTGTTGTACTTATTTCAACACCCCTTCTCAACAGACTGGGTTTCTTCAGTTAGACCCATCTTTGACGTAAGTCTCCAATGTCTCTCTCTGACAAGAGGCTTAGTCAGGATATCAGCTGTCATATCTTCTGTTGGGCAATAGTTCAACTCTAAAAGGCCTTGTTCCTGTAGATCCCTCAGGAAGTAATGCTTGACATCAATGTGCTTGGTTCTTGGGTTCACTCTTTCTGTTTGTGCTAATGCAAGGCATCCTTGATTATCCTCATATATCTTGATAGGTTCTTCTTGAGGCATTCCTAGGTCTGATAGTAGTTGCATTTACCATACCACTTCTTGACTGGCGTGAGCTGCCGCGATATATTCAGCCTCTGTAGAAGATAGTGCCACGGAAGACTGCTTCTTGCTTGTCCAGCTGATTAATCCTTCTCCGATAGAGAATAGATATCCACTTGTGGATTTTCTGTCACTTGTGTCTCCAGCCCAATCTGCGTCAACATATCCTGTTAACTTGTGACTTGTGCTTGCTGAGAGCTTAAGCTTCTTGTTAATCGTTCCCTTTAAGTAACGAATTACCCTCTTCACTGTATTCCAATCCATCTTGGTTGGTTTAGAAACTTTTCTGCTTAAAATCCCGACTGCTGTGGAGATATCTGGTCTAGTGACGGTTGCAATATATAACAATTTTTCTATGGCCTTTCTGTATAGATGGTTATCCTGTAACAGGTTGCTCTGATCATTTGGTTCCTTTACATAACTTGTCTCCATAGGAGTGCTTGCTGTCTTTGCTTCCTGTATACCAAATTCCTCAATGGTTTCCTGAATCTTCTATTTCTGACTTAGTGTGAATGTTCCATCATCTTCTCTTGAGATTTGCATTCCCAAGTAATGTGTTATGTGGCCGAGGTCTTTTGTTTCAAACTGACGGTTTAATTCTTGTAGCAATTCAATTTCAACCCCTTCTTGTTCGAAACAAACTAGCAAATCGTCCACGTAGATCAATACATAGAACCATCTTTCCTCTGCCAACTTTGTATAGAGACATGGGTCTGCTTTACTTCTGACAAATCCCTTCTCTGTCAGAACTCCATTTATCTTTGTATTCCATGCTCTTGCTGCTTGTTTAAGACCATATATACTCTTGTTAAGCTTACATACATGATCTGGGTTTTGAGAATTCACAAAGCCTGGTGGTTGTTCCATGTATATATCTTCCTTTAGTTCACCATGTAGGAAAGCCGTCTTTACATCGAAATGTTTCACTTGCATACCTTTTATGGCTGCTGTTAGGAGTAAGGTTCTAATGGTAGTGTGCTTCACAACTGGAGCAAACGTTTCATCGTAATCTTCTCCAAATTTCTGTGAATATCCTTTAGCGACCAGTCTTGCCTTGTATCTTTCTATTTTTCCTTCAGAATCATACTTGACCTTAAAAGTCCATTTACATCCTATGGCCTTTTTGTCTACTGGTAGTCTGGTCAATGTCCATGTCTGGTTGTCTTCCATTGATTCCATTTCTTCCTTTGCGGCTCTTAACCATTTCTGTGCTTCTCTTTCTGAAAAATTGGCAATTTCTTCCCATGATGTAGGTTCTTGTATGTTAATAGCTTTTGCTTTGTAAGATAAACGTGCAGGTGGTTTTCCCTTATTTTCTCTTGAAGAGCGTCTCACCCCCTCGGATGTACTCTCCCGAGTGTCGCTGGTATCTGTCTTTTGTTGTACTTCAACTTCTTGAGTGATCTCTACTTCATCTGTTTCTTTGGATTCTGTACTTTCTTCTTCAGTAGAGTCTACTGGAATTATGACATCATTTCGTGTTTCTTCTATGAATGTCACACTGTTGCTTATAATTACTTTTCCAGTTTTTGGATTTAAGATTCTGTAGCCTTTTGAATGTTCACTGTAGCCAACTAGAACGCCCTCTACTGCTCGGTTCTGCAACTTGCTTCGTTTTTCAGCGGGAATGTAGGCGAAGGCTCTGCATCCAAAAACTCTAATGTGCTTTAAGCTGGGTTTCTTACCACGCCACAGCTCGTATGGTGTCTTCCTTACTGCCTTGGAAAGTAGTCTATTTTGAAGATAGTTGGCTGTCGCTGCTGCTTCACCCCAATATTTGTCAGGTAGTCCTGAATCTGTAAGCATGCACCTTATCATTTCTGTTAGTGATCTGTTTTTCCTCTCAGATACACCATTTTGCTCTGGTGTATATGGTACTGTCTTCTGATGCTCAATACCGAGTCCTCTTTAGTACTGTTCTATTTTCTGGCCTGTGAACTCGCCTCCATTGTCACTGCGAAGAGGTAGCATATTCCTCTTGAACCTGTTTCCGGTCATGGTCACATAGTCTTGCAGCTTTTCTAAGACTTCATCTTTACTTTGTATTAGATAAGTGACTGTGAACCTGGAATAGTCGTCAATGAATGTCAGCATATACCTTTTGTCTCCTACGGTTCGCGTTTTCATAGGTCCACATACATCACTATGTACCAGGTCTAGTGGTCTGGAAGCTCTGTTTTCACTTTTATTAGGAATTGTCATCCTTGTTGCTTTTGCTTTTATGCAGCATTGGCATTTCATCATTTCCGAACAGTCTGACACAGTGAGATCCCTGGCTAGGTCTCTCCTCTGCATTTCCTTTATGCAATCTGGGTGTCTATGTCCTAATCTTCTATGCCACTTGTGAATACAGTCAGCGTGTTTCTGTGCGCTCAGCTTTGCCTGCTGTTCTGCGCTATCCAGACAGTATAAATGTTCTCTTATTCTGGCTGTAGCTAGCGTTTCTCTTCCATTTTGGATAAAACACTTATTATTCTGAAACTTTACAGTAAGTTCTTTTTCTACTAGATTCTTTACTGACAGCGGTGCTCCTTCAAGCTTGGGAACATATAGCACATCTGTTACGGGTATCTCTGCATAGCTGCCATTACCCTTGGAGCATAGGAATTGACCATTCCTTTTCCCTTCTGCAATGATATTTGTTCCATCCGCCAGGTAGATTGTTTCTTTATGGTTCAAATCAAGTTCAGTAAAGAAGTCCTTGTTGTTTGTCATATGACTAGTCGCTCCTGAGTCTACATACCACTTTTCCGGCAATTGGGTTACTGTCGCTTTAAATGTTCCATTCCAATTGTGTGCTCCTGTATCTGTAAGTGTGGCTTTGGCTCTTTGTTTGTGTAATCTTTCTGGTGGTTTGTGCTGCTCTGTCTTCCATATGGTGCAATCTTTTTTCAGGTGACCCACTTTCTTGCATCTGAAACATGCTCTTGTTTCCCTGGTGTGTGGCTTAGTGTCCACCATTTTAAGTGCTTTCTCTATGTCACTCTCAGTATTGCACTCTGCAAGCTCCTTTCTGCGTTGATACTCCTCTATAAGCCTGTTCTTCACAAAGTCTAGTGTGATTTCTGCTTCAGGTCTCATTTCTAGTGCATTTATTAGTGCACTGTATGTATCTGGCTATAGAGAGAGAAACCATACAGCCTTTGTCCATTTCTTTAGATATTTAACTAGAAGTGTAGGGTGTAATATACACCCAAAGACGATGGCTGCATTGCCAACAGGCTAAGATGGAGAGGAAGACAATCAGGTTTGTGTGCAGAATTAAGGACGGCCTACCAGGGATTAAACGGTTTTCTACCTAATTTATTAGCTTTAGAATTACCTTACTTATCCAAGAAACAGGTGGAGCACTAAATTTGGTTAGTTTATGCCCCAAAACATTGATTTTTCAACAAAATAGTAAAACTAAACCAAAACACGCAATGACGGTTTTGGCAAAACCAAAACACGACGGTAATCCAGATCCAAAAACAAAACCAAAACACGGGGGTCAGTGAGCATCTCTACTACCAATGGTGCCATGAAAAGAGGCAAAATCAGATTTACACATCACACAATTGTATTCTTCTATATCAGGAACTACAAAACTAATTTACGAGTGATAGGTCAGATTAATTAATTAGGCAGACTCCAGAAAATCATGCTTAAAAAGAAAGGATAAAAAAAAGTACAGAAAACTTTATTTTCCAAAATGTCATCCTTGTTTAATGGTATTTGAATTAGCAATCCTCTTTTATTACAAATGCATTCTTTATTTTTGCTGAATCAATACATTATGTTTTTTCTCCTACTCTTCGTAGTTAACTGTAAGAAAAAAAAAGATACTTTTTTAGTTTTAATTACTGGTTTCTTTCAGGGGTGCAAAGTAGTTGGATCTGCTGGTTCCGACGAAAAAGTCAAGTATCTTAAAGAAATTGGTTTTGATGTAGCATTTAACTACAAGACTGTGGACTCTTTAGAGGAAGAACTGAAGAAAGCATCCCCAGAAGGCTATGACAGTTATTTTGAGAATGTAAGTTTGAGTTGCGTGAAGCTCTGTAGTCAAATTATAATTACATTCTAAACTTATTACATATTGGCTTTAGTCAGTCTAAACTAGGCCAAACACAATTTGATTGCTCTGCCTCATACACATAAATTATGAAATGTTTTCAAGAACTGAAAATAATTTTAATCTGCACCTGCACTTTGTCATAGACCGTGATTTACAATGACCGATCACAGTAGGGATTGTGGATGATTGGTCTGGTTGATCAGTATTCTCTGCTCTGTAGGTTGGAGGGAAATTTGCTGATGCTGCCATACCACAAATGAACACATTTGGAAGAATTGCTGTGTGTGGTGCTATCTCCCAGTACAATGACGACGTGCCTCCATTAGGTAACTTTATACATGTAATCTGTTAAATAATATAATTTATTTTCAGATTGTTTAATTCTCATACCGAGACTAATTTATAAATGTGTTTTTTGGCTTATGTGGATGGCATACTGTTCACTTGGCTAAGCTAGAGGGAATGTCTTCCATAGAGTGTAATGGCACAGTTATCCCAATAGTCAGAATTATTAAATACTTGTTTGACTTTACCTAATGCATAGTGCAGATGGCTTCAGGATCATTGATGCTTATGGCAGCATACTGTTGTGATATTAAATAAAGGTATGGGAGTGATTGCAGCGCCACTGGGTTTTCAACATGTACAGAATAGATCCAAAAACTGACTTTGCGGTATCCGTAGTATTCATAAACTGTGAGCAGTTTTCAAACTCTCGATCTATTGAAAATAAACTTACAATAGCAGTGAAACTGGCGTTCCCATAGCGGTTACTTGTAGGATCAATCGTCTCTTCTCTCAGGAGTGTCTTTAATAGATCCTCATGTGTTCCGGATATACAGTCTGTTCTATCTTCTCCTCTCATACATATAACAGAGGGAAAGAAAGGAATATACTGGTGTAGTATGTAAAAACATCTATTTATTCTAAAAACACAAAAACCGGGATACAAATGCCCGTACCAAATGATGTATAGGTAGCAATCACAGAGAAATCAGGTAAAGTACGAGATGACCCGACGATATGCCCCAAGAAAGACTCATTAGAGTTGAAACGCGTTGGTTCAGTGTGGACGGTATTATTGAATGCTCAGGATCTCCATTTGGTGATTATAACATCTTGGGGCATATCGTCGGGTCATCTTGTACTTTACCTGATTTCTCTGTGATTGCTACCTATACATCATTTGGTACGGGCATTTGTATCCCGGTTTTTGTGTTTTTAGAATAAAAAGTTTATTTTCAATAGATCGAGAGTTTGAAAACTGCTCACAGTTTATGAATACTACGGATACCGCAAAGTCAGTTTTTGTATATATTCTGTACATGTTGAAAACCCAGTGGCGCTGCAATCACTCCCATACCTTTATTTAATATTATTGTCTATTACAACACTTGTGCAGTTGTTTGGGAGTGATTAACTACTGCAACTGTTATCTAGCGCTAAAGGTGGTTCTACACTTGTTTGGTTTTAGCATACTGTTGTGAACCACTCTTGGATGCAGCTCCAGCAGAGTGCCTGATCCTGCTGGGGGACTGGCTAATGAGAGATTCTGGGTTGACAGAGGCTTGGATAACAGACAGGTTCAGAAAATATGTCCTGTAGGTCATTGGAGTCAAATTAAAATAACCTAAGCATAGTCATAGGTATTACAAAGTTCAAAAAATGTAACCACATCCGAAACTTTGCACCAGACATCCTTCCTCATCATATCATCATCATCAGTTATTTATATAGCGCCACTAATTCCGCAGCGCTGTACAGAGAACTCATTCACATCAGTCCCTGCCCCATTGGAGCTTACAATCTAAATCCCCTAACTTACACACACAGACAGATAGACACTGACTAAGGGCAATTTAATAGCAGCCAATTAACCTACCAGTATGTTTTTGGAGTGTGGGAGGAAACCGGAGCACCTGGAGGAAACCCACGCAAACACAGGGAGAACATACAAACTCCACACAGATAAGGCCAAGATCGGGAATCGAACTCATGACCCCAGTGCTGTGAGGCAGAAGTGCTAACCACTAGGCCACTGTGCTGCCCATACACTTACTCTTTTCTGTCTCATAAATAACATCTATATATAACTTCCAGCACAATCCTAACACACTCCTTCACTTTTATATCTTCTTTCCTAAATACACACAGATTTTTTTTTTACGTCCCACAAAACATGTAAAAATTTCAATAGTGATACAAGTCCAAAATCCTGGAGATCGTCCAATGGTAATGTTTTTAAAAGGGTGATCTCGTTGCTGGTTTTATTCTGTGTCCGACACCACGATTTAAACATTACCGTCCGGAGGATCTCCAGGATTTGGCTTGTATCACTATTGAAATCGTATGGTCTCTCAACAATTGAGCTCTGCATGAGAAAAGACTGGGAAGAGGACATACACCTTATGTAAGCATTCCCTTACTACTTACCTCTGTTTGCTTCTAGCATTGACTAAAGAGAGATTTAGTTTGAGAGACAACTTCTTTTTAATCTTGGAACATTTTCATTCCCGGAGCTAATACAGCTACTATCTCCTTCTGACTTTGTCAAGCCCTGGAGAAAAGATCCAATTATAGCTATACATGTGGTCACATCATTATATGATTATTGCATTATATCTTTGCAGCAAGACCTATTCTTAATAATTGTTCTTAATACATTGCATATATGTACAATAAATAGGGTTCATTAATACTCTCAGATATGAGTGTCCTATTTTATCTTTTGGATATTTTATATTTAATTGATTTTTCTATCCCCTATTATGCGCTGTCCAATTTTCTCAGTTTCTTACATAATTCACGCCAGTCAGTTCCTTGCACAAACCACCCAAACACCTCAATGCCTCTTATGCAAACTTGGAAATTCCAGAATAAATCCATAATACACTCTTTCTCCACAAACCGTTTTAGGCTATATTTGCAGGTCCTTGAGCTACCTCCTGTTAAACTGAAGTGAATTCCAACAGGACAAAGATAATTGTTTGATGCTGTAGTGGTTAAATATATTAAAATTCATTTTATGTACAATTTCTGCTGTACTGTATAATTAGTATATTACATTTTGGGGTAATAGTTATTGAGTAAATATAGCATTCAGCAGTATGTACTTCTGTGTTGTATAGTCTATCAGTGATTGTTACTTTTAGCTACTCGATATTTCATTTCTTTAATATTTCCCTTAAAGGACCCTACATACAAACATATATGATTTTTAAACAACTCCGCATGGAAGGGTTCCTTGTGCATCGCTGGACAAACAGATATGAGGAGGGCCAGAAACAACTCCTGCAGTGGGTTTCAGAGGTAATGGCAATCTACGTGTGGATGTTGTAATCCAGTTATAACTATATTAAATGCACAATATAAGTTATTAAATAGTTATCTGCTGTAACATTTAACTAGGACCAGACATGCCTGTGTATAGGTGTCTTCAAAACAGCAAAGAAATTGCCTAGCTAACAATTTGTTGAAAACTTAGGACCTGTTGTACTTCATTTCCAACTTTTCTGCAACGCTATTGTGGCAGGAAAAAGTTATGCTTTTAAATTGCTGGAATGACGCTGAATCTTCCCCTTTATCATTTGCATCCTGAGGTCATTAGCATTAGGTAGAGTAGCATGTAAGGGAAGAGATCATAAACATTTCTGGTCATTATGATACTGTATATAGGTAGTTTATATACTATTGGATCACAGAATGATAATTCACTATATGTGCACTTTACAATGGTATTATAACAAATGTAACATATTACTGTTGTTTTTTTTTTCAAGGGCAAGCTGAAATATCATGAACATGTCACCAATGGTTTTGAGAATATGCCGGCTGGATTCATTGGGATGCTCCAGGGAGAGAACATTGGGAAAGCAATTATAAAAGTTTAGATATTTTAAAATGTTTTGCTCTTCATTTCCAAAATGTCCTTGTTTGTATGTTGAACTAAACAATGAAAATAAAGGTGTTCATAAAATATTTTTGTGTGTGTTTTAAATATAGTATATGCTGTAAGCATTTTATTACTTTTCATTATGATTTGGCAACTTAGTAGCGCTATTCTAATAAGCAACAAGACAGTCAATACCTTGGCTGGACAATCAGCTTGGCAACTGTTATTTATAGTAATAAATGCAAATACTTCTGCTCGTGCGTTATAATTAGGGATGTGCACCGGCGACTTTTGAGGTCTCGTGTTTTGTGTTTTGGATCCGGATTTTCGTTATTTTTGAGGTTCGGATTTGTCTCGCAAAACACTTGACGAAAGGTCTCGGTTCGGATTTAAGGTATTGGATTCGGATTTTTTTTGAAAAAAACATAAAAAGTTTAAAAATCAAGTTTTTGGGCTTATTTTCACTCCTAGGCTATTATTAACCTCAATAACATTCAATAACAAGCATTTCCACTAATTTACAGTGTATTCTGAACACCTCACAATATAGTTATTAGTCCAAAACGTTGCAACAAGGTATCTTTCTGGACTGCGTAGAGGAGTGGGTCACCACAATATATTAAAAACCCTGAACTTTTATGATTCGCACCAATAATTGTACCTGGACTGCGTAGAGGAGTGGGTCACCACAATATATTAAAAACCCTGAACTTTTATGATTCGCACCAATAATTGTACCTGGACTGCGTAGAGGAGTGGGTCACCACAATATATTAAAAACCCTGAACTTTTATGATTCGCACCAATAATTGTACCTGGACTGCGTAGAGGAGTGGGTCACCACAATATCTTAAAAACCCTGAACTTTTATGATTCGCACCAATAATTGTACCTGGACTGCGTAGAGGAGTGGGTCACCACAATATATTAAAAACCCTGAACTTTTATGATTCGCACCAATAATTGTACCTGGACTGCGTAGAGGAGTGGGTCACCACAATATCTTAAAAACCCTGAACTTTTATGATTTGCACCAATAATTGTACCTGGACTGCGTAGAGGAGTGGGTCACCACAATATATTAAAAACCCTGAACTTTTATGATTCGCACCAATAATTGTACCTGGACTGCGTAGAGGAGTGGGTCACCACAATATCTTAAAAACCCTGAACTTTTATGATTCGCACCAATAATTGTACCTGGACTGCGTAGAGGAGTGGGTCACCACAATATATTAAAAACCCTGAACTTTTATGATTCGCACCAATAATTGTACCTGGACTGCGTAGAGGAGTGGGTCACCACAATATCTTAAAAACCCTGAACTTTTATGATTCGCACCAATAATTGTACCTGGACTGCGTAGAGGAGTGGGTCACCACAATATATTAAAAACCCTGAACTTTTATGATTCGCACCAATAATTGTACCTGGACTGCGTAGAGGAGTGGGTCACCACAATATCTTAAAAACCCTGAACTTTTATGATTTACACCAATAATTGTACCTGGACTGCGTAGAGGAGTGGGTCACCACAATATATTAAAAACCCTGAACTTTTATGATTCGCACCAATAATTGTACCTGGACTGCGTAGAGGAGTGGGTCACCACAATATATTAAAAACCCTGAACTTTTATGATTCGCACCAATAATTGTACCTGGACTGCGTAGAGGAGTGGGTCACCACAATATCTTAAAAACCCTGAACTTTTATGATTCGCACCAATAATTGTACCTGGACTGCGTAGAGGAGTGGGTCACCACAATATATTAAAAACCCTGAACTTTTATGATTCGCACCAATAATTGTACCTGGACTGCGTAGAGGAGTGGGTCACCACAATATCTTAAAAACCCTGAACTTTTATGATTTGCACCAATAATTGTACCTGGACTGCGTAGAGGAGTGGGTCACCACAATATATTAAAAACCCTGAACTTTTATGATTCGCACCAATAATTGTACCTGGACTGCGTAGAGGAGTGGGTCACCACAATATATTAAAAACCCTGAACTTTTATGATTCGCACCAATAATTGTACCTGGACTGCGTAGAGGAGTGGGTCACCACAATATCTTAAAAACCCTGAACTTTTATGATTCGCACCAATAATTGTACCTGGACTGCGTAGAGGAGTGGGTCACCACAATATATTAAAAACCCTGAACTTTTATGATTCGCACCAATAATTGTACCTGGACTGCGTAGAGGAGTGGGTCACCACAATATCTTAAAAACCCTGAACTTTTATGATTCGCACCAATAATTGTACCTGGACTGCGTAGAGGAGTGGGTCACCACAATATATTAAAAACCCTGAACTTTTATGATTCGCACCAATAATTGTACCTGGACTGCGTAGAGGAGTGGGTCACCACAATATCTTAAAAACCCTGAACTTTTATGATTCGCACCAATAATTGTACCTGGACTGCGTAGAGGAGTGGGTCACCACAATATCTTAAAAACCCTGAACTTTTATGATTCGCACCAATAATTGTACCTGGACTGCGTAGAGGAGTGGGTCACCACAATATATTAAAAACCCTGAACTTTTATGATTCGCACCAATAATTGTACCTGGACTGCGTAGAGGAGTGGGTCACCACAATATATTAAAAACCCTGAACTTTTATGATTCGCACCAATAATTGTACCTGGACTGCGTAGAGGAGTGGGTCACCACAATATCTTAAAAACCCTGAACTTTTATGATTCGCACCAATAATTGTACCTGGACTGCGTAGAGGAGTGGGTCACCACAATATATTAAAAACCCTGAACTTTTATGATTCGCACCAATAATTGTACCTGGACTGCGTAGAGGAGTGGGTCACCACAATATATATTAAAAACCCTGAACTTTTATGAATCGCACCAATAAATGTACCTGGACTGCGTAGAGGAGTGGGTCACCACAATATATATTAAAAACCCTGAACTTTTATGAATCGCACCAATAAATGTACCTGGACTGCGTAGAGGAGTGGGTCACCACAATATATTAAAAACCCTGAACTTTTATGATTCGCACCAATAATTGTACCTGGACTGCGTAGAGGAGTGGGTCACCACAATATATTAAAAACCCTGAACTTTTATGATTCGCACCAATAATTGTACCTGGACTGCGTAGAGGAGTGGGTCACCACAATATCTTAAAAACCCTGAACTTTTATGATTCGCACCAATAATTGTACCTGGACTGCGTAGAGGAGTGGGTCACCACAATATCTTAAAAACCCTGAACTTTTATGATTCGCACCAATAATTGTACCTGGACTGCGTAGAGGAGTGGGTCACCACAATATATTAAAAACCCTGAACTTTTATGATTCGCACCAATAATTGTACCTGGACTGCGTAGAGGAGTGGGTCACCACAATATATTAAAAACCCTGAACTTTTATGATTCGCACCAATAATTGTACCTGGACTGCGTAGAGGAGTGGGTCACCACAATATCTTAAAAACCCTGAACTTTTATGATTCGCACCAATAATTGTACCTGGACTGCGTAGAGGAGTGGGTCACCACAATATATTAAAAACCCTGAACTTTTATGATTCGCACCAATAATTGTACCTGGACTGCGTAGAGGAGTGGGTCACCACAATATCTTAAAAACCCTGAACTTTTATGATTCGCACCAATAATTGTACCTGGACTGCGTAGAGGAGTGGGTCACCACAATATATTAAAAACCCTGAACTTTTATGATTCGCACCAATAATTGTACCTGGACTGCGTAGAGGAGTGGGTCACCACAATATCTTAAAAACCCTGAACTTTTATGATTCGCACCAATAATTGTACCTGGACTGCGTAGAGGAGTGGGTCACCACAATATCTTAAAAACCCTGAACTTTTATGATTCGCACCAATAATTGTACCTGGACTGCGTAGAGGAGTGGGTCACCACAATATATTAAAAACCCTGAACTTTTATGATTCGCACCAATAATTGTACCTGGACTGCGTAGAGGAGTGGGTCACCACAATATATTAAAAACCCTGAACTTTTATGATTCGCACCAATAATTGTACCTGGACTGCGTAGAGGAGTGGGTCACCACAATATCTTAAAAACCCTGAACTTTTATGATTCGCACCAATAATTGTACCTGGACTGCGTAGAGGAGTGGGTCACCACAATATATTAAAAACCCTGAACTTTTATGATTCGCACCAATAATTGTACCTGGACTGCGTAGAGGAGTGGGTCACCACAATATATATTAAAAACCCTGAACTTTTATGAATCGCACCAATAAATGTACCTGGACTGCGTAGAGGAGTGGGTCACCACAATATATATTAAAAACCCTGAACTTTTATGAATCGCACCAATAAATGTACCTGGACTGCGTAGAGGAGTGGGTCACCACAATATATTAAAAACCCTGAACTTTTATGATTCGCACCAATAATTGTACCTGGACTGCGTAGAGGAGTGGGTCACCACAATATATTAAAAACCCTGAACTTTTATGATTCGCACCAATAATTGTACCTGGACTGCGTAGAGGAGTGGGTCACCACAATATCTTAAAAACCCTGAACTTTTATGATTCGCACCAATAATTGTACCTGGACTGCGTAGAGGAGTGGGTCACCACAATATCTTAAAAACCCTGAACTTTTATGATTCGCACCAATAATTGTACCTGGACTGCGTAGAGGAGTGGGTCACCACAATATATTAAAAACCCTGAACTTTTATGATTCGCACCAATAATTGTACCTGGACTGCGTAGAGGAGTGGGCACTGGGCACCACAATAAAATATATAAAAAACCTTCAACAGATCTGCATTACACTACACATACGGCTGCTCCTCCATCCTCTCCATCATATACATGTTGGAGTTTTAGCGTGTGACAACCTCTTGTTTTTGATAATGTCAGTGCATTTTGAATATTTTTCAATTTGCCCCACACCACTGAATGTACTTTATCTATGATACGCAATACGCATCTATCTATCTTGACTGCGTAGTGTGGTGGCCCCGGTACACAATTTGGTACCGAGGCCACAATATAATTAAAAAACCCTCCACGTGTCTGAATTCCACCAAACAAGTATCTGGACTGCATAGTGGGGTGGCCCCGGTACCCAATTTGATACCGGGGCCACAATACCTCCTCCAAACATGGTACAGACAATTCGTCATTGAGATCCCAGACAGACAGGGTCAAAGTGTTATTGTTTGACTTTGTAAACCCAAAAAACTGTCCCTGTTGCACATAGTTGTGCAATGAAGACTGACTTTTTCATTTAAAGGCACGATCTTTCAAGTGTAGTGTTTGTAAGTCTAAGTCATATTATACTTTTGGTAAAATTGGTTTATTTTGTTCCTCTTTATGGTAATTAATTAGTAATAGAATTAAAGTAGGAAATAGAATTAAAGTATGAAATAGAATTAAAGTATGAAATAGAGTGGTATAGAGTTGTAGTGTGGTATAGATAGAGTGGTCCACACAATATAATAATAAAACCCTCAACTGGTCTGAATTCCACCAAACAAGTATCTTGACTGCGTAGTGTGGTGGCCCCGGTACACAATTTGGTACCGAGGCCACAATATAATTAAAAAACCCTCCACGTGTCTGAATTCCACCAAACAAGTATCTGGACTGCATAGTGGGGTGGCCCCGGTACCCAATTTGATACCGGGGCCACAATACCTCCTCCAAACATGGTACAGACAATTCGTCATTGAGATCCCAGACAGACAGGGTCAAAGTGTTATTGTTTGACTTTGTAAACCCAAAAAACTGTCCCTGTTGCACATAGTTGTGCAATGAAGACTGACTTTTTCATTTAAAGGCACGATCTTTCAAGTGTAGTGTTTGTAAGTCTAAGTCATATTATACTTTTGGTAAAATTGGTTTATTTTTTTCCTCTTTATGGTAATTAATTAGTAATAGAATTAAAGTAGGAAATAGAATTAAAGTATGAAATAGAATTAAAGTATGAAATAGAGTGGTATAGAGTTGTAGTGTGGTATAGATAGAGTGGTCCACACAATATAATAATAAAACCCTCAACTGGTCTGAATTCCACCAAACAAGTATCTTGACTGCGTAGTGTGGTGGCCCCGGTACACAATTTGGTACCGAGGCCACAATATAATTAAAAAACCCTCCACGTGTCTGAATTCCACCAAACAAGTATCTGGACTGCATAGTGGGGTGGCCCCGGTACACAATTTGGTACCGAGGCCACAATATAATTAAAAAATTGGGCATCAACTGTCACCGTTGTTTAATATCTGATACACCTAAATATGGACTGCACAGTGGAGTGGCCCCGGTAGTAAATTTGGTGCCGGGGCCACAATACCTCCTCCAACTTCCAAGTGTAGTGTTTATAAAGACAGACAGCGTCGAAGTGTTATTAGTTGACTTTCTTAACCCTAAAATTGTCCCTGTTGCAAATATTCGTGCAATGGACAGTTACTTTTCTATTGAAAGACTCAAGCTTTCAAGTGTAGTGTTTATAAAATATAAACAACAATACAGTAGTTTTAGAGCACGTCAATACCTCTTGTTTTAAATTATGACACGGCATTTTACTTTTGGTTTAATTTCTTGAATTTTTTTACATTTGGTTTTACTTTTTGAACATGGCAAATGACTGTTGCTTGGTCATATAATGCAAAAAAAAAAGTTCCAAGATGGAATTGTCCTTGGGCCCTCACACCCACCCTTATGTTGTTGAAATAGGACATGCACACTTTAACAAACCAATCATTTCAGCGACAGGGCCTACCAAACAACTTTGGCTGAAATGATTGGTTTGTTTGGGCCCCCACACCAAAAAAGCTATTCATCTCTCCCTGTACAGACTAAACAGGCTCTACTGAGGCAAGATGTCGTCCTCATCCTCAACCTCTGATTCCTCTCCCCCTACAGTGTGTACTTCCTCCTCATCACACATTATCAATTCGTCCCCGCTGGACTCCACAACCACAGGTCCCTCTGTAGTATCTGGAGGGCAGTGCTGTACTTCATTGAGGAATTGATTATTCATTTTTATAAACATAATTTTTTCAACGTTGTGAGGAAGCAACCTCCTTCGCCGCTCACTGACCAGGTTCCCCGCTGCACTAAAAACTCTTTCCGAGTACACACTGGAGGGAGGACAACTCAGGTAAAATAGAGCCAGTTTGTACAGGGGCTTCCAAACTGCCTTTTTTTCCTGCCCGTAACAATATGGACTGTCTGACATGTCTACTTGGATGGTGTCAGCAAAGTAATCATCCACAATTTTTTCTATTGTGACAGCATCCAATGCAGCGAGAGTAGACATGTCTGCAATAGTTGGCAGGTCCTTCAGTCCGGACCAGATGTTATCAGCATCCCCGCCAGTGCCTCTTTTGGGAAAACTGAGCTTTTTCCTCGCAGCCATAGATGTGGAAGAAAATGAGGGTGGAGCTGTTGGCATGTCACGGTCCTCTTCAGAGGACAATCTCCTGACCAGCAGGTCTTTGCACCGCTGTAGACTTGTGTCCGCCGGAAACAGAGACACAACACACGCTTTAAACCGAAGATCGAGCACGGTGGCCAGAATGTATTCCTCTGACTTTAAAAGAGTGACCACCCTCGGATCCTGGCAAAGCGTACGAAGGGCTACATCCACAAGAGCTACATGCTTGGTGTAATCGCAATGGCTTACCAGCTCCTCCCTCACTTTCTCCAGCTGCTTCTGCAACAGCCTGATCAGGGGAATGACCTGACTCAAGCTGGCAGTGTCGGAACTGACTTCTCGTGTGGCAAGTTCAAATGGCTGCAGAACCTTGCACAACACGGAAATCAGTCTCCACTGCGCTTGACTGAGGCGCATCCCCACTCCTTTGCCTATGTCGTAGGTGGCTGTGTAGGCCTGAATGGCCTTTTGCTGCTCCTCCATCCTCTGCAGCATATAGAGGGTGGAGTTCCAGCGCGTCACAACCTCTTGTTTGAGGTGATGGCAGGGCAGGTTCAAGCTTTTTTGATGTGCCTCTAGTCTGCGGTAGGCACTGGCTGAATGCCGAAAGTGTCCAGCAATTTTGCGGGCCACCGCAAGCATCTCCTGCACACCCCTGTCACTCTTGAGGTAATGCTGCACCACCAAATTAATGGTGTGGGCAAAACATGGGACGTGCTGGAAATTGCCCATATTTAATGCCCGCACAATGTTACTGGCATTGTCTGACACCACAAATCCCCATGAGAGTCTAAGTGGGGTAAGCCACTGGGAGATAATTTCCCTCATTTTCTCTAATATGTTGTCAGCGTTGTGCCTCTTATTAAAGCCTGTAATGCACAATGTTGCCTGCCTTTGCATGAGCAGCCATTTTGTAGATGCTGCTACTGATGCAGCTGTTGCTGTTGCTGCGGAAGGGGATGCATCTACCCAGTGGGCTGTCACAGTCATATAGTCCTTCGTTTGCCCAGAACCACTTGTCCACATGTCCGTGGTTAAGTGGACAGTGGGTACAACCGCATTTTTAAGAGCACTGAGGACACTTGATCGTACTTCTCTGTACATTTTTGGTATCGCCTGCCTAGTGAAGTGGAATCTCGAGGGGATTTGGTACCGGGGACACAATACCTCCATCAACCCTCTAAATCCCACTCCACTGATGGCGGACACCGGGCGCACGTCTAACACCAACATTGCAGTTACAGCCGCAGTTATACGCTTTGCAATAGGGTGACTACTATCGTATTTGGTGGTCATGGCAAACGACTGTTGGACGGTCAATTGTTTTGTGAAAGACTTAGCGGTCTTACGACTTCCCCTCTGGGAAGATGACCGACTAACAGCAGCAACAGCAGCAGTGGCAGTAGTAGGCGTACCGCTGCAGGATTCCTCGGATGAATCCCGTATTGAGGAGGACTCAGTCTGGCTGCTGACTTGGGCTGCAGGACTGAATCTGATGGAGATTGTGGAGGAAGTTGACGAGGAGGGTGTTGCTGGTGTGTATCCAACTGGACCACGGGATTTAGGTGTCCCTGTACCGATGAGGGTCCTAGCCCCAGTTCCTGAACTAACCACTGAACTATGAAGGTTATTCAGGTGACGTATAAGGGAGGATGTTCCTAGGTGGGCAAGATCCTTACCCCTGCTTATTTGAGCTTTACATAAGCTACATATTGCCATACATTGGTTGTCTGGATTTGGATAAAAATAACTCCAGACCGAAGAGGTGCATTTTTTGGTCTTCTGACCAGGCATGACGATGGGCTTTTTCATCCCATGGACATCAGCTGTTTCCCCCCCTGGTGCCTCATTTACAATAACCACATCACCATCCTCATCATCAAGTTCCTCCACAGCGCCAGCTACATCATCAATAGCCTCCTCCCGAGCCACCTCTTCCCGTACAGTGATGGGAAGGTCAGGCTTGACAACCACCAACACCCTTGGACTCGCCTTGGGGATTTGTGATAATTTCTCTTTAGAAGGCAGAGTTGTTTGCTGTTTTGTTGCTGACAGCATAACTCTCTTCAATTTTTTGTAGGGGGGGGGAGGAGGAGGAGGGCTAAGATCCGTGGGTGAAGCTGAACCACTAGTCATGAACACGGGCCAGGGCCTAAGCCGTTCCTTGCCACTCCGTGTCGTAAATGGCATATTGGCAACTTTACGTTTCTCCTCAGATGATTTTAAGTTTCTCTTTTTGCTACTTTTTCTTAACTTGGGCTTTTTGGATTTTACATGCCCGGTACTACGAGATTGGGCATCGGGCTTGGAAGACGACGTTGATGGCATTTCATCGTCTATGTCATGACTAGTGGCAGCAGCTTCAGCATTAGGAGGAAGTGGGTCTTGATCTTTCCCTACTTTATCCTCCAAATTTTTGGTCTCCATTATATGTAGCACAAGATACTGCAGAATGTGTGAACTTGGTAATATTGCAGTACCAATGGACTTATACTGCTGTATTGGTTTTGCAAATTTGGTTATAATTATTATATATTTTTTTTTTTTTAAATTTTTTATTTTTTTTTACTTTTTTTTTATTTTTAAAAAACTTGGGAATAATGGGGAAATAACTATGCCCTTAGAAGCACAGAGCACAGGACACAGCACCACTGGACTGAACAGGACACGGCACAGGACCCAGCAGCACTACGGAACTCAGCAGGACAGAGCACAGGACACAGCACCACTGGACTGATACTGCAGAATGTGTGAACTTGGTAATATTGCAGTACCAATGGACTTATAATGCTGGATTGGTTTTGCAAATTTGGTTATAATTATTATATATTTTTTTTTTTTTTAAATTTTTTATTTTTTTTTACTTTTTTTTTATTTTTTAAAAACTTGGGAATAATGGGGAAATAACTATGCCCTTAGAAGCACAGAGCACAGGACACAGCACCACTGGACTGAACAGGACACGGCACAGGACCCAGCAGCACTACGGAACTCAGCAGGACAGAGCACAGGACACAGCACCACTGGACTGATACTGCAGAATGTGTAAACTTTGTAATATTGCAGTACCACTGGACTTTTACTGCTGAATGTGTGAACTTGGTAATATTGCAGTACCAATGGGCTTATACTGCAGGATTGGTTGTGCAAATTTTGTGGTAATTAAAAAATATTAAAGTAGTTTTTGGTATTTTTTAAAAAAACTTTTTTTTATTTTTTTAAACACAGGGGAATATTGGGGAAATAACTATGCCCTTAGAAGCACAGAGCACAGGACACAGCACCACTGGACTGAACAGGACACAGCACAGGACCCAGCAGCACCACTGACCTCAGAAGGACAGAGCACAGCACACAGCACCACTGGACTGATACTGCAGAACACAGCACAGCACAGCACAGCACAGCACTAAACAGCACAGAACTAAACAGCACAGAACTAAACAGCACAGAACTAAACAGCACAGAACTAAACAGCACAGAACTAAACAGCACAGAGGACCACCTAACACACCCTCCCTCTACCCTGATCAATGCCCGAGTGAAGATGGCGGCGACTAGCGGGGAATTTATAGGATCCGAGTATCGCGAGATCCGACAACGGGATTATGAGTCAGAGCCTCAGTTTCACTTTTGAATTTGGCGCCAATACCCGGATCTGTCTCGGATCCGACTCGGATCCGCAACGTTCGGGTGGGCTCGGATTTCATAAATCCGAGTGCGCTCATCCCTAGTTATAATGAGCATTTATAGAAAAATAATGTGATTTAACTCTTGCTCATGGATGTGGTACTAGTTGTATGCCACTTAATGAGGCATTGCCCACCACGTGTGGCCAGTATGGTGTGTATCATTGTTTAGTAATGTTTGGAATTAGGAGGCATGCAGCACCATTCTTTTACCAGAAACTCAACTGAAGATGGTGGTGGAAAATTTTGCCTCGGGTGACATTCCAGAATATTCCTTATATGCTTGATCAATTGAGACCTGATAACTCAGACAGGCATGACCTGGGATAACATTAATGTCATGCTCATCAAACCACTGGATGACCACACGAGCTATGTGGATGGAGACATTGTCCTCCTGGAAGCCACTCGCCTCCTAAATTAAAGAACTGCTGCCAGTGCCGTAACTAGACATTTTAGTGCGAGACAGGGCACCGGCCCCCCCATCTAAGTGGGAGTGGCATTTGACAAGTGGGTGTGGCCAACCTAATGTGTGGGTGTGGCTAGCACTTTACGGAAAGAATATATAATATATATATATATATATATATATATATATATATATATATATATACACACACACACCCACACACTCTGGTGGGATTCCATTAAGCTAGCTTTTTTTTTATATAGAAAGGAGAAGCCCTATGCCATACATTGCTATTTTAATATAGTACACTAAAAAGAGGCAAGATGGGAATATTAGGTCAAGTAACAGAATAGATCTTATAGGTCAGAGGGTAGTAAAGAAAATAAATGTTCACCAGTGTGCCTCCTTTAGCACTCACAAGCGCCCACAAGCAAAAAGGATATTTAATTTTGCAGAACACAAATTTTTTATTTTTTTTTATATTTTACTTTTTTTTCTAAAATACAATTGACCTACTAACTTGCTGGATAAGTTAATAAATAAGCACTTTGGGTACATTCCAGATCGCTTATAGATCAATTGTTTAGTAAAACAGTTACTGGATTGTTGTAAAAGGCATTTTGCAAAAAAATGCTGGCTTTTGAATATTGAGTGACCTCCTAAGCTGAGTAAAAATACATAGCTTGCCCACACACACATAATATAAATACAATTTTACTTACCCGTCCTGTGTCCTGTGCTGTTACGCTGCCTCTGCCCCAGCAGTGCTCCTCGCTGAATACGACGTCACATTCAGTGGGAGCGAGGAGACTGCCGGGAGCCGCCGGGAGATCAGGTGACTTTCTTTTTTTTTTCTCTCCTTTTGTATTAACTTTATTGACACGGCTGCAATTTCCTTTTTTTTTTTTTTTTTAATATGCCGGTGGGTAGGGGAAGGTAGCGGGCGGCTGCTGCGCCCTCTTGGGCTTGCGCCCGGGGCGATGGCACCGCCCGCACCACCCTAGTTACGGCTCTGACTGCTGCAACATGAATTGATGCTCTCTCAGTACCATTAAGTATCAATTAGCATAGACTTTGCCTTCTGCATCCAAACCATGCCAGGAAAATGCACGCCACAACAGTATGGGACCACCCGAACCCCTCACTCAGTGCTGTAAAGTTCTTTCGGTTGGCGCCACATGCATACTTGTTTGTTAGTCGAGAACATGGTAAAGATAATTTTCTGATCATATCCCCTTCCTCCGCTGCTTGTTAGCCTATTGCCTGTGTTCTTTGCACCATTGAACTCACAAGTCCATAAGACAAGTGATGTTTAATGCATTGCAGCCAATGATATATCCTGCTCTCTAGTTCTCAATGGACTGTTGTTGATGAAACTAGCTGCTAAATCTACAGGTTGAAATTTGCAGTTGCGTGCATGATTTGCCTTGCACCTCGAATTTATGCACAGAATTAACAATTCTGGAATATGCACTTCTTCCCACTGATACCCTTTGCTGTTAATTTTTTTTCCCTTGGAGTTCTTTGCATATATAGCTATTTAAAGAGCTACTTACTTATGCAAAATATATCTAGCCATCATCTGTGCTGTATGTCCTACTATTTTGCTTAAACGTACTGGAAATTAGCTTAATTCATTAAGGAAAGTTTAGCAAAAACTTGAGTAAGTTTCTTACTCAAGTTGTCTTATTTTATACATAAGGAAAATACTGTCTTTTTTTCATGTAGCACACAAATACTTGATAGCTTATTTAAAGTTGATCTAGGACATGACCTACCCCAAATATACATCTGCCATGACATTTTAAATTTACCTCCCCCTCCAATGCAACATGGTTTTGCCTTATTTACTTTTGCTTAACTTTCCTTAATGAATCAGGACCCTGATATAGTCATTAAAAGCCATTAAGAGGTCTGCATTGTAAACTGCAGCTTATACTAATGATTTCACAAACAGATTCTCAAGAGTACAGTGAGCATGCTGCCAATACATCGTTCATGCACACTTTAGTACTCATGATATTTTAAATATGTCCAGTAGATGGCTCTGTTCATTTAACTACATGTAGAAAGGTGAATATACAACCATATGGATTTAACATTAAATATATCAAATGCTTAGATACACTGTGTGGGCACTTTATTAGGTACACCTGCTTATTAATTCAATTATCTAATCATCTAATCATGTGGCATCAACTCAATGCATAAAAGCATGCAGACATAGTCAATAGGTTCAATTGTTCAGAATGGGGAAGAAATATGATCTAAGTGACTTAGACTCTGGAATGATGCTTGGTGCCACACATGGTGGTTTGAGCATCTCATAAACTGCTGATCTCCTGGGATTTTCACGCACAGCAGTCACTAGAGTTTATAGAGAATGGTGCACTAAACAAAATCAAGCTGACAGGAAGACGACAGTAATTCAAATAACCATGCATTACAACAGTGGTATGCAGAAGAGCATCTCCAAGGTTTGACAGGCTGTGCATTTGAAGTGGATCGGGTACAGCAGCAGAAGACCACACTGGGTTCCACTCCTGTCAGCTAAGAACAGGGAAGTGATGCTACAGTTAGCACAGGCTCACCAAAACTGGACAGTTGAAGATTGGAAAAATGTCACTGGTTAGCTAAATCTCAATTTCTGCTGTAACGTGCAGATGGTAAGATCAGAATTTGGCATAAACACATGAATCCACGGATCCATCCTGCCTTGTGTCAACGATACAGTTGTGTGTAATGGTGTGGGATATGTTTTCCTGGCACACATTAGGCCTCTTACTACCAATTGAGCATCATTTAAGTGCCACATCCTACCTGAATATTATTGCTGACTATTAATTTCCTTCTGGCTACTTCCAGCAGGATAATGCACCATGTCACAAAGCACATGTCATCTCAAACTGGTTCCACAAACATGATTTCAGTGAATGACAACAATTTTAGTTTACTTGAGTGGCCTCCACACCAGATCTGATACCACCACATCCCAAGGGTGCTCTATGGGATTAAATTTGCAGCATGAATGTGCTGCCGGCAAGTTTGCAGTAACTGCTTAATGTATAATGTTAACATGGACCAGAATGATAAGATCCATGTTGACATTGTAGCATCATGTAGCAGATTGTTGAATCCATGTCATGAAGAATTCAGGCTGTTCTAGGGACGGTACTACCCATACTTGAAAGATGTACCAGATAAAGTAGCAACTGAGTATATATGCTGCTTTATATCTGTTAACTGTGTTAAAAACAGTTCCATCTTATGTTAAGAGATACACTGGTGGGCCTTAAATGGAACTAGGCGTTTGGCATGCTTATCATGAGGAAATCATGTTAAGAATTACTTTCTTACATGAAAGCCCCCAAATCCATGATGGGCATTTTAAGGGCCTCACTTTCACCACTTACCCCTCCAAACAGTCTCACATGACATTTAGAGGGTGGTTTACAGTTGGGCAAAAGATGCTCTTCTGTGCATAGAAACCCGTGCATCTGCATTTTCAGTAAGACGCATCTTATGATAAGTGCACTTTTAAATATGCGCTTTTTGTGTTGGTGGGGATCTTATGAACACGCCCCATATCAAACTTCATCCCCATGACTCTTCTTTTATCTTTCATCGCCTTGTTATGAGCAGTAGGAACTATAGTGTGATTTTGCCTCTTGTGGACTGCTCTGATACTATAGATGCTTCCAAGTTTGAAGTGCTATCATATATAAACTCTACAGCCGAATCTAGCTGTGGGGCTTAGCTTCTAGGGAGCAATCTGATTGGCTGCCTCCATCCTTATACTATAGGTTGCTGTACCCCTCATTGCCCATTATAGGTGCATTTACATTTACTTGGCTTGTTTTTGTCCATTCTTGCTTGTCTTCTGCCCTGGTCTTTGCCTGAAAACCGGAACTGATTCTATACCCAGGGCGTCATTAAGGGATCAAGTCGCCCTAGGCTAATAAGCTCAGAGCACCCCTTGCCTTCTACATTAGGCTAATACACAGTAGGCAAAAACAAACTTGTCCTTAATTTAAAATCCGGCTTCTTTCACCCCTCCCCCCACGTCATGATCTAAACCTTACAACATTTTTCTTTCAGGTTTTCTTTTTACTTTGAAAAACAACTATTCACTGATATTTTAAAATTAATTTCAGTTTATACCATTCCCTGTCACAAAAAAAATTGAACCCCCCCAAAAGCCTTGCGCCCTAGGCTGCAGCGTAGCCAGCCTACTGGATAATCACTTACTGTCTATACCGTACCACCCTGACCTCTGCCAGATGTTTGAACTCTCCTGTCATTTATATTTAAATGGTGTGAGTACCTGCTTTGCTCTGTGCACAACTAGTTCTGTGTGCATGTTTTGTTTATCTGTCAGGACTAGACTGGTTCTAGAGGATTACTGAGGATTTTGGTGTCTGGTGTAACACTCCCTAGATCACTACTTCGCAACTTGTGTCCCTCCCCTCCTCACGTCTATGCTCCCTTTCTCCCAAGTCTCCTTTCTTTTACTCTCCCAAGACTCAATTCCTCTTACCATAGTCTACTTTCTACCACTTGCTCCTTACATCCTTAATTTTTATAGCTAGTAAGAATAGAAAGGGAAACTTTATTTTAAATATTTATATACAGTGTTCCCTGCTTTTTTACCAATGTTTTTCTTCCCTCTGGCCCACCATCATTGTCACCAATCAGTGGATTGGGAATCACTAAAGGCATTATCAGATTGTTGTAGAATGCCATCTTATTCAGACCAGGAAACCATGGCATTCTAAAGTGAAGAGACTCTCAGTCAGAGTAACATTAAATTGTATAGGTAATGCTGTTTCTCTGTCACTCTGAAGTGATTCTACTATCAAAACATAGTATGAACAGCATTCCTAATTAATTTTAATGTGTTACTGTCTGAGGATATCCTCACTTTAGAACGCCGCAGATTCCTGGTCAGAAAATCTAATACGTTTATCTGATGCCGCTCTTTTTAATACGTGGATGATGAAATTAATGAAACTGGATGTCTTTCAACATAGGTGATGTACTTTAAAATAAAGTTGTATGATAATGCAAATCTATACTGTTTCAAGTGTAATTAATTAAATGTCCTTGATTAAGGATGTGGGACAGTTTTGCACAGAAATTTAGCAACATGCAGTTTGCAAATATTTAATAATTTTCTGATTAACCACTGCTTTTCTAGGGAAAGCAGTAGAGTACAGTTTTCCCTCACTTACAACATCAATTTTTTTTTCAAGTACAATTCCTTATCAAAAGTGATCTCCCAGTTGTTAGGAGATCTACAAAACATGCACTATAAGACAGTTTTCATGGATGAACCGAATGCACTCTAAGCTGTGCCTGTAAATCAGTAACAATACAGCTGGTCTGTACTTAAGTTATTTATCTGCCTTCAGCTTCCAGTTACAGAATGCATAGGGAATTCCTTTAACTAACTACTGCAAACATTTCATCGTTTGTCTATTGTACCTATTGACACACCTAACTGAGTTGCCAATGTTAACCTTCCTGTGAAAGATAGCAATAGCTGCCTGCTGAACTTGGCCCTCTCATGGTGATTAGAAAGTTAATGGCACACCCAGTTTACAGTCTATACGTTACACACCCACAAAGAACTCTGTGACAAAGTCATCAGGTTACATTTTGACAGGTAAGAACAAGAGTTAAAAAAAAAAAAAAGAATTTATAACATGGTAGAAAACCTATAGGTGTTAATTTGTTTGTATTAGAGAAGTTAATACATTTATTGTAGATAAAATCAAAACACAATTTTGATTATCAAGTAAATCAATAAATATCATTATAAAATTGTTTCAAATACAATATCCAAAGTCTAAAAAAAAGTTTGAAGTGGTACGTTTGACTGTGAATAGGACAAGTCCTAAACAAAAACATTTTGCAAGTATGACACATTAAAATACAGGAGAGATTGGTATGGTTTTAAGGCTGACAAATCTTTGGAAATTAGGTATCAGATAGCATTGCTACTGTTATCCCAAAAAGAGATAAACAGTCTAACAAGAGAATATATTGAGGGAAATTTACTAAACTGCGGTTTGAGTAAAGCTAGGTATTTCAACAAAATATCGTGCCACTCACACAATAAATGAGTATTAGGTACGATACTGCATTAGTGTGTACGCTCCCACGATCATGTTTTTTTGGTACCAAAGCACATTGTATCGTTTGATTTGATTTAATAAACTGATTAAAATTCACTATCAACGATGGATCGATGTTGGGTAAATGTGGAAGTGTGTATGCACTCACAACCAGCAGTGTAGGCAGATCGCTATGAAGTGTGCAGAGTCACAATCTTTTCAGCAGATGCTTATGACATATGAAGAGCACAGATCTGAAGGTAAATCGTGTAGCTGTGTATGCATAAATCTGAATGCTCATCGTAACAGAAATCGCATGTGCAGTAATTATCTGTAGTGTGTACCCAGCTGAAGCCAAAAGTTTTCATGCAAGTTGGTGTGCAGTTTGTAAATCATGCAATTTACTAAATGCAAAACTGCAAGAGAAAACGCATGAGACAAAACTGCAAGTCACAAACTACATTTGCAGTTTGGAGATCTTGCTGGGAGACAAACCATTCCATTTATCACGTGACAAATTTGCCAAACCGCATGGCACTTGTGGCCATGGGCACTAGAATAAATAATACCAAATATAGCACAAACTCTCGAAGAACAACAAGCCTCAGCATGTATATGAGCAAGATGTATGTCCTTGTCCTAGTAATAGAAGTATTGCCCTTTTCTTTATGTAAAAGATCCCACGCTTACGCCTTACTTGGGCACTTTAGCTTCGTATTCTGTTCCTGGATACGCTTGTTACATAACCATACGCTTTTATACTTTAAATGCCTAATTCAGTCAGTTTATCCTAATTTACTGTATCTCACAGATTTTGATATATAATCTCCTGTATCAAGACATTAAAAATTCATACCGCTGATTTTATATATATATATATATATATATATATATATATATATATATGAAATAGGACCTTTACTTGTACAATAATGTAATAATATAATTTCAACAACAATCTTCAACATGGTATATATAATAGATGACACTCTATGTGTTGGTCCAAAATCTTATTAATTTCTTGCTAATTATGTATGTGTTCGTGTGGGTATGTTTCTCAGAATTCATTACAATTCACATGTTGGCTTTGTTATCTCAACATCAGTGCTTGCCAAGACTACCCAGTCTCTGCTTAAATGGTGGACCTCATACCATGCTTTGTTGTGAGCACATGCTAACAGCATGTGGCTCTCTGGTGGCCATTTTTCTAACAATGCAACCTTCACAACCATAGGAACAGGCCCAATCCTTAACTTATTAAACTACACAACCAGTATTAGTAATAAATCTCCAGTAATACAATACAACACAATACTTGCAAGTCCACCACAAATATCTCTCTATCTAGCAGTCATTACACATTTTCCACCAATCTCTCACAGAGATGGTCTCACAGAGTATTAACACAAAACCATGTAGCAGCCATTACACATTGTCCTCTTTACACGTCTCACAGCTTCCCTTACGGGGAGGGGGTGAGAGCACATGCTAGCAAGGCAAATTATACAATACAGCCCGTATTAAAATCAACAACCATTAGTTGGCAATATTAACCAGGGATGGGTGATCGGGGCAATCGCTTTCCCTAGCAGGAGCTTGCTGCCGACAGCTGCACACTGTGCAGGTCCGCTCGGCAGTGGCAGTATGCTGCCCGGCTACTCTGATTTTTAAACACAATCATAGCAGCGGGGCAGCACACTGCCACTGCCGAGCGGACCTGCACATACTGTGCAGCCGCCGGCAGCCTTAGAAATCAGAAAGGGGGCGCAGCATAAATTGCCCCCCTAAAATCGCCCCGGGTAGAGCAATTGCCCCTGCACCAAAGTTCAATAAAACACTGCAATCTTTGTAAATATCCACTTGCTGCCATATTAAATAACAAAACTGAACTTATTCCATGTAACACTGTGTCCCATAATTGTACAGTATTGTAGGAATCACTGTATCTAGCCACACTGTTCAAGTATAATGCTATCTCAACAATATATTTCCAGTGTTACTCAATACAACTTGTATCTGTAGCTTGCAGATATTCTCAAGCTATATTATAGACACAGTCAAATACAATGTAACTATATTTCATACTTGCCAACCTTATGTTGGCTGGGTTCAGGAGATCCTGGAGGGCAGAAGGGGTGTATGAGTGGAGTGGGGCGGGGCTTCACACCATTTTGGCCCCGCCCCCGGTGACGTAATGCCTGTTTTGGGTCTTTTAACAGTGAAAAAAACAAAAACCCAAGCATTACATAACTGGGGGCGGGGCCAAAATGACGCGAATCGCGAAGCCCTGCTCCCTCCGCCCGTACATTCCGGCTCTAATTTTATTGAAGTGGGCAGATGGGCCAGATGTGGGAGAATCGCCAGCTCTCCCGGGACTCCGTGAGACCGACCCGAAATTCGTGAGTCTCCTGGACATTCCGGCAGAGTTGGCATGTATGCTATATTTCTCGAATAAGAGTTTGCAAACACTTAAACTAACTTATCTTATTTAAATTATATCTTCCAAAATAACAATATCTCTTACTTTTCATTCACTTACAAAGTAACACTTCTTAAAAGGTAAACCACATGGCCTATGACTCTGTCGGCCCTTTTTAACAAAGACATATCTCATACAAGAACCTCTTCTATCTTAAACTAAAACACCATAACACCTTTATGTCCAGCAAGGACATGAAGGTCTATTGTATTGGCACAATCAAACTCCTAAAGTATTACTAATTTCAATTTACTTAAACTGCATTACTGCGTCACTCCCAGGGCCGGACTGGGACTAAAAATCAGCCCTGGCATTTAAAGCACACAGGTCCACCTCTGTTGAAAAAAATGTGTGCGACAGTGCAGTGGCGGTGCCGCCAAGGGCGTAGCTACATTATGTTGGGGGCGTGGTCAAAATGGTGCGTTGATACATACATTATAATAAAACATTACATTTATCAGACCCTCCCCATCCACATTACGCCACCCCTACAGATACATTATGACACCCCCAGCCCACTGTACTTATCTATGCTTCTGATGCTGCTGACATTCCTGTAGAGTGAGCAGGGAAGCTCTTAGTTTCACGAGATTAATAAATCTCATGAGACTTAGAGCTCCTCGGCTTGCTCTGCAGGCTGTGTCCTGGGCGGAACTGGGAGCACAAATTCCTCCTGCTGACCAGAACTGGATTAAGGCTCGGGGGCCCGGCACTTAAGTCATAGGGGCTCCTATAATGTAATTTGGCTATTAGACAAATTTTAGACAAATACACAGGCAATACTGTGTGCACTACTGTTAGGTGCACGCAGTTCTGCCTTAACAAGCAGTACAGTGTGAAGTAGGACATATCTCCCAACTGTTCTTGTAGTCAGACCAAATCCTGACTAAGCGGGACAGTCACCCACCAAATTCAGAACAGTTGGCAGACTGTCCTGGTCTCTCCTACCTGTCTTGTCATGGTCACCACTTGTGGCTGCTGGTGTCTTTAGATCAGTTGCTGCTTGTCTGGATCCTGGAATGTTGGATGCCCTATTAGGAGAAAAAGTACATGAGTAAATGAAATTTAGCCCTGGTGTTAAATCAATATAGCATCCACGTTTTAAAATTAGGCCTCACTGCAGTCACTCATTAAAATACTAGTATTCACATTTGATAAATAAATCTATTTCCCTCCAACTAGCCCTGACATTAAATTGCATTCCCATTTAATAAATAAAAATATTTTCCTCTCTCCAAACAACCCCAGCAAGAAATTAAATAGCATTTAAGTTTAATAAATATATCCATTTCCTACAACCACCCCAGGCATTAAATAACTCATAATCACATTTAATAAATAGACCTCATTTTCCACACACAGCCCCACATTCAATTAATAGCTCCCAAACTACCCCAGCATTAAATTAAAAATCCAATCACCCCATCTTAAATTGATAGGCCCCACTATTAAATTGCCCCTCCATCCCCCCACAAATTGAATAGCACCCAATAATTAGCCCCTACCTGCAATTCACCATTAGATTAACCAGCCTACCTCCCACATTATATTAAGACCCCCCCATCCACACATAGTCATACACCGATCCCCCCCCACACACACACACACATTATAGTCGTACGCCGGCCCACACACACACACACACATTATGGTCATACACTGACCCCCCACACACACATTATGGTCATACACTGACCCCCCCACACACACATTATGGTCATACACTGACCCCCCCACACACACATTATGGTCATACACTGGCCCCCACACACACACACATTATGGTCATACCCTGTCACACACAAAACATACTATATTTTCACTGTCACACACGTACACACTATAATCATACCCTGTCACACACACATACTTTACATACCCTGGCACCCACATACTTTACATACCCTGGCACCCACATACTTTACATAATCTGGCACATAAACTACCCCCCCTCCCTCCTTACCTTGTGCGCTCCGCGGCGCGCTGTGCAGTCTTTCCTATCACATGGGACGGCACCTATCACGTGGTGCGCGTCCCATGTGACATCGCCAGATCCATTCATAGGAGAGGAGGGGAGAAGAGGACGCGCGGCCACCAGGAAGTAAGTATACAGCCGGCCCCATTTCTCAGCGCACAGACTGTCATGCAGGAATTCTGGCATGACAGTCTGTGCACTGAGCGATGGGGCCGGCCAGCTAGCAACCGGCCCATCTGACCATCGGCCCTTCTGGCATTTGCCAGAAGTGCCAGATGGCCAGTCCGGCCCTGGTCACTCCTATTGCTACTTCACTTTCTATGCTTACAGTGTTACACCAAACAAAACTGCATTACCATTACCATCTTCATCATCATTTATTTATATAGCGCCACTAACTCTGCAGCGCTGTACAGAGAACTCACTCACATCAGTCCCTGCCCCATTGGAGCTTACAGTCTAAATTCCCTAACACACACACAGACAGACAGACAGACAGACAGAGAGAGAGAGACTAGGGTCAATTTTTGATAGCAGCCAATTAACCTACTAGTATGTTTTTGGAGTGTGAGAGGAAACCGGAGCACCCGGAGGAAATCCACGAACTCCACACAGGCCATGGTCGGGAATTGAACTCATGACCCCAGCGCTGTGAGGCAGAAGTGCTAACCACTTAGCCACTGTGCTGTCTATTAGAAGAAGGAGATAGAATAAAGTTGAGTACATTTTGATGACAGAGACATTTCCCCAGAAAATGGAGGGGGTGATGGAGAGTGCTTGTATAGCCCCTGGGAAAATTTTATATGGTGCTAACTAAATAAACTGGGCATTGAATCCATCCTAGATGAACACCTATCAGAGAAATCTTAATGAGAATGGTACCAGGTGAAGATGTGAGACAACACTTGAGTAATAGTGTAGTCAGAGAGTTCTCATGCCTCTGCCATAATCATGACCAGTAAATAAAATGAAGTCATCAGAATGTGTGGTGACTAGCATACCATTGACAATATAATGATCCATGACCAATATACAATTACTTATATTAATGAGGCCCTGATTTTCCTGTAGGGAAGCCAGTTGTTCTAAGTACTTAATCCAAGGAGTTGTTACTATCAGAGATCAAGGAGGGAGGTTGATAAAGAAAAACCGCCTTTGTACGTCACCTGGGGTTCTACCAACTTGACAGAGTGCCTCAAGGAATGTCTGGATGCTCTCTTATTACCGGTCAAGGGAGGAATACACTTACTAGAAGTCATTGCAGAAGTGTTGCCAGCTCTTTGCAATCAAATAACCTGGTTGGAGATGGACCAATTAATTCAAATGAAGAAACATGACTTGATCAGATTGCAGTGGGATGACCTCTCCATAGTGGCTGTATGTCACGGTTTAGGAATTTGGATCCTAGGTTTGCCTAGATTAGCACTACTCCAAGAAGGTGCAGAGTCTAACAGGGAGACGGTTTTCACCAGGGACCGCTGCAAGGTGGTTTGGTCTTAGCTGCGTCTATGATGCAGGTTGCGGACATCACTAAGAGTACCAGGCGAAACACTTTAGGGAATATACAGAAATGGTCAGCAATAGCAGACAGCACAAAGAGAGGAGAACTCACTGCCAGCAGGTAATATAGGAACTTAGATACAACTGAGAGAGGAATAGTCTGCAGGCTGCAGGGTTACCATTGAGATAGTGAAGAATATGTGGAGGTATAACAGTCGCTTTTCCCACATTGAAAATGTGGGAAAAGTCAATATGGTTGTGTTTATTATAGGGTATAGATTTGCAAAGTGCAAATATGAGTACTAGTGGGAAAAAAGTGTGAGGTGATATACAGTCACAGGGAAAATGTATGAAAAAACAAACTTTGTTCTGTGCAGTGTAGTGAAACACAATTAACATTAACCTTAATTAGATTGTCATTATTAATATATACTCTGTTCATATATTAACAGATTGTTATCAGGTAACACTGTTATTGAATAATGAAATAACACACACTATATACAATGCTATAATACAATGCTCTTGGCATATCTATGCTTGTAACTGACAACAGTATGGCATGTCTTTCTTTGTACATGGTTGATCCTGAATTACTTATTAAACACTCTTACATAGTAACTCAGTCATCATTACTGTGGATGTATGTGGGTAGAGTGTTAATAGCTCTAATAAAGCCACTAAACAATGGCCTATTACCTGTGGGTTTGTATATATACACAGCAGTGCTCAAAAATGTTTTTCCTCTAAATATAAGGTGAAATTAAAAACAGTATTTGGTCTCCAAATTTTTTTTGCTTAATAGACTGAATTTTTGTTTTTTTATTTGAAATTTAATGCTGTATGTCCTATTAAATCAGAAAATGCAAAGAAATTGTATTAACAGCCTAGACTTAACATTTGGTAGCACAGCTGTCACGGCTCTGAGGTTTTTTGCAGATCCCCTGCCTCACTATCGAGGATGGTGGAGGCAGAATACACTGATATTCACAGGATAATTTCACGGCTTACAAGCATCAATAATAACACAAGAGAAAATAGAAGTGCTGCAACGTAGTATATTTAATGTTGGTACAACAGGAATAGATAGATTATATATATATATTGGCAGAAATGAATACACGGCAATTCGTAGTAATGCAGACACAATTCACATATGCTACTTCATAGTCGATAACCCTTGGCAACAGCATGAGATGATATACAGTTCAACGCAGTGATGATAAACAAGAACACTAGGATCCAATAGAGAACCACACAGCAGATGAATGTGAATCACTGGTACAGCTTACAGTCCAAACAGTAGTATATAGAACCTAGCTGATCCGACAGTAGAGATGAATCAACATAGCAGGTGGTACTGGAATCGCTGATCCTTATTAAGTAAAGCAGTAAGCATTAAACATCACCCAAGGACTTGGATGAACACTGACACATGCAGTAGAATGTTGCCTAGAAGTAGCAGAGACGTGAGTAGTATCTGAATCATGCGTGGAACTACAGGTAGCAGGATTCGTTGTAACTGCAATGGTAAGTTCGCTGTAGTATGGAGCAACTGAACAGAGACAGGCAACTTGAGCTCAAGTACTAGCCACCGGCACAACAAGTAGTTCACAATTACAGTCCAGTAACCAGGTAACAGCAGAGTAAGGATAACCTGTGTCATACGTGGAACTACAGATGACAGGCAACTTGATAGTAGCTCTAACAGTGAGATGCAGCGATCTTAGCCAGCCAGCAGTAAAGTTGAACCAATAGATAAAGCACAGGTTTAGCAACAACTCACGATACTCGTTCAGCGTGCAGATGAATAGCGGAGAGAAGTAACAACTTGCAGGTGAACAGCAGTGAGAAGTTTGCAGCTTGCAGCTGAACAGCAGTGAGGAGTTTGCAGATTGCAGCTGAAGAGCAGTGAGGAGGTTGCAGCTTGCAGCTGAAGAGCAGTGAGGAGTTTGCAGCTTGCAGCTGAAGAGCAGTGAGGAGTTTGCAGCTTGCAGGTGAACAGCAGTGAGGAGTTTGCAGCTGAACAGCAGTGAGGAGTTTGCAGGTGAACAGCACACAGAAGGAGAGGTATACAGCCAGATCCAAATGCAATCAGAGTAACACGAAGAACAGGCAATGAGCCCATAACCATGGGAGGTTAATATAGTGCTCCAGGACCAATGAGGTTCAGGAGGAGGTCCAGATCACAGTAGCCAGGAACACCTGTGAAAGTAATGTCTCTGAGGCAGAAGCAAGCAGACTCATGGTTCTTAAAGGGAAAGTGACAGCGCCGGCACCTAACTATGGGACCGGCATGTGATAACAGCTTTTGCTCAAACAACTGCTATACACAGCTTCCTTTAGCCATGGATGGTCTTCCTGTACCTCTCTACTGGCAGCTTGGTCCACTCAAAACTGCTCCAGGTCTCCCAGATTGGAAGGGTCCCTCCTCACAACTTCTGTTTTCAGATCTCTCTGCAGGTGTTCTATTGGAAATAGATCTGGACTAATTGCTGGTCACTTCAGAACAGTCCAACATCTTGTCTTGAACAATTTCTGGGTGATCTTTGAAGAGGCCCTTGACCATCGATGTAGACCCAGCTCTCTGACACTGGGTTCAACATTGTGCTCCAAAATGACCTGGTAATCTCCAAATTTCATGATGTCATACACATATTCAAGTCATCCAGTGCTAGATGCAGCACAGCAAAACCTAAGCATCACTGAACCTCCTACATGTTTGACTGTAGGAAGGTGTTATTTGTTCTTTTCATTTTGTTTTCTGTAAGCATAGGGATGTCGCACTTTACCAAAAAGCTCTAAGGAATTTGGCTTATCAAGGTGTGTTTTGGCAAACTCCCGTCAGGCATTTTTATGTCTCTCAATCAGCAATGGGGACCTTGTGGTCTTCCTATATACATGTAACCCCTGGGGATGCTGCAGTTGGACTTGAGCACCCAGGGGCTAATAATCACACTTGCATCAGTAAGAAAAGAGATGCATATAGCTATTTACCAGTCAAGGAGAAGGAACTACATCTCCCAGAAAGCTGTTATGAAGAGGGGGCGGAGCCTAAGAAGACTGAGAAACCTGAGGGCGGAGAGAGAGAGGGAGAGAGGAGCATCCTGGGAGAGACTGAGCTGTGTGACGAGTTCAGATAGGTGACCCTAGGCAGAAGGGCACTGGATGAGTGATCTGAGCAGAGAGAGCAGTCTGCAGAGATATCAAAGCTCGGTGCAGTTCTGAACAGAACCTGCTGGAAGCCACAGTTTGAAGCTGTAGGAGGAGGTTTGCATGCATCTCTGAAGAAGGACATTTTACAAGTCAGCCATTTTGGAGATAATCAAGTTCAGACCTGTGACACACTGGTGCAGATAAGTTACTGGTTATTTTTATCTATCTGCTGTTGTTCAAGTGGGGTTTGGACTATATCTGGCCACAAGGGCTGAAGAGTTAGGGATAGATGGGTGGGCAGGTAAATATGCACCAAGTGTGTGTCTAATCAGCACTTGTGGAACTACAAGTCCCAGGATACAAATTAGAAAGGATTTTACAGTTGTTGCTAGAGGAGGGTCTGCATACTGTGACTGCTGTACCTCACTGCAAGTGATTTAAAGACCTCCAACATCTGCAAACTGGACACATGATGTTTCCATGCCATGCTGCATACATACAGAAGGGCCCCAACTTGCAGTGCACTGCTCTATTTGTGTGGTGTGTTTGAATACTGCTGTGTGTGTTTGGCAGTACATTGTAGGGCTATAAGGGAAAATATATAAATTCACCCTGCAAGATATTCACAATATCAGGAGCAAGTAAGATATCTGATATATTTTTTCATGTGTATAAAGCTGTGACAGTTAATGGTTATATTGTTATATATTATATTATATTGTATGCTGTTATTGATTTATTGCGAGTTTTTGTGTTAACTTGGTGTGCATAGTAAGAAGTGGTGCGCCACTTTCATCCACACTGTTTTATTACTGTATTGTATTGTTTGCACTATTATTTCAAATTATACCAAAGTATATTTTTCTATAAAATTACAAAGCTGCATTTAGGATTTCCATTTAAATAAATGTGCCTGGCTGGCTTTTGCAGCACACATTTTGTCACAGAGTGTTAATACTGGGCAGGGGGTTTCCCGAATCTCCCCCTGGTGTATCTTTTGAACACCCCCCAGAAGAGAAAGCAGAGATTCGGGTGGAGGCACTGAAAACCAAGTACCAAGGTGAGAAGCATCTGCGTGGTTCAATATATATATACCCTCACAACGCTTAATACACAAGGGGGTGTTACAGTGGAGGCACTGCTGAGATACTGAAGACACACTCAGTGAAACCCATCAGCACAGACGTCATGGATAGTATAAGAGAAGAAGTGTTTCTGTGGTGTGAACAACAGACTGTGGCCCCAACTCGATGTTTAGGGATCTATGGTGACTCTCAGGGAGTGACAGATGAGGAAGTCCTGCATGTGCTCCACAGGATTTATGGGGTAGAACATCCTAAAATCCTTGGATGGAAAGGTAGAGATCAGCATAAGACCAGTCTGATCCTCTGTGAGACGCAAGCAGAATTGGATAAAGATTTTCTTCCCTCCCTCGTTTCTGGGCCACAAAAACAACATTGGCATATTGTGATACCGTTAAAGCCAAAACAGCTAGTCGCAGCACCTCTTAATGCTAAACTTCCAGATGGAGATATTAACCGACAAGTATTCCCTCAGGCCAGGGAAGAGAATTCTCAGTCACCCTCCAGTACTAGGAAAACTGATGAGGATCAAAGCGAACTGTTCCTCACTGCTGTACAGAAACTGGTAGACCAGTTAGGAAAGTCACAGCATGAAGGGGGCTACAGAAGGCTCCGGCTCTTCTCAGGAATAAAACCAGTCCCTACTGGGGAAGAAACTTACGAGGCATGGAAAGAGATGGCTTCCCAATACCTGGAGGAATGGCATTGCTCCGAACCCTATAAGAGACAGCGGATCGTTGAAAGTCTGCGAGGTCCCGCTGGAGAACTAATCCAAGCTGTACGGAGAAGTGACCCCCAAGCCACTGCACGACACTACTTAGCGACTCTAGATCAGGAATATGGAATGGCAGAGGATGCAACAGATCTGCTCTATCAGCTACGCCACACCTATCAGGAGTCAGGGGAGACATTGTCCAATTATATCTATCGGCTGGACAAGCTGATCCACCTTATTGTGTCAAAGAAAGGAATACCCCTAGCAGAAGTAGACGACAGGCGTATGCAACAGTTGTTACGGGGTGCTCTGTCCCATGACCCAGTAGCGATGAAGATAAGAAATGCTCAATTGGGACAACCATCACCTACTTTTCTTCAGTTGATACAAGATGTTAAACAAGAGGAAGCTATAGTTAAATCCCGAGAGAGGGTGACCAAGAAAGTCAAGGTCGTACAGTCAAAGCCCGAGGCTGACCTTCCCAGCACTGAGTTAATGAAGATTGTGGAGAAACAAGGTGAGCAGATTGCTCAGTTGTTGGAGATGCAGAAGCAGATTCAAGCACAGATGCTGAAATACCACACTACCGAGCAACTGCACCCGAACATCCACCCCCGGCAAGTTCTCGAAGCTAACACTACTCGGAAACAGAACAATTGTTTCACTTGTGGAGAAGTTGGGCATCTCGCTAGACAATGTCCTCAGAGGAAGGGAGGAAGGTGGTCACCCTCACCATCCCACCGGGATAGGAAGCTTTCGGAAAACTGAAAGGGAGGACCAGGAACCCCCACACTGGCCCTCTAAAGAAAGCTGACATTAACACTGTGGGGAACTCTCACCTGGAATGGGGTCTTTTGCCCAAAGGATTGCTGGGACCCTCTCCTCACGTGCCGGCATGTCTAAATGGGAGACCTTGTATGGCCTTGCTAGATAGTGGTTCACAGGTGTCCATTGTGTTCGAGAAGTGGTACCGAGATAATCTATCTGACTTGCCCATAAAGCCATTGTGTGGACTGACCATCTGGGGTCTGAGTGACAAGAATTATCCCTACCTTGGGTACATCACTGTACCTTTGTAGTTCCCACGGGAAGTAGCTGGAATAGAAGAAGAGGTGAACGTGCTTGCACTTGTCTGTCCTGAGGCCGAAGGAGAACCTCGAGATGTCTCAGTGATTATTGGAACTAACTCCCATTTGTTCGAGATACTGGCCAACTGGTGCCAAGAGGTGGGAGGAGCAAGTTATAGTAAAACACTTAAGATTCATCCTATGTGCCTTGCTGCTTATAAGAAGAAAGAGGAAAAAAAATCTCAGAAAGAAACCACATTACAAATAGGAAGTTTTGATCAATGCTTTAATGGTAGTGATGCTAGTCAAGAAGACCGACACTGGCTAGTTATGCAAATGCTACAAAGAGAGGCTGCCTTCTCTTCGGGGGACTGGGATTTAGGTCTAGCGACAGGAGTGGAGCACCACATAAGGCTAACGGACGACAGACCTTTCCGAGAACGGTCAAGACGCCTAGCCCCTGCTGATTTGGATGATATTCGGGAACATTTAAGGGAGATGCTAGAGAATGATGTGATTGAGAGATCTGAGAGTCCCTATGCTTCTCCTATTGTGGTGGCTAGAAAGAAGACGGGAAAAATACGGATGTGCGTGGACTACCGGACATTAAACAAGCGCACGATTCCTGATCAGTACACTGTCCCTAGGATAGACGAAGCCCTTGATTGTCTTCAGGGAAGCAAGTGGTTTTCTGTGCTAGATCTACGCAGCGGGTACTATCAGATATTGATGAGTCAGAAGGATGCTGAGAAAACCGCCTTCATCTGCCCGGTTGGATTCTTTCAGTTCAAAAGATTGCCACAAGGATTATCAGGGGCTCCAGCCACTTTCCAACGATGCATGGATGATGTTGTGGGTGACATGAATTTCAGGGAAGTGCTGGTATACTTGGATGATTTGATAGTATTTGGCCAAACATTGAATGAGCACAACGAAAGACTCCTCAAGGTATTGGATCGCTTAATAAAGAAAGGGTTGAAGTTGTCCCTTGACAAGTGTAGCTTCTGTAAAACCCAGGTCAAGTATGTGGGATATGTTGTGGATCGGGAAGGAATTTCTACAGATTCAGCGAAGATAGAAGCGGTGAAAGAATGGCCTCGACCAACAATACTAAAGGAATTAAGGTCTTTTTTGGGGTTCTGTGGCTATTACAGAAGGTTTGTCCCAAACTACAGTAAACTTGTCAAGCCTCTTACAGATCTAACTCGAGGTTATCCTGCTCCAAGAGGTTCCCATCGGAAAGAGAAACCATTGTTCCGGGTAAATGATGCGTTCGGGGAAAGGTGGAGTGAGGCTTGCGAACAAGCTTTTGAAGGATTGAAAACCTGCCTGATTCAAGCGCCTGTTCTGGCATATGCCGATCCAGAGTTACCATACATTCTGCATGTAGATGCCTCCTTTGAGGGACTTGGGGGAGTGCTATACCAAGTGCAAGAAGGAAGGTTAAGACCAGTCTATTACATCAGTCGAGGTCTCTCACCCAGTGAACGGAACTACCCGGTGCATAAGTTGGAGTTCCTGGCCCTTAAGTGGGCAGTTGTTGACAAACTTCACGACTACTTGTATGGAGTACCATTCGAAGTGCATACAGACAACAATCCCCTCACATATGTGCAGACCACAGCAAAGCTAGATGCAACTGGGCACAGATGGTTGGCGGCGCTGGCCATTTACAATTTCACAATAAAGTACAGGCCTGGGAGAAGAAATGTAGATGCCGATGCTTTGTCAAGATTACCGGGAAGGTTTGTGGAATCTCAGGAAGAAGAATGGATAGAGTTGCCAGCTCCAGAGGTGAAGGGGATGTGTCACGAGGGACGTGTGGTCGTGCCTCCAGTCAAAGAATGCTTAACAGCTCTAGGGGCAACGACAGATGCACTACCAAGACAATATTGCTGGCTGAGTCAAATGGAGCTCAGTGTTCTTCAGAAGTTGAGTTCAAGCCAAGTCAAAGAAGATCAGCAGAATGACTCCTCTATAGCAGCAGTTAGGTGGTCTGTTAAACACAGACAAAGAATCCACCCGAGTAGTTTGAAAACGGAGGAAGCTATTTTGCTAAGCAGACAGAGAGAGTCATTGGTGGTGAAGCAGGGGCTACTGTATAGAGAAACCAGCCGCAAAGATGGCAGAGAGAGGAAACAGCTAGTATTGCCAAAGAAGCACCGTCCCATGGTTCTCCGTGCGTTGCATGATAAACACGGCCACCTGGGAATAGAGAAGACCATGAGTTTAATTTCAGATAGATTCTACTGGCCGAAAATGGAGATAGACATTGAGAGTTATTGTAAATCTTGTGGGACATGCATACTTCGAAAATCCCTCCCAGAAAAGGCTGCCCACTTAAAGAATATATCCAGCAATGGGCCTTTAGAGTTAGTCTGTATTGACTTTCTATCAGTGGAACCGGATGAAAGCAACAAGTGTAACATTCTAGTGGTGACAGATCATTACACCCGTTATGCTCAAGCCTACCAGACAAAAGACCAGAGAGCTGTGACCGTGGCAAAAATCCTATGGGAAAAGTTCTTTGTCCACTATGGACTGCCTGCCCGCATTCATTCAGATCAGGGTCGGGATTTTGAGAGCAAGCTAATAAAAGAACCGTGCGAGGTCTGCGGGATAAAGAAGTCCAGGACTACTCCTTTCCATCCCCAAGGAGATCCGCAGCCGGAGAGATTTAATCGGACCCTTCTCAGCATGATGGGCACTTTGGACACTAAAAAAAAGGCACATTGGAGTAGGCACATCAGCCATTTGGTCCACGCCTACAATTGCACGAAAAACGAGTCCACGGGGTACTCCCCATATCTCTTAATGTTTGGAAGGGAGGCTAGATTACCAATCGATATCTGTTTTGGAATGGACACTGCTGATCCCCAAGAAAAGCCCCATTTGAAATATGTGGAGCAGCTGAAACAAGAACTAAAGGAGGCCTACAGACTAGCGGAAGCAGCTGCATCAAAAGCTGGACAACGAAACAAGGGTCGTTATGATCTACAGGTCAAGGAGCATATTCTGGAGCCAGGTGACAGGGTTTTACTTAGACACTTGGGCCTCCCGGGGAAACACAAGTTAGCCAATCATTGGCGAAAGGATCCTCATGTTGTGGTTGCAAAATTGCCAGACATCCCAGCCTATCGAATTAGGCCCGAGGGGCTAACAGGCCCTATAAAGACATACCATCGACATTTGCTTCCCATCAGAGATGGTGTCCGGTTTTGGGAGGAGCCTGAAACAGATGAGCCAAAAGTGTCCACACCCAGAAGATCACGGCGAATCAGAGAACCGACCACAGAAGAAGATGATGGAGATGATTGGGGGTATGATGCTCCAGGTAAATTGGGAGAAATAGATTGGAGACAAGATATCAGAAGGCTCACTAGGTCTACCGAGGGGGCCGCTGTAAGACCTCCACAAGTAGAAGAAAGGAGAACTATGCCTGCCATTTCAGATGAAAGTGTCAACCCAAGAGTAGCTGGACGGTTGGATTCTCAGTGTTCAGTAGAGGAAGGCTCTAACCAGGAAGTTGACATGGATGGGGACGTCGTTGATCCAGATGGAGGATGCACTGAACGCCCCAACAGGGTGTTGGGGGGAGAGGAAGGGAACCCACCAGTCCAGGGTCGGCCTAAAAGGACCCCTAGAGCCCCAATGATGTTGACTTATGATAGTCTAGGTCATATGACTGAGATTCCTAAGGTGATTCATCCTAGCTGGGTCTATCAGTGGCCATATCTGACTCCCATATCTGTTATGCCAGGGCCTGTTGTGTATGGATGTGAAAGTGTATTTAGACAGGATGTCTTAACCCCTTTAAATTTGCAGGATGTGGGACAAGCCTCATCATTTGTTCATTGTGGACTTGCCCCACAGGGGGAGTGTGTAACCCCTGGGGATGCTGCAGTTGGACTTGAGCACCCAGGGGCTAATAATCACACTTGCATCAGTAAGAAAAGAGATGCATATAGCTATTTACCAGTCAAGGAGAAGGAACTACATCTCCCAGAAAGCTGTTATGAAGAGGGGGCGGAGCCTAAGAAGACTGAGAAACCTGAGGGCGGAGAGAGAGAGAGAGGGAGAGAGGAGCATCCTGGGAGAGACTGAGCTGTGTGACGAGTTCAGATAGGTGACCCTAGGCAGAAGGGCACTGGATGAGTGATCTGAGCAGAGAGAGCAGTCTGCAGAGATATCAAAGCTCGGTGCAGTTCTGAACAGAACCTGCTGGAAGCCACAGTTTGAAGCTGTAGGAGGAGGTTTGCATGCATCTCTGAAGAAGGACATTTTACAAGTCAGCCATTTTGGAGATAATCAAGTTCAGACCTGTGACACACTGGTGCAGATAAGTTACTGGTTATTTTTATCTATCTGCTGTTGTTCAAGTGGGGTTTGGACTATATCTGGCCACAAGGGCTGAAGAGTTAGGGATAGATGGGTGGGCAGGTAAATATGCACCAAGTGTGTGTCTAATCAGCACTTGTGGAACTACAAGTCCCAGGATACAAATTAGAAAGGATTTTACAGTTGTTGCTAGAGGAGGGTCTGCATACTGTGACTGCTGTACCTCACTGCAAGTGATTTAAAGACCTCCAACATCTGCAAACTGGACACATGATGTTTCCATGCCATGCTGCATACATACAGAAGGGCCCCAACTTGCAGTGCACTGCTCTATTTGTGTGGTGTGTTTGAATACTGCTGTGTGTGTTTGGCAGTACATTGTAGGGCTATAAGGGAAAATATATAAATTCACCCTGCAAGATATTCACAATATCAGGAGCAAGTAAGATATCTGATATATTTTTTCATGTGTATAAAGCTGTGACAGTTAATGGTTATATTGTTATATATTATATTATATTGTATGCTGTTATTGATTTATTGCGAGTTTTTGTGTTAACTTGGTGTGCATAGTAAGAAGTGGTGCGCCACTTTCATCCACACTGTTTTATTACTGTATTGTATTGTTTGCAACTATTATTTCAAATTATACCAAAGTATATTTTTCTATAAAATTACAAAGCTGCATTTAGGATTTCCATTTAAATAAATGTGCCTGGCTGGCTTTTGCAGCACACATTTTGTCACAGAGTGTTAATACTGGGCAGGGGGTTTCCCGAATCTCCCCTGGTGTATCTTTTGAACACCCCCCAGAAGAGAAAGCAGAGATTCGGGTGGAGGCACTGAAAACCAAGTACCAAGGTGAGAAGCATCTGCGTGGTTCAATATATATATACCCTCACAACGCTTAATACACAAGGGGGTGTTACATACACTATATGGACAAAAGTATTCGGACACTTTACTATTACACCAACAGAGACTCTAATGACTTTGTATTCAAATACATATACTTTAATATGGGGTTGGTCCTGCTTTTGCAGGGATAACAGCTTCCACTCTTCTTGTAAGGTTTTCCACAACGTGTAGGAGAGTTCTGTGGGAATTTGTGCCCAATCATTCTGTAGAGCATTTATGAGGTCAGGCACTGACGTTGGACAAGAAGGTCTGGCTCGCTATCTCCGTTCCAGGTGTTAAGTGCGTATTGTCGCTAACCAATAAGGATTGTCGAACCTCGATTTGTGTTTCCAATGCACAAAGATTATTCGCAAAAAGTAGTATAATATGTTCAAGCAAAGTGATAATAAATACAGCCGTTACTTATCGCAGGCGCTCTGGATCCAGTGTGCAGTCATTCAATCCTGAAGTCTGGGGACAAGATGTCTGAACACTAGATGAGAAGCTGCTGCTTATATGCACACAGAAATACAGTAACACAATGGAGATGGTATAGCTTGCTTCTATTGGTCCAGGTTTCAGGAAGGTCCAAGGGGTTGTCATCTTTGGCTAGTTCATACTAAAGAATCCAAAGGAGGGGGTCATCTCTCCAGGGGGTATGCTCTGCTCTTCCCGCCAAGATTCCTTAGTCTTAAGTAGTTCATAATTCCCTATCATTCTAACTTGTGTATGCACTCTGCGATTACTTCACAGAGTGAACCAAACAGTAGCAAATGTTAAGAGGTTTATTATGATACCACACATGATATGATTCCTTCAACCTGTTCCATATATTTCACTAATGTGCATATAACTTATAATATATAACATAAATACTACTGTATTTCGACATAAATGACTATGTGTTGCAACTACCATTAATGTGTACTATTTTACAAGTATGCGTGTTTGTGCGAATGTATGGTAAAAGACCAAATACTGTTGCTGCCACGCGTAGTAGCTGCGTACACCCTTCCACGCCGTAGTGTGCCCTTGTATGCCGTAGCGTACCGTATGCATCTTTTCAGACAAAGACAACCAAGTTTGCTCGATTTTAATTGAAATTACTTTATCTAATTTGCTGACTTCGACACAGGTCATCCCAAAGGAGTTTGATGTGGTTGAGGTCAGGGCTCTGTGCGGGCCTGTTAAGTTCTCCCACATTGAACTCATCAAACCATGTCTTTGTAGTCCTTGCTTTGTGCAATGAGGCACAGTCATGTTGGAATGGAAAAGGGTCTTCCCCAAACTGTTGCCACAAAGTTGGAAGCATAGCAATGTCCAAAATGACTTGGTATGACGAAGCATACCCAAACCCTGAAAAACATCCCCATACCATTATCCCTCCTCCACTAAGCTTCACATTTGGCATAATGCAGTCAGGTAGGTAACGTCCTCCCGGTATCCACCAAACCCAGACTCGCCCATCTGACTGCCAAAAAGAGAAGCGTGATTTGTCACTACACAGCAGGGCCGGACTGGGACTAAAAATCAGCCCTGGGATTTAAAGCACACAGGCCCACCTGTTGTGAGCTTCATGCACTATATTGTTGCACACGGATGCTGGCGTAGTGTGCGTTGCTGGTGCAGTACAACATATTGTAGTAGGAGTGTGTGTGTGTGGGGGGTATTTATTTCTCCTAATGACCCGCAAACTTACATTAATAGTACCCCAATTACATCAATAAATACCACAACAATACATTATTTGTACCAAAATTACAACACTAAATAACCCCCCACACACACTCATACTACATCAATACCCACATTACAGCAACCAGCATTACCCCCCCTTCCCCACATTACAGCAACTGTCGTCACCCCCCACATTACAGCAACCAGCATCACCCACCCCTCCACCCCCCACATTACAGCAACCAGCATCACCTCCCACATTACAGCAACCGGCATCACCCCCCCACATTACAGCAACCGGCATCACCCCCCACATTACAGCAACCGGCATCACCCCCACATTACAGCAACCGGCATCACCCCCCACATTACAGCAACCGGCATCACCCCCCACATTACAGCAATACCCTCTCCTACTTATTAGCAATACTAAGCCCCAAACACTACAACATTGCCACCACCACGTCACCCCATACTACAGCAATACCACCAATTTTACAGGCGCCACTGTAGGAAACCAATGTTTTGCTATTTTCAAATCTCCCACAAAATAGCAACAACAGAATACTTACACACATATAGGTAACAGGTACCCTTTCCCCTCAATTAAATAGTAATGGCAGAATTTTCATGAATCATTCCACATGAAATAAAACTCTAACAAATATATCAGAAAAAACATAACTATTGAACGATCATTTGAACCCACACGGCTGCATTAAAAGTATTTCCATCTACAGCAAAATGTCAGAGAAAAATATATTTTTTACTACAGTAACTGGATATGCGTCTTTTCTAGTCATTTTAAATAACACAGTATATAAATTAAGGAGGGGTGGTAAAGGAGGTGGGTGAGAGATAATTGGATGTGATCCATTAGTTTGATTAGATAGGAAACATTTAGATTATTTACCTGGAGACGTCTACCCCCTTGACTCACAGGCAGGGCCGACAAGAGGAATTTTGGGCCCCGGTACAGCAACTTCTTTGGGCCCCCGTCATATTCAACAATGAGAGACTTGCCTTTGGCAGAAGTTCATATTATTCCACACCGTAGTGCCCCCAGTTCATATTATGTCACATCGTAGTGCCACATAATATTACCCTCAATTCATATTTGGCCATGCAGTAGTGCCCACAAATCATATTATGGCATAGTAGTGCCCCCAAGTCATATACCATACAGTAGTGCCCCCACATCATATTATGCCACAATAGTGCCCACAAATCATATTATGCCACAATAGTGCCCACAAATTACATTAGGTCATACAGTAGTGCCCCCAAATAACAGTATGCCATATAGCAGTGCCCCTCAATAACAGTATGCCATTGTAGTGCCCCAAATCAATAGTAGTGACCAGACAAAACTATCATTCACAAATAAAAATTGGTACAGCATATCAGATACTGAGAGTGTGAGTCCCAGGAGCAGCTTAATACCCCTTTTACAATGCAAAGAAAAAATAGATATATTGACACAATCACAGATAAAATGTATGACAAGCAGCGTTTTTTCCTCTTAATTAAAAATCTCTGTACAGATAAATATGCAAGAAACATTACAGCGCAATAATGAGCAATACATAGTTTTTTAAACATCATTGGATACACAGTAGTGTCCCCAGTTTAAGAAAGGATGGTTAAAAACACAATGGACATGAGAAAATATAAAAAAAAATATATGAACTTACCTGATTATGGCATCCTGTGTTCTGTTCTCCTACTGGGCGCGCTGGGCGAGGAGTGATCAGCAGCTGTCAGCTCATACAGGCAGTCGGGAGCAGGGACAGAGGGCAGTGGTCGAAGTGGAAATTTAGAAGTGGGCGTATAGAAAATATACGTGAATGGAGTATGAAGGCCTGATTTTTTTTTATTTTTTTTTTTAACACTTGTCCCCTCTGTGCATTCCCATTCTTCATTACTACTTGTGTAATATGATGGCTGCATCCCTGACATTCCCATTCTTAAGATGTCTCTCCCTTTACACTTCCTTTTAGCTATGCCCCTGCAGCATCTTATCCTTTGTCCCTCTCACCCCTCTTCCTGCACTCCCTTTCCCCTGGCTCTGTCACCATTCTTCCAGCACCCCTTTTCACCCTGGCTCTGTCACCCCTCCTCCAGCACCCCCTTTTCCCCCGGGCTCTCTCACCCCTCTTCCTGCACTCCCTTCCTCCCTGGCTCTGTCACCTCTCTTCCTGCACTCCTTCCACCCTGGCTCTCTCACACTCCTGCCACAACCCGGCCCCCCCCCCCCCAAAAAATTGCGGCACCCCCCTCGATATCCCGCCCCCCCCCCCCCCCCGCGCGAAAATCTGCAAACCGTGTCCACATTACAGGGCACAATGCAGAGGATAAGGGGAGAGGAAACGAGGAGCCCTGATCCTTCGCGCAACGGAGGTGGCTGGATCCTGGGTAGGAGCCTGCCATCAGAAAGCCAGGGGAAGTATCTCCACAGAACACATTTCAACTAGAGATGCTCACTGAGCCCTGTGTTTTGGTTTTGGATCTGGATTAACTTTGTGTTTTGGTTTTAGTTTTGGTTTTGGCAAAAGTGCCCTTGTGTGTTTTGGTTTTGGTTATGGTTTTGGATCTGTAATTTTTGAAATATTGCTAAAATATGCTAAAATCACATAATTGTGCTATTTTTTGTTCCTACATTATTATTAGTCTCGATAACACTAGTTTCCAGTCATTTCCAGTCAATTTTGACCACATCACAGGTCCCAATATTATTTTCATACACAGGACATCTAGGAAACATTGCTACACAGCAGTGGGATAAAAAAAAGAAAAGTGTTGCAAGATGGAACTGTCCTTAGGCTCTCCCACCCACCCTTATGTAAGATTGAAAAGGATATGTACGGTTTAACAAACGAAGCACTCCAGCGTCAAAGAGTGCCACTTTTGCAGCTGAATTTCTTGGTTTGTTCAGGCTCCCACAAAACAAGCTACCAATAGGTTAGCTGCCTTAAGCCCAACAGAGGCAGGATGATAAATATGTCCAGTTTAAAGAACAGCCAAGACACCTGAGAAACCAAATGGGTGTGACACCGGCCTCTGCATACGAAGATTTGGAAGATGAAGACGAGGAGATGGCCGTCACCTAGAGCACACAGCCGCTATAGGGAAACTGTATAATGGCTCATTAAATCAGTTATGGTTCCATTGATTGCTCCACCCGTTACTCAACAATTCTTCAGAGGAATCCTGAATAGGGGAGAAGTCATCTAGACTCAGCAACTCAGATGCAGGACTAGCTCCAATCACTAGTGAGGATATTGATGAGGAAGGTGTTGTCCGTGTGGCTTTACAAAGGCTACAATAGACCACAGTTGTCAGGATTGGGGAAAAATAATTGCACACATAAGAGGTGGACTTTTTGGTCTTATGCCCAGGCATGACAATGGCTTTCTTCTTATCATTGGCAAGAACTGCTTCCACTGGTGCAGGACTTACACAAACAACATCAATCATCATCAACATCTTCATTAGCGCCGTCGTCAGCTACACAAATATCCCCCTCATCCTGTTGCAAATACAAAGTGGTATCCTACATTTGTGTATCATTGGCTACACTAAGAGGCATACTGATGACAACCTGTTTGAAAAACTAAGGAATGTCATTGCAACATGGCTTATCCTGCTTGAACTTTCTTGAGGATATGTCATTTGTGATAATGCCACTAATATGCAACAGCATTGGTATGCTTATTAATATTTTGGGTAGAATGGCATGTTAGCAATTTTATGTTTTCCACAGTAAACTTTCAGCTTTTTTAGAGAGGTGTTTTTTTCTGTAAAAGGTACAAGCTTTTTTTGCTACATTTTTGTTTCCCTGACTTAAAACGACTGTGCACTTGAACATAGGGTTTAGCACATGACATAGAGGGAATAGTATCATCGTGACTGAGACTGGAGAGTAACAAGAACACTGTCACCCATCCGGTTTCTGTATGAGCTATGGCATAGTAGAATGTCACTGGAGACTTTTAAAAACACTGCCAGTCCTATTATTACAATTTTGGTTTCAGCACTGAAAAATGACACCTCTCCTGTTTCTGTGTGAGCTATGTCAAAGTACAATGTCACTGGAGACTGCCAAGAGCACTTCTACCCCTCCTCTTACTCTTTCATTAATGATGCTGCCCAACTGCACTGGAGACTGCCAATAACCCTGCCCTGCTACCCTTCTGTGTCTCTCTGTGAAATGGCGCTGGATCTCTGTGGCTGGCGGTACTTATAGAATCCAATACTTGCGAGATCCGACAAAGCAACAATGACGTTTTGCTTTGTTTTCACTTCCGAGGGCGCGCTAAACTACTCGGATCTGCGAAGTTTGGGTGGGGTTGGTTCTCGGAGAACCGAGCCTGCCTGAGCATCTCTAGTTTCCACTGCTCCACAGTCCAGTGTCGGTGTGCTTTACACCACTCCATCTAATCCTTGCATTGGTCTTGGTGATTTGAGGTTTGCATGCAGCTGCTCAGCCATGGAAACCCACTCCATTAAGCTTCCGGCACACAGTTGTGTTTACTTATTAATGCCAGTGGATATTCGGAACTCTTCAACTATGGAATCAGCAGAGAGTTGGCAAATTTTACACACCATGCGCCTTGACCCCGCTCTGTGATTTTACGTGGTCTTCCGTTTCATGGCTAAGTTCTGCTGTTCCTAAATGCTTCCTTTTTTTTTTTATTTAAAAAATAAAGTATTTTTATTGAGCTTTTCAGAACAAACAAACAAGTAGCTACATCCTAACTAACTAACTACCCCATCTATCTAATCATATGAAATGTGCCCATACAACACAAGATCATGCGAACCATTATTAACAAGTAGATCAAAACAAAGTACATCACTAGTATAACAAAGTATTGCAACTTATCAAAGTGTAATCTGCAACGCTCAACAGGTTGTCAACAAATTAAAATCTCAAAAATGAAGCTGCACATGTAGCTATGCAGGGCTCAAAGCTAAATATAATGACTTCTTAACCCAAACAGATTTCCTCATGAGGGATGAAAAAACTATTGTGACTCGTACAAGTGATGCCAAGCCTTGTGGTATTTATGCATGGCTTTATGGCTTTCATACATAACCCACTTGTGCCTCCATACTTCCGTCACCAAATTGGTCCAATGGAGGATTTTAAGGGGTCCGAACCCATCCATCTCCTAGCTATAGCCACCTTTGCAAGAGAAGTCAGAATAAATATACATTTAAAGAGCGGGTTGCCTAGGCGATCTTCGAGTGTGGTGCCAAATAGACAGACCTTGGGACAAAGTGGAAGGGACACAGGAATCATGGAAGTTATCCACTCCCATATCTTAACCCAAAAACTGGACAACAGGGCACGTTCATAACAAATGCCAGAAAGTGCCAGGGCGACGCTGCGTCTATGACATTCGGGACTATCATGTCGAGCCATCCTGCACAGCCTGGTTGGGGTATATATACTCTATGTACCATGTAGAAGTGTATTTAGTCTAAATGAGGACAGGAAGTAGCGTCTCTGGTACCCCCTATCACCATACTCCACTCCTCCTCAGTGATTACACCCAGATCAGCCTCCCATTGACCTTTTAGTAAGTCTAGGCTGCCCGGGGACACCTGGGGTAACAACAATGCATACAGAACAGATATTGTCCTACAGAAACCAACAGAGCGCAATACATTTTTAACAAGAGAATCTAAAAGTTGGGGCAATTCCGTCAGAATGCCAAGTTAGACAACTGAAAAACAATTTTCAACTGTTCGAATGACTGTAAATGACCACCTGTATATAATTGACCAATGGCATGTATTTCAGCCCTTTTCTAAATCACATTACCCTCCAGTTCCCCAAAGTTAGAATTGTGCCACAGCGCAGTCTCCGGATCTAGCCCCTAGGAGTAGTACCAGTAGAGTCCTGCCGTATTATAGGAGCGACCTGGCTGGGACCTTGCCTAGTTAACATAACCTGTATTGGTCCAAGGGATGGGTCCATCTGCTCGCCCAGAAGGTACCCGAGAGCAGTATCCCGGGATGCACTGGAACCAGGTGTGTAAGCTGGGAAGCCAGGTAATAGATTCTAATATTGGTGAGCGCAAGCCCTCCCGAGTTTTGGTCCTGCAAAGGGTATTAAAGTGTACCCTCACTCTCTAACCCCCCCCCCCAAACCAATTAAATTACTCATTAATTTTTTGAAACACATGAAGCGGTAAATATATAGGGGAGTGTTGCAGGGGATATAGAGATTTTGATTGCACAATCAGTTTTATAAGGTTAATCCTACCAGTAACTGTGAGAGGGAGTTTCTGCCAAGTATGGGATTTATTTTTAAGTTAATCAGTAATCTGGTCAATATTAACTTTCACATAATCGAATGCCTGGGCTATAATCCAAATGCCCAAATACTTGAACCTTGAGGTCCACAGCAGTGACCGACATGATACATTGTCCACCCCATGCGGAGGCTGCCATGCCAGTGGAAACACCAGTGATTTCTTCCAATTGATAATGAAGCCCGAGAAAGTACCAAAAGCCTTGATCACCTCTAAAAGGAGAGTCAGGGTCCTTCAAGAAGACCAGCATATCATCCGCATACAATGCTCTGTGGTCCATGACCTCTCCTATTCCGATACCTCTGATGTTAGTGTGGGAGCGGATCATACATGCCAAAGGTTCAATCGCCAATACAAACAGAGCTGGCGATAGTGGACAGCCCTGACGAGTCCCACAACCCAGACCAAACAGGAGGGTGAGAAAGCCACTGGACAAGGCTGAGAGACCGGGGTTCAACTCCAAAATTTTCAAGCACCTGCCAGAGATAGGCCCACTTGACCGAGTCAAAGGCCTTGGCTGTATCCAGGGACACAACAATTGCCCTCTCCTCCACTGACCAGACCCTCTGAATCTGAATGAACAATCACCTGACATTGGTAAGTGTGGACTTGCCCAGCATAAATCCCATCTGGGGGTAAATGTATGAACGTGCGGGTTCTTCAACACCCGCATGTTCAGCATGTTCAACGATTAAATTTCAAGCGGCGCTGCATTGTAAAGGGACGTTTCCCTTTACAATGCAGCGCCGCTTGAAATTTAATCGCCGAACACGCTGAACACACGGGTGTTGAAGAACCCGCACGTTCATACATTTACCCCCTGGTCTGGGTGGAAGACTTCATGTATGACCCTATTGAGTCTAATGGATAAATTTAAGTCAGAATTTTGGCAGCAGTTGTGGTCAAGGACATTGGGCAGTACAAATCAGGATACAAAGCATCTTACCCTGTTTAGGTATAAGGATAATAATGGCTTCTGACATAGGGGGGGGGGGAGGGAACCACCCTCCAGAAATTGGGAGTAATTTTCAAGCAATGTGGGACCAAGGAACTTTCTATATTGCTTATATACCTCAATCAGTATACCATCCAACCCAGGGTCTTAGTGTTTGAAAAAGAAGAAATGGCAGCCGCAATCTCCTCTTCAGTGATAGGGGAGTTCAAAAGTCCATCAACTCCTGTGAGAATCGTGGAAGTTTAACTCCACTCATATAGGCAGTGAGCTGGGTGGGTGTATATTGAATTTGTGAAGAGTAAAGGTCTCTATAATAGTCAAAAAATACTTCTGCAATTTTAGCTCTCGTAAACTGTTTAACATTATACTTATCTAAAATGACTGGAATTTATCTAGGGCATAGCTCCTTCTTTGCTAGACATGCCAGAGAACTACCTCCAATGTCACCTTAAAAATATAAATTGTGTCTGGAGAAGAGAAGTTTGACTGTTCTTATGATGCAGAAAATTGGAACAGTCAGACTGTGCTTGCAGCCAGCCCAGCCTGTCAGTGACAAAATTAAGCTGCTTGCGGACCAGTACCCCTATATAGTATATAGAATGAGTGGCGTGGTAAGCCCATCCCACCCAGGCCTTTTTAAGAGAGAGTACTTTCTTACCTGTAAGGCAGATTTCCAGGACACACACCATATCTGGATTGTACTTTCTGACCTGGTTTAGCACTAGAGAGCGTTTGATCTTATCATTTAATCCCCTAACATTCCAGGCGAGCAGACGGAGTCCCCTCCAAGCAGGTTTACTCACAATTGGGCTGGTCATAGAAATAGAACCACTGGATAAAAGGTCAGGAAGCATCCCAGCGACTGAACGTATGGACTTGGCCTCCTACTCCCCCACCAGCAGTGAGCAGCAAGAAAAACAAATGTTACAGCAAAACCTTTTGAAAAACGTATAGAATGTCAATAGAGAACAATCAATTACAGAGACATCAGAGGTAAAGTAAGCTACAACTATACCCATAAATCTACCCAACCCACCATGTACACCTGTTCTAAATAAGGCATACCCTATTCCCCTAAAAAAAAACAACAATATCTCAAATGTTTCCACTTTCTAATAATATCACTTACGGTTGACCATAAAATATCCAACAAGGATGAAATTTCACGACCCGTCTTATTGCAAAGATGGCATCCTATCTCAATGCCATGCTTGAAGTCACTGAGCTCTTTAGAACCACTCATCTTGTATCATAAATATTTGCAAATTGAGACTGCATGGCTAGGTGCTTGATTTTAAACACCTCTGCCAATGGGTCTCATTGAAACGCCTCAATTCAATAATTAACAGGTGTGGCCAAATACTTTTGTCCATATAGTGTATGAGTAACCCCCTTTCTTTGAGTTCACATCGGATGCTGTAGTTCAGTGTTGGCTAACCTGTGGCACTCCATGTTTTTGTGAAACTACAAGTCCCAGCATGCTCTGCCAATATATAGCAGCTTATTGCTGGAAGGGTATGCTGGGACTTGTAGTTTCACAACACCTGGAGTGTCACAGGTTAGTCAACACTGGTGTAGTTGAAACTGTCTGAAAGTCACCTTTTATCTGATTGGCATGAAGATTATTTCTAAACAATTTGAACTAATCTGTGCAGCAATCTTCTATCAAATTTTCTCTTTCCAGTGAAGTTGGTTACATTACCATTGGCCTTAATCTTCTTAGAAAACATTACGTACAGTAGAAACGAGATCATCAAGGTCTGGGGAGAGTTATTGTACCTGCTTGGTTGCAATCTTATGGCTGACCTCCTCAGACATTTCTTTTCTCCATGTTCTTTGCAGTACACACAATGCAACAAAACAGGAGAATGATTCATTTTATCTATTCAAACTTGTTTTACCATTGATTTTTCTATTGCAGGCACCTGTTATTCATCACAAGTGAGTTCAACTCCAAGGTGAAGAAAAATCATCTGTTTGAAATCTAATTAGTTGTAACTAATTCTAAAAGTTGCCAATAATTTTGTCTGGCACATTTAAGAATTACTGTGTGGAGTAAGCTATAACTTAGTATGTTTTTCTGCCGTTGGGGTTTTATTCCACTGAAAACCAAAGAAACATGCAGGGCCTGATCAACCACTAGGCTGACCAGGCTGCAGCCTGGGGCGCTGGGTCCCGGGGGGCGCGGCACTGTGGGTATTTTTTTTTTTTAAAAAAAAATGTAATTTTTTTTTTTTTTATTATTTTTTTTTTTTTTTCTTCATTCATTTTTTTTCTGGGGTGGGGGAGGGGGGGGTCGCTGCGGGGGGGTGGAGGGCTCGACGATCAAAAGCATTGGTGGTCAGTGGTTAGCAACACACAGCCAATCGCCAGGCTGCCTGTTGCTGTGCAGCAGACAGGAAGCAGGACGTCTTCACTTCCTCTCTGCTGATTTGAGGAGAGGAGCGACGCTGGCACAACTACAGGTAAGTGAAGGGGGGAACTGCCCTGCATATCTATAGGGAGGGGGGTGAACTGCCCTGCATATCTATAGGGAGGGGGGGGGAACTGCCCTGCATATCTATAGGGAGGGGGGGGGGGGAACTGCCCTGCATATCTATAGGGAGGGGGGGGGAACTGCCCTGCATATCTATAGGGAGGGGGGGGGGAACTGCCCTGCATATCTATAGGGAGGGGGGGGGGGAACTGCCCTGCATATCTATAGGGAGAGGGGGGGAACTGCCCTGCATATCTATAGGGAGGGGGGGGAACTGCCCTGCATATCTATAGGGAGGGGGGGAACTGCCCTGCATATCTATAGGGAGGGGGGGGGAACTGCCCTGCATATCTATAGGGAGGGGGGGGAACTGCCCTGCATATCTATAGGGAGGGGGGGAACTGCCCTGCATATCTATAGGGAGGGGGGGAACTGCCCTGCATATCTATAGGGAGGGGGGGGGGGAACTGCCCTGCATATCTATAGGGAGGGGAGGGGACTGCCCTGCATATCTATAGGGAGGGGGGGGAACTGCCCTGCATATCTATAGGGAGGGGGGGAACTGCCCTGCATATCTATAGGGGGGGGGGAACTGCCCTGCATATCTATAGGGAGGGGGGGGGAACTGCCCTGCATATCTATAGGGAGGGGGGGGGGAACTGCCCTGCATATCTATAGGGAGGGGGGGAACTGCCCTGCATATCTATAGGGAGGGGGGGGAACTGCCCTGCATATCTATAGGGAAGGGGGGGGGACTGCCCTGCATATCTATAGGGAGGGGGGGGGGAACTGCCCTGCATATCTATAGGGAGGGGGGAACTGCCCTGCATATCTATAGGGAGGGGAGGAACTGCCCTGCATATCTATAGGGAGGGGGGGAACTGCCCTGCATATCTATAGGGAGGGGGGGGAACTGCCCTGCATATCTATAAGGAGGGGGGGAACTGCCCTGCATATCTATAGGGAGGGGGAACTGCCCTGCATTTCTATAGGAAGGGGGGGGGGGAACTACCCTGCATATCTATAGGGAGGGGGGGAACTACCCTGCATATCTATAGGGAGGGGGGAACTACACTGCATATCTATAGAGAGGGGGGGGGACTACCCTGCATATCTATAGGGAGGGGGGACGACTACCCTGCATATCTATAGGGAGGGAGAGGGGGGACTGTCATGCATATGTATAGGGAGGGAGAGGGGGACTGTCATACAAATCTATAGGGTGGGAAGGGGGTGGGGGGGCTGCCATGAAAATCTATAGGGAGGTAGAGAGGTTGATATGTATGAAGGAGGGCAGAGGAGGGGGGCTGATATATGTGACTGGGGGAGTTTTGATGTGACGTGGGGGGATAGCTAGCTAGCAGAGTGGAGGTAAGGAAAATAGCTGCAAGGGGGATGGATGCAGGGTGGGAGGTAAAGAAAATGGCTGCAGCAGGGGTTAAGGAAAATGGCTGTTGGGGGGGGGGGTTGTGGTTAAGGAAAATGGCTGCAGGGGGTATTTAAAAAATAGAGCAGCTTTGGGGGGCAGAATCTCATGATTGTGTGGTGGTCACATGGGTGGTCTCAGCAATCACTAGAATACTAAATATTAGTAAGATGGGGCTGGTAGAGGTTTGTATTTGATTGACAACAAATATTCAGATATTGCTTATATATGCCTGTCCAATGGGGTACTTTTAGCTGGCCATAATGGAGTGTTTTGTTTTAACTAAAGGGCCTAATCATTCAGGGTTCGCATTATAATACATTTTTGCATTTTCAAAAAAGGACGCCAACTTTCCAGAAGCCAGCAAGAGAATAACAAAGTTGCAAGAGAGAAGAGCAAGGACAGGTAAGAGACAATGGCACAATCTGTCTAAATTTGAATGCTGGAGAATACACCTGAACATTCATATTCAAGAGTGTTCCTATACACCTATATATTCGGAGGAGGGTGGGGGGGGGGGGGCGCTGCGGCCGTATTAGCCTAGGACGGCCAGAACCCTTAATCAGGCCCTGGAAACATGTAAGTAGATGTCAAATTATTTTCTTTAATTTCAATAATCCTCTTCAACCGCTATCTATATTTTTATATACCCTCACATTATTTAATATATTTTGCTCATCCCTTTCACCTCCAGTACATATTTATGTAATGATTATATACTGGAATAATGTCTCTGTATTTCCCTGTTTGCATATATTACATACATATTGAACATATACAACATATTGAAACCAGAAGTACTAAATACATATGTAAAAAAAATTGTTATCAAATAACATTGTATTTAACTTCATACAATATTGCAAGTTGCTTGGTGCAAGTGCATGATCTTTGTCATTCACAGTTAGCCTACCCCTTTAATTACCGTTACCATATACAGGAGGGAGGAGCCTATAGCACTGAGCAAGCTTGCAAGATTCTTTTATAAACTCACTCAAGCTTGGATATTTTCCATACCTGAACAATGAGGTACCACAGATGATTTATTGCTTTTCTTTTACATACACTTATTTTTATTCTGCATCCTACTGTATATAAGTTATTGTTAACTATGAATTGTCATCTTTGTACTGTTAAGTATGTGCCTTCTATTAATAAGCTCTGTGACTGTGGGTCATGTAAGGACAGATTCCAAATCCTTTCATAGCATTTGTTTATCTTAATGTTAACCAACTCTGTGCTGGATGTATAGAACTTACTTTGTATATTTCTATGTGGCAGCTAAGTTTATGTGCACTGCTTTATAAGAAGATAAAAAACAGTGCATAATGACATAGTATTATTATTATTAACCTTTATTTATATAGGCCGACACACTACGCAGCCTTGTACGGAGATTGTTTGACTGTGGAAGTGGAGCTTAAAGTTTAATTTTTCTACAATGCACACACTCTAACATTAACATAGTGGCATGTTTCTGGGCTGAGAAAGGAACAATGGGAACTCTGTATACCCATGCAACCACTGGGAGAACATACTAACCCAACACATACAGTGCCCTGGTCAGAATAGAGCCCATGGATACACTTATTGAGTCTTAAAGGGTAATGCAACAAAAATACAAGTGTCTCTAAAATAAACGAGCTTTAAAGAATACATGATTAAATATCTAAAAATTAGAAAAACTTATTTCAATTAGAGATATTTAAGATAATGCTTTCATTGCTAATGATGCATTTTTTTGTACACACTCTATGAGTAAGCCTGATTAAGGACACTGTAGGAAAGCATTATTAGCCTAAATGGCTTACAGAAATGCCAACAAGATTTATTAATAAAAATGTGAATATAATGTCAAGCGTCTTAACACCTGCACTGATATAGATACTTTTTCATAAATACTTGAATGTGATACCATTTAAAATAATATCATTTAACAAGTTTGTATACACTTGTTTCCCTCAAGAAAATAGATAACAACAGTGTCTAAATATAAACAATATTTTTTACAAAGTTTGCTGACGTTGTGTCTCTAGTTTTCTTCTTAGACAAGTGTTACATTGTGACAATTGTTTTTCTGGGCTGTGCTATTTTGTGTGGAGATAGGCAGGTTCTAGTCATACCCCATTCATACTGCACCAAAATCCCGGGTTGTTGCCGGGGCGAGCTCAAACAACCCAGGTCTTGGTGCAGTATGAATGGTACAAGTCCAAAATCCCGGGTCTAAAAACCCGGGTCTTCAACCCGGGATTTATCGAGGGGTAATTCCCGGGTCGGACCAGGGTCGCCTGCACTATGAATGGTGCAACCCGGGTTTTTCAACCCGGGTTGCACAGAAAATAAGATGATTGGCTGTCTGCCTGTCAGTGAATCATGAAGAACTGTGGGGCAATGGTGAGGGGTATGTTTTATAGTACAGATCTGTGTGCAGCATATCTCACAGTGATTCTACTGTGCTGTGTACATACATTTTTTGGAACTGAAGGTGACCTCTCAGTTTTCTTTATTCTTTATTAAAAGGGGAAAGAGTAAAATGTAGTAATTGGGTTTGGATTGTGAGAAAATTAAGAACATCAACCAGAATAGAGCTACAAGTACACTAAATTTGGAATATAAGTAGTATATAAAGGTCATTTAGCCAGTCCCTGCAGCTGTATAATGCTCATTCTTCAGCCACAGAGGGGTCACAAAGCAGAAAGCTCAATGTACATGTCAAGTTGCTGCCTCGTTTTATTTCCATAGAGTAAAATTAAATTCTAAGCACCAATAGTTATTATCCCTGCACCTTTAAATCACAATATCTTGCCAAAATAAATTGTCAAGGCGTGTTGGAAGGCTGGCCTGAGAGTATGTTCTGCTGCAGTCTACACATTGGTCACACCTTCTTACCATACCTTTTTGTAAATATTGTGCCGGAATATAAATGATAAGTTCAGTCGCTGAGTGATGAAGAAAGGTACTTAGATCCCAAATATTATACACATTATTATATTGATTGCGTGAATCATCACATCCCCAGATTATGAGACATATAAATGCTGTGATCCAGCATTAACCAGTCACCTTTCAATGACATCACAATTTTTCAGCCAATGAAAACTGCTCTGGTGATGACTCCCACAAATTGCCAGGGCACAGACTTGTGCAGTATGAATGGGGTCAACCCGGGAAATTCCCGGGTCCGAGGTGCAGTATGAATGGTGTTTCTGAGCTGGGAAGCTCCGAGACCCGGGATATTGCAGGGGCGGCAGTATGAAAGTGGTATCAGTCTGTTATACCTGTTACCTGTCTTCCTGAAACTATTCCCCTCCTAGCCATGGAATAAAAATAACAGCACTTTCATGATTCTTAATTGGAAAAGAACAAGACAGAATAAAGTTTGATTTCTTTCTGTTAGAAAATATTAAAATAACATCATGTTTCCAGTATAATTTTAACTAAATGTTCTTATTCTGTAGGTGTTCACAATGTCACAGTACCACTTCTCTATTCCATGTTCTCGATGCATTTCTCATCCGTATGTTAGTGAAGGAGTGGATAATTTGGGTGACTGATATAGAGAACATGTTGAAAAGCATTTATGATATCACAATAGCAGTGTCAATCCCCATTATACTAGGCAGATCTATATGCAATATGTTGGGCATAATATTCCATTATGCTGTGATAATCTGTTGGAAATGATAATTATTGCCTCTACTGTCATGCTGCAAAATGATATGCTTGCAATGCAATGCAATGTGCATTAGAACACATATGATGTGTTGGTTATAACATCCACAGCCATGTCTATAGTATCACTGTTTACTTGTTATAATATGAGTAACAATAGATATGGTGTAAATGTTTTCTGGTTACAATATCTACAGCCACATCCAGTGTGTTATTGTATGCTGGTTACATTATCTACAGACACAGTTAATAGCACAAGATAATAAAAGCATTTGAGGGACGAGGAATGACTGCAAATAACAGAAAATGAACTAGATGTATTTTCACTGTGACTTTCCTGCTAAATGTAAGGCTTATTGACCACTCCTATAATTTTTCTGCCTCCAATATAGCAAATAGCAGGGCTCCTTCCTGCAGGACCCCCTAACCTGTTAAGTGCTGCTGGGAGTTGTATCACACTGCAACTAACAGTGTTGGAGACCTGATTCCATTCTTATCAGTAGAGCATTCCGTGTAGCTCTGCTGCCTTATGTTTCAATTTCCACATCTCCTCTAGATTATAAATTCTATTGAGCACAATACTCACCCCGCTACCCTTTTACATTGTTTTTCACTGTGTTCATTGTGATGTGCTCAAGTTATTCTCCCTGCAGTGAGCAGTATACACTCCACTTACTGTTGTAAAAACCTGCATACATCTTGCATTCAGTGGCTCCCCATTATCATCATATTCATTTATATAGCGCCACCAACTCTGTAGTGCTGTACAGAGAATATTTATCATTCACCTCAGTCCCTGCCTCATTGGAACTTAGAGTTCTAAAACACACACAGACTAGGGTTTACTTTATTAGCCAATTAAATCTACCAGTATGTTTTTTGAGCGTGGAAGGAAACCGGAGCAACTGGAGGAAACATGTAAACTCCAAACAGATATAGCCTTGATTGGGAATCGAACTCATGACCCCAGCACTGTGGCGCAGAAATGTTAATGCACTGTGCTGACCCCCCCAACCCATCCCCTTTGATATACTTTGTTGCATCTCTGTCAGAATATTGGAAGTAAAGCTGGAGAGCTGGATACACTGTGATACTGAAAGTGATATTGGGCAGTTTGACAGATATTGCAGTGTACATGGCCCCACATTGGACCCAGTAACGCCTGTTTTCTGTCAAATGCAGTCAGAAGATTAATACTAAATGGCCTGTGTGTATGCTAACTTCCCATCCCCAACAGACCCCAGTGGCATCAAAAGAGACCCAGATGCTTGTAGCAGCACCTACGTTTGTGGTCAAACTGGATAAGCGGCAGCCATCATAAGATCAACTATTTATAACACATGCATGGTGACAGGGCCGTAACTAGATATTTTAGTGACCTGGATGAGAAAGACCACTGGTGCCTCCCACCCAATATTGGTGGCAATAGAAGCTGCTTCCCAAGCACTGTCGGAGGAGAAGCAGCCACCCTACTGTGGGAGCTTGCCTAGACATTTACAAGTGCTAGACTGTTCTCAAACCCTACTGTTCTTGCAGCTTTAACCACCTGGCAGTGCTGCTGGTGTATTAGCTCAGTTGCCATTTGCCTGGATCCTAGAATGTTGGACCTTGTTTGGAAAACAGATAGTTATTATTCACCTCATGAAAAGCAAATAAACTAGTGAACACTCTAAGGGCTAGATTTACTAAGCTGCGGGTTTGAAAAAGTGGGGATGTTGCCTATAGCAACCAATCAGATTCTAGCTTTCATTTATTTAGTACCTTCTACAAAATGATAGCTAGATTCTGATTGGTTGCTATAGGCAACATCCCCACTTTTTCAAACCCGCAGCTTAGTAAACCTGGCCCTAGGTCTCCCTCCCCCAGCCAGCCTGACAATAGATCTATAGCACCCATGTTTAATAATTAGGGGAAGGGAGAGAATGGAGGGAGAGACTCACAGTGTGGAAGGAGACAGAGGGGATGGAGGGAGAGACCCACTGGCAGAGGGGGAGACAGTAGGGAGAAACTCACATGGTATGGGCATTAGGGAATTACTGGAAGGAGAAGCTGGTGGGCTGTGCAGTGGGTGGAGCACCTTCTGCTGGGTGCTCCACATAATCATGCTGCCGGTGGTCTGAAGAAGATTGTGGGCTGGAAAAGATGGTGGGTGGGATGGTGGGCTGCCCAAAGGGGAGCAGAGCCCTATCATGAACGCTCATTAACCTCCAACCAGCATAGGCAACCCTGAAGGATGGGGAGTCTGGAGGGAGGATCGTCCTGTGCTGCACTGCACTGGAGCGCCGTAGTTCATTCTCACTCTGCCTCATGGCTCTGTAGCAGCACTCCATGTATGCCTGGGGGATTGTGCATATCAATCTTGCACCCTATATGGCCGCACCACCCTTCTTATGGTCCTGGATGGTGAATACCCCAATGATCAAGTGAAGAAAATCTTTAAAGTAAGTTATAATTGTGAACATAAGAATATCAAGTGAGTTCTGCATGTCCATAAAAAAGTTCAGACAAAAAGAACAACATCACATTTGTACATTAGGAGATTATTTGAGAAGTAAAATTAGTAATATGTTCAAATCCAAATTCAATGGAACATTTATTGATTTGCTGACGACGACAACATGTACCTGGCCGTGTTGTATCAATGTGTAAAAGGCTACTACAGGTAAACAATATCCTCAAATATTGAAGAAGTGGGGTAGATTTTGGAATATATAAAGAAGTGAAATGTTTATGCTTCGACAACAGCTACTGAACTAGTAAAAGTAAAATTTGAAGAATACATGCTATACACGAATTAAGGAACATAAACATATAGTTTAAGTAACACAGAATTACTTAAGAAATAAAGAGGTATTTTAGAAGTGTTTGGTTAAAGGACCCACTCGCTTAGTCATATGACTGGTCATTGATGACAAACCACATATAGATGTTGATCACTTCTTACAAATAGAGTGTTGAATCTTAGTGAACATATAGGTAGGCAATAGTTAATATTGAGGGTTTTAATCCATTACTGTTACTACAATGAGCAGACATGACTATACCTGTAAGTGGCATTCCAGTCTTTCCCAGCTCTGGGAAGAGGAAAGTCACAGTGAAAATGCATCTAGTCTATTTTATGTTATTTGCAAAGTCATTCCTTATTCTTTAAAAGTTGTTTTTTATGTGCTTATATTATTAAATTATGCCTTTTGCCCATATTTGTAACACAAATATTTGCTCAAAAACCAACAAAAGGAATTTACCCAGCTCTACGAAAATGTAAATAGGGATACGTTTTTGGCAAGAAAACTCTATGATGTGAATGTAGCTTTGTTATGTGGGCCAATAAAGCAGAGCAGATTTTTGTCTAAATGACTCCACCTCCTTGTTGATACAGTATTAAAAGACTTCCCAGGGTGCAAGCTGTTATTTCACCTGATAGTGCTGTTTAGTCTTCACAGAATGGTGCTGTCTCGTTCATGGACCCTGGTGAAGCACTTTGAGGGGGCACCAAAATTGTCAGACTTCAAGCTAAAGGAGGTTGAATTGCCAAAGATAAAAAATGAAGGTAACGCTGTGTTTCAAATCTTTACATGCTGCAACCGGATTAGTGTACACCTGTTCTTATGTTCCGGATAATGTTAGAAATGTGGAGAGTTTCAATTATTTCAATAACCTTAAATTAACTTTGAATTAACAAGACATGTTTGAATAAGGTTGAATATAATACATTTAAGTACATTTTAAAGGCAAGGTTCAACATCTTTCAATACTAATAGACATAAACAGGATTTGGCCAAACAATATTATTTCCATAAATTTTAGGAATAGTTCAATGAGTCTATTTAGGTAAGTCTCTACCAGTTTTGCACTTCTGGACCCTACAGTTTTTGGCAATTCTTCTTTGGATTATTTATATGGATTGTTGGTAAACAGCAACTTTCAAATTATGCCACAGATCCTTAATAGAATTGAGATCTAGATTTCCACTAGACCGTTACAGAGCATTCATTTATTTGTATTTAAGACGCTCCATTGTTGCTTTTAATAAATATAATCAATTAATTAGTGATCTTTCAGCACTGGCTGTGATGGTTGTTCAATGCTACTAGTTGTAGAGGATTGCATTCCCCAGTTCAAAAGACCAGAAAGCTAACATAATAAATACAACAGTGCACAAGAACTAACGTGTACATTTTTTTTTTTTTAACAATCATGTGCAGGTTCATATTTGCTCATTTATTTTCCTTATAGGTGGAACTCAGATTGGCCTTATTTCAATATTCAAGGAATCACTTTACTCTTATTGATTAACAGTATGAGTTTCTCCTATTGTCTCCTATTGAGATTGTGTCCAATTATTCTATCACGCAGAGATATTACTAAGGAACAATTGATACATCTTTTGTTATAGTTCCTATACTGTGCATCAAATACTAACAGTTTATATGTGATTTGTATTGCTGTTTTTTTAAGATTATTCATTTGCTATAAGTATATTAATATTGTCCATATATTTGATTGACTACCTAAGAATTGAAGCAATATGTTGATTCATGTGTATTATGAGTATATGATATATTTAATTGGTTTATTTTAATTTATCCACGAATCTTTTTCCATTGTGGCTTTTGCTGGATACATTGGGTCATTGTCTTTTTGGAATGCAAACATTCCAAGTGCTAGATCTCTTGCAGACAGCAGCAGATTTTCCTACAAGATTTGACTATCTGTTTTATACATTTTTTGACAACCCCATAGTAATATGCACCTGCAATCATGCTTCATGGTAGGCATAGTATTCTTGGGATGACTTAGGTTTGTGCCAAAGAGAGCACCAAAAACCAAAGCAGATGTAGCTAAGCAATAATAATAACAGGGTAACTGAGAAAGGCCTGTCTATTGGACTAAAAAAATGAGTCAATAAAGCAAGGTTTGGAAAAAAATCTAAGAAAAAGATACAGTATATTACAAAATATTTCCTGCCCAACGATCATTCCCTTTACTTTCATCAGTTAATATTGAACAAGAAACAGTCTAACCCAGTGGTTCCCAAACTTTCTCAGTTCGAGGCATCCTTAGGGTCACCATAATTTTTCCAAGGCACCCCTAAGCCAAAATGATTACCGGGTAGTCCCATTTGTTTAGTAGTTGGGTCAAAATGACGTGAGATGCATTAAGACCCCTTCACCATCACATTGTGCCCCTTTATCATATCACTGCGCCCCTTCACCATATCACTCTGTATTCCCTTCGCCATCTCACACACTGTGTCCCCCTCTTTGCCATCTCACACACTGTGTCCCCCTCTTTGCCATCTCACACATTGTGTCCCCCTCTTTGCCATCTCACACACTGTGTCCCCCTCTTTGCCAGCTCACACACTGTATCCCCCTCTTTGCCAGCTCACACACTGTGTCCCCCTCTTTGCCAGCTCACACACTGTGTCCCCCTCTTTGCCAGCTCACTCTGTATCCCCCTCACCTTCTTCAGCGTCTCTCTCTGTGTCCCCATCCTCTCCTTCAGCGTCTCTCTCTCCGTGTCCCCCTCCCCTCCTTCAGCGTCTCTCTCTCTGTGCCCCCTCCCCTCCTTCAGCGTCTCTCTCTCTGTGCCCCCTCCCCTCCTTCAGCGTTTCTCTCTCTGTGCCCCCTCCCCTCCTTCAGCGTCTCTCTCTCTGTGCCCCCTCCTCTCCTTCAGCGTCTCTCTCTCTGTGCCCCCTCCCCTCCTTCAGCGTCTCTCTCTCTGTGCCCCCTCCCCTCCTTCAGCGTCTCTCTCTCTGTGCCCCCCTCCCCTCCGCCAGCGTCTCTCTCTCTGTGCCCCCCTCCCCTCCGCCAGCGTCTCTCTCTCTGTGTCCCCCTCCCCTCCTTCTGCGTCTCTCTCTCTGTGCCCCCCTCCCCTCCTCCAGCGTCGCTCTCTCTGTGTCCCCCTCCCCTCCTCCAGCATCTCTCTCTCTGTGTCCCCCTCCCCTCCTTCAGCCTCTCTCTCTCTGTCCCCCTCCCCTCCATCAGCGTCTCTCTCTGTGTCCCCTTCCCCTCCTTCAGCGTCTCTCTCTGTGTCCCCCTCCCCTCCTTCAGCGTCTCTCTCTGTGTCCCCCTCCACTCCTTCAGCGTCTCTCTCCGTGTGTCCCCCTACCCTCCTTCAGCGTCTCTCTCCGTGTGTGTCCCCCCTTCACTCTCCGTTCCTTTACTTACCTTATTCCTCATGTTCTGCTGTCTTCTTTCCTCTCTGCTGCTTACTGACACTGTCGGACGTGATGACGTCACGCCCGGCAGTCAGTGAGAACAGTGAGGAGGAGGATCCGGCACTGGATGATCGGCAAGTTCTTCTTTTTTTTTTTTTATTTATTCCCAGGGCGATCTATCGCGGCACCCCTGTAATAGCACCGCGGCACCCCAGGGAGCCGCGGCGCACACTTTGGGAACCGCTTTTCTAAGACACTATTGCTAAACTTTTTTTTATCATGAGGCACCAAGAATAAGCTGTCCAAATTACATACACATATGCTCATACAGTGAATAAAACATATTTTAAACAGTATTTAAATACAATTGTCAAAAACAAATTGCAAAACATATCAAACACAAAATCAACCTAATATTAATTATATAGCAATACAAACAATATAAACATTATCAGCTCACTGCCCTGTTGTGTTTACCATAGCAACCATTCAAACAGACATCCACCATTTCAGAAATCTTTAGCGACTGGCAGATGTCAATATCAGGAGACATCAGGTCCCATAATGCAAACAACGAGGAGAAAAGTGTCCTTATTAATGTCAAAACGTATCAGATGAATATGTTTTAAATCCATAATCTCCTCTGTCAGCTGCCACGTGAAGGGAGAAGTTCCTCATAGTATGTGCACAAGTACAGACACAAGGCACATCAGAGCTGTCAAACACAGTTGTTGCCATGATTATGAGCACCAACAATGAGTCATTCATATTTTTAACACAAACACACCAACTCTTATGTAGTCAGTGTGAACTATCAATTATAAGGTAGCAGTAATGATCTAAGGGACAAAAATGAACAGAAAGGACATTATTGCAATTATCAATGCCTATTCAAAAATAGTAACAAACACTTAAAAAATAATTACATTAAATAAAAAATAATATGAAACCTAGCCAAAAGAACAAATATAATTATAAAAGAAGCAAAAAATATAATGAATAAAACAAAACAAAAAATAATCAATAATAAAAAATAAATAAAAAAAACCCAAAAATACTAACTACTAGAAAAAAAAAACAATGAGAAAAAAATCATCATAAAAAACAACTTAACTTAAAATTCTCATTTAATCCAAGGGGAGCCAATGTTTTTAGTTTATAAATTCATCTGATTACAAGTTGCAACAATAGATTATCCATGTTGTCCCCTCCTTAGGGGAGGGATATGATCAACAGGGGTGGGGTAAGTTATTTTGACGCTTTTAAGACCGACTATGAGGATATACACAAAATAATTCCGATTACAATAACATAGACATGGTTTAAAAGCAGACTTATATTAACATAGACAAATGACATTTCCGAAGATACTGTAATAATGACTAGTATTGATTGCGAAAATACTGAAAGTTAACACTTAACTTTGACGTCACTAAAGAGAGCGACATAGAGATTTCTGAATTTAAAGCGGTAATGGAAGGACCCGGCACCTAAGCCTAACCCAAACCCTTAGATTAAATGGTCCAGTTGCCGGGTCCTGACATTACCGCTTTAAATTCTGAAATCTCAATGTCGCTCTTTTAGTGATAACAAAGTTAAGTTCCGCCTCTTAAGTGCCTGTCTATGTTAATGCTTTTGAACCATGTCTACGAGTTTATTTTAACCGGAATTGCTTTGTCTCTATCCTCTTTGTCTGTCTTAAAAGCTTCGGAATAGCAAGAACCACGATCAACAGGGTAGCATGTTAAATCACGAATAGAGTGTCTGTCACTCACCGGACTGTGAGTGCCATTTCTCCTGTGTTCAGGAACCGTGGCCGTCCGCCATCCTGAGGGTCTGCGCATGTGCAGCCCTTATGAAACCTTCAGTACCTGTTGCTTTTAATTAATTGGATGATCAGGCAACCCTCCCTATTTAAACCACCTGTGATCATTACCTAGTTGCCTGATCTTGGAGTCTCATTCCCCATGAGCCTCTGAAGGTGTTCCTGTGTTTCCTCGTGTATTCAGCTCTAGCTGATTCCTGTCTACTACGATTGTGGTTTCCAGACCACTTCAACTCTCCTGTGTTCATCGTGTCTGCACTCAGCTGATTCCTATCTGCTACTGCTGCCGGATTCCAGACCACCTCAACTCTCCGGTGTTCAGCGTGTCTGCTCTCCGCTGCTTCCGTTGCTACTGCCGGGTTCCAGACCGTCTCAACTCTCCTGTGTTCATCGTGTCAGCTCTCCACTGATTCCTATCTGCTACTGCTGCCGGATTCCAGACCGTCTCTACTCTCCTGTGTTCAGCGTGTCTCCCCTCCGCTGCCTTCGCTACTACTGCCGGATTCCAGACCGCATCTACTCTCCTGTGTTCAGCGTGTCTCCCCTCCACTGCCTCCGCTACTACTGCCGGATACCAGACAGCCTCAACTCTCCCGTGTTCATCATGTTTCCAGTTCTACTTACTACTGCTTCCTGAGTATTGCTCCTTTGATTATCGGTTACCTTTCGTGCGCTGCACCAACCTGATTACCGCTTCCATCCTCCAGTGATCTCTCCTCCTGCCGGCGTTCAGCCGTTCAGGTATCCCTGCACTTCTCCTTGACAGCCTGCTCTCCTGAACCGCGGTATGCATACTTTCCATTGACTTTGCTATTGTATTGCATATCCGTCTGGACTGGGTTGTATTCATCTCCGGAGTCTTTTATCTACTGAAGCTATTGTTACTATTGACTTTGTTTCCTATTACCTGGATCTCTATAGTGACTTTGCATACTTCAAGCAGCGCTTGTCAGTTATTATTGTATTGTGGTTATCATCGTGGGATCAAGTTCCGTGTGGCCCGTGTATCCTCTGTATTCCATTCATCTCCTCGTGCCCCTCCTCACATATATATAGTAGTGGTACAACTTGCTATAAGCAGACCACTGACTTTCACTACCCCCTCTCTACTCCTGGACATTCCTCCTCACTATAGCAGTGGTACAACTTGCTGTACGCAGACCACTGACTCTCCTCACGTTTACTTGTCCATCTGGTTCCTCGTGTTCATACATCTAAGTCATTACCAGTTGCTGCTAGTCATAGACTTTCCTTGAGCATTCTCTCACCATCTGCTGATTCTCCTGTTCCGTTGTCACCCTGCTACCAGAGGACCATAGTACCAGCTATATTACTCTGGTAAGAACATCATCTGGTGATATCCTGGGCAAAGACTCCTAGTGCCTGTGACAGTGTCATCTCTCAGAAAAATGTTTAGCCACAGGCAAGTGCTTAATCTCTTTCATTGTAGATGACTTTGTAGTTGATTTTTTTAATGGATGACCCATGGTGGGCCAATTTCTCCTTTAACATGCGGAATGTTTTTCCCATATAAAGCAGATTGCACAGACATTTCAGAATATAAATCACAAATATACTTTCGTATTTGTGTAAGTTTATATTTAAGATTATATACTTTACCAGTAACTGGATGTATAAAGGATTCACCACAGTACAGGTATTGACGATTGGTACATCATAGACAACGATAAATATCAAGTTTCTTTTTCAGCCAATTTGAGGAATTTCAGTTAGGATGTGTAACAATGTCAGTCTTTACTAGCATGTCACACAGATTTTTGCCTCTCCGATATATACAAATCTTGGAGCAGAGGATACCTACAATGTGCCAATGTCTAAGTACCATATTCCGTATATGTTTCGAGGCAGTGGTATAAGTGGAAAAAAGGTTGCTTATCTTACCATCAGTGTCACCAACTTTCGTATGAGATGTCAACAATGTCTCTCGGCTTATTTTACCCACTCGTTCAAGAGCCTGCTCAACTTCTTTTTGAATGTAGTCTTGTTAAATGAACCGTTGACTCATGGCAGACAGTGCAACGCCAATCTTATCCGGATCAGATGTAATTCAAATAACTCTTAAAAACTGTGAAAATTGCAACTCTCTCTTCAGGAAACTGGTTGCATGTAATAAATAATTATTATCCATATCTTTAGCAAACAGCATGGTCTCCAAGTTATTTTCTCGTACTTGAATTTTTACATCAACAGAGTGTATAGTGTCACTGCTAGTATTGCACGTGAATCTGATGGTTCCTGGAATCTCATTAAGTCTTTGTACAAATTCAATGAGTTTTTCTACACTAACTCTCCAAGTCAGGAAGAGATCGTCAATATGTCAAACAAAAAATCTGATATAGCGAGAATAAAGTGAGTCTGACAGGATATAACAATTCTTGTATTGTGTCCTATAGATATTTGCATACGATGGTGTCATGTTGGAACCCATTGCTGTTCCCCTCAGCTGTAAATAAAATTATTTACAAAGTTAAATAAAAATGTATAAAGTTATTTTGGAAGAGAAAGTTCTTTTGTAAAATTATGTCAATCTATTTCATCATAAATTCACACAGAGGGCCACAGTATGCTATGTACGACTCAATAGCACCTTTACAAGCCAATAGTCCCAAGTCATGTGGGATATTTGTATACAAACTGGTGGCATCCAATGTCATCAATTGCCATCTGTTTTCAAATTGACCAAAGGAGGACATGCCTTTAAAAAAATAAATAAATAGATGAAACTGCTCTAACTCTGGACAATAGGCTGAAGATATATATGGACCAATTGTGAAACCAGTTGGCACAGCGAACCCCTGGCTGAAATTATAGGCCTCCCAGGGGAATACATTAGGCTCTTGTGGACCTTTAGCAAGGTATACAGAATCGGTTCCTTTGGGTGTGTCTGGGTAAGGAAAAAAACTGTTTCTTGTTTAATATTACCTGTGATGATTCCTAAATTAATGACCTCATCAATATCTTTTTTAAATTGGTGAGTGGAATCAAAAGTAAGCTTCTGGTAACAAGATACATCTGAGAGTTGACACAAAACTTCATCAGAATCGCTGCCAAATTGGCAAATTGCCAAATTGGGATCCACTATGTGGAACCAGATCCTCAACAGGATCTGAGTCACTAGAAGAAGTTTGCGATCTGCTGTCCAAGTCAGAAAAAGGGACCACAGGATTGCGTTTAAATTGTGGTAAAAATGGTGTTCTAGATTTAGTAAAGTCAGACCACACCAGCCATGAATATACACGTTTCTCCTGATAGTACTGCTTGACCATACAATATTTTTCTTTTTGAAATGGAGAAGATCTTGTTTATATTTTTATAAGTCATTATCCAATTTGTTAAAAAAAATCAGCAGGTACATCATTTTAAAGTCACTGGTGTCAATGTCAGAGATTTCTTTCCTAATATTGGTAAGATCACTACCAACCTGTTCAATAACTAGTAACATCAAATCAAAGGAACATTTATTCAGAATATTACACCACTTAATACAAAAGTCCTTATTATGTAGGCCTAAAGTTGGTAAGAATTCTAAAACCCCTAGGGATGAGTTTTTCTTTAAAGTATTAAGACAGCGTTAAAGCATGTAGATATAGATCTGCTTCCCGTTTCTTTAATCGCAGCAAGTCCTTAAATAATTTGTCTGTGATCTCCTTATCAAACGCTAAAGCACTAGTATCAGTAAAAAGAATTCTCTCTGCATCTGCATCTCTAAACATATCCATATTCAGAAGAACCAATTCCTTACAGCACAAAATCCTCTGTCTGAAACATTATATCCACACAAAAAAAGATTTATTTTTCTTAAAAAAACAAAAAACAAAATACAGAATAAAAAAATGTAAAATAAAAAAATTACTGAATGATATGGTGCAAAAATCCACATAAATAAACAGGCACAAAAATGGATAGAGGTGTATGCACTCAATTGACTATCAAAAAGTAACAATAAAGTGTTGTGCATAGTCCATATATTAAATTATATAGTCTCCATTATTCAAATAAAATGAACACACCAGCACCAGCAAATCAGAATACAAAAATACAAAATCATTTGAATAGAGATATAGAAGAATACAAAAAAGTCCAAATAAATTAAAGAAAAACATACATTGAAAAATATTTCGTGCCCAACGATCATTTCAGTTCCCTTTACTTTCATCAGGGACAATGGTTAGACACTATTGCTGTCCTTTTATATCATGAAGCACCAATAATCAGCTATCCTAATTATATACACATATGCCATTACATTAAATTAAACATATTATAAACAGTATTATATTTAAATACAATTGTCAAAAAACAAATTGCAAATATCCAACACAAAATCAGCATAATATTAATTATATAGCAATACAAACAATATAAACTTGATCAGCTCACTGCCCCTTATAGATATACACTTAAGTAGTCCTGCAGCAAAATCACAAACATCATGATGGATGCAAATATAGAACAGACATATGTGATGTATAAAAAGGAAAATAAATCTGCATACCTGTCTTTGTTATATTAGCAGTATTATTATTCGTTTTATATGTATGTTACAATACATAGTTTGTCATATACAACAGATAATGAGGAATTTAGTTTACTATTACCATACTGTTTGAATATTGTATGTCACTAATTAATGCTATGAATTTGCATTTCACAGAGGTACTGTTGGAAGCAGAGTGTTTCAGCGTGGACCCCTATATGAGGTATTAATATTATAAATATAAATATATGTAAGTTCTTGACTACCAACATCATAATTGAATTCTACTGGGAAAACTTACAGAAAAGAAAGGCACAAGGCACATGTAACCTCTTATCCTTAGAATCCACTTGAGAGAGGATGGCTCCAGAATTTACCTCTATGATAAAAGGTAATTCTGCATTAGGGTGGCGAAGCACTGGAGCAGAGTTAAATGCTTTTTAAGGCAGCAAAAGGTCGACGTGACCAAACTGCTTTGTGAGCCCCCTTCTTGATCAGGGAAGGGATGGGTGCAACCAAGACAGAGAAGGAATGACTAAATCTTCTATAGTTGTTGGCAAAACCTTGGTACCGTTGGAAGGCTACAAGATTGGTGGGTTGAACCCAATCTAGGACACCCTGTAATTTACTGGGATCCATAGAAAATTCTTCAGAGGAGATAATGTATCCAAAGGAAGGCAACCATGGCAACTTCAAAGTCAAATTTTTCCATTTTGGTAAATAACTGACACTCCCGAAATTTCAGAAGCACCTCTTTTACATGAAGCAGATGTAATACAAGAGAAGAAGAAGAAATTAGAATATCGTCCAGATACACCGCAACAAATTTGCCCAGGAAATCTTGAAACACGTTATTAATTAATTCTTAGAAGACTACTGAAGCATTGCAAAGACCAAAGGGCATAACAAAGAATTCATAGTGTCCAGATTGAGAATTGGGTGCAGTTTTCCACTCATCTCCCTCTTTAATATGAATTAAATTGTAGAATCCACGGAGGTCAATCTTGGAGAAAATGGTTGCAATCTTGAGTTGATCAAACAATAGATCAAGGGTAAAGGATAAGTGTTTTTGATGGTTATTTTATTTAAGCCCCTAAAGTCAATACAGAGACTAAGATTCCCATCTTTTTAACAATAGAAGAGAACCCGGTTACAGCGTGGGACTTAGAAAGCCTTATGAATCCTTTACTGAAGTTCTAGTGGATATATTCTTCCATGGCTTTATTTTGTGGACAAGAAAAATTATGAAGCCTCCCTTTAGACAGTTTGGCCACCGCAACTAATTTGATAGCACAGTCATATCTCTTATGCAGAGAAAGTGTTTCAGCTGCTTTTTTAGAGAAGACATCAAGGAATTTGTGGTATGGACGAGGAAGATTAGGTGGAACAGACTGAAGCATCTGTACAGGTAAGGACAAACAGAGGCTGCACGAGAAGACACCTAATGAATAATCTCTCCATTAGTCCAGTCGATGAGAGGATTATGATTAAACGACCGCAGATGGCCCAAGATGAGAGGAACTGTCGGACAATTAATCAAATACAGTGACAACTGCTTCAAAGGCAGACTACCTATGAATAGATGTATAAGTGGAGTTTTGTTCAAAATTATACCCCGACTACAAGAGTACCATCATGACCACATACATTGATAGGAGGGTCTATCTTGCAGAAATAAAAACTTAAGGGTTCCAGCAAGCCCAACATCAAAGAAGATTCCAGCAGCTCTACTCTCCAGGAAAGCAGAAACGTCAGCAACTTGCTTATCAAAAGACATGCGATCAGGAAGAAGACGAAAATTTTTAGAAGAGATTAATTATAAGCATAGGTAGACCCCTGCCAAATCCACTAGGCTTGGTATTTTTTTGGCTTATTGGGGCAGGTGCAGGCCATGTGACCCTTGGCAGCAGAATACAAGCAAAGTCCCAAAAATCATCTCCTGGATGTCTCCTCTGGAGAAAGTCTGAAAGCTCCCAGCTACATGGACTCTACCGATCCAGCCATAGCAGGAAAATATATAGGAGATGGGTTAAAAGAAGAGGATTCCTTCTCCATTTTACTTTCTTTGATGCGTCTGTCTATCCTAATCGATAATTACATTAATTTTTCCAAAGTGTCTGGGACAGGGTACTGGACCAGGGAGTCTTTTATGTTTTCCAAAGTCCTAAACGGAATTGGCTGCGCAGAGTTGGATTGTTCAATTCACTGTCTGTAGTCCTGCATCTGAATTCCACACAGTATTTCCCTGCTGTCCTGTGCCTTATTTGAGGGATCACAGATGACATTCAGTGGAAGATACCCTGTCTGGGTCATCACAAAATAAACCAAGGGCTTCAAGAAATGCATTTACAGAGAATAATTCAGTTCGGACTGAGATCAAAAGCTAATGTTTGTTGGTCTCCCTGGAGTAAGGAGATAACAATTCTGTCACGGGCACTAGGAGTCTTTACCCAGGGATCACCAGGTGGTAGGCTTACCAGAGCAATGTAGATGGTAATAGGGTACTCTGGTAGCAGGGTGATCACGGAACAGGCAATGGTAGATGAGGAGATGCTCAGGAAAGTCTATGACTAGCAGCACTGGTAATATGGAGGTAATAATACACGAGGAACTGTATGGACAAGGGCAAGTGGAGGTAGTCAGTGGTCTGCGATAGCAAGTTGTACCACTGCTATAGTGAGGAGGAATGTCCAACAGAAACGAGGAGGTGATGAGAGTCAGCGGTCTGCGGATAGCAAGTGGTACCGCTGTCTGAGTGAAGGAATGGAATCCAAGTGGAGGTATCCGGGAAGTCAGTGGTCTGCGGTAGCAAGTTGTACCACTGCTATGTGAGAGGAATGGAACAGGTAATACAGGAACAGGAATCAGTGGTCTGCCTTCAGCAAGTTGTACCACTGAATATATATGTGAGGAGGTGTACGGGGAGAGACTGCAACACAGGATGTACACGGGCACATTAAACACGATCCACAGTAATATGCACAATATATATAAATGACTGAACAGGTCTGCAAATGTAGAAAGTCTCTGAAGTAATCCAGCACAAGGTAACACAGTCAATGATGGCAATAGACTCAGCGGATTGCAGACTCCAGAGGAGAACCAACACAGTCCAGCAAAATATGCAATACACCAGCACAGTCAATGAGAAGTATGCATACCGTGGTTCAGAAGGCAGTCAGATAGGAGTGCAGCGATACCTGGGCGGCAGGAGGCCGACAGGATGAGAAGTCCCTGAATGGAAGAGGCAGGGGTCTAGTAGGTGCAGCGCACAGGTAAGTAGACCAACAGGGACACGAATCCACAGGAATCAGTAAAACGTGGAACTGGACTCATGGAGGACCCAGGAGAATGGAGATGATCTAGCAGAGGAGTAGCTGATGAGATACGAATCCAATGCTGACAGGAGGGTAGAGACCAGCGGGGCCCAGGAAGGCGTGGAGAGCGGATCAGCAGAAGATGGACGATAGCGCTGGCAGCAGCCGCAGGACTCTGCGGACACACGGGAGAGATGAGATGAGGCTGACGTGCACAGGAGCAGCGGATAGGAATCAGCTAGCAGTCACGATGATGAACACAGGCGAGTTGCAAGGTGGAGACTGTAGTGCACGGAGGCAGCGGATAGGAATCAGCTAGCAGTCACGATGATGAACACAGGCGAGTTGCAAGCTGGAGACTGTAGTGCACGGAGGCAGCGGATAGGAATCAGCTCACAGTCACGATGATGAACACAGGTGAGTTGCAAGCTGGAGACAGGAGTGCACGGAGGCAGCGGCTAGGAATCAGCTCACAGACTTGATGATGAACAGGTGAGTGGATATGGAGAGAAGGCTGTAGTGCACGGAGGCAGCGGATAGAAATCAGCAAACAGTCACAATGGAATATAATAGCGTTGAAGTGGTATAGAAGACTGTAGTGCACGGAGGCAGCGGATAGGAATCAGCTCACAGTCACGATGATACAGTTGATGGTAGAAGTGGTTTGGAAACCACAGAGGTAGAAGTGGTTTGGAAACCACAGGAATCAGCAGCGCTGAATACACGAGGAAACACAGGAACACCTTCAGAGACTCATGGGGAATGAGACTCCAAGATCAGGCAACGTGGTGTTGACCACAGGTGCTTAATATAGGGAGTGTTGCCTGATCTGCCAATTGAGTTAAAGGGACATACACTGGAGTATAGGAAAGGGCTGCGCATGCGCAGACCCTCAGGATGGAGGACGGCCACGGTTCCTAAATGTCCGGGAAGAAGCACTCACAGTACGGTGAGTGACAGTACCCCCCCTTTTAAAGGTGGGCACAGAACGCCTGGAACCGGGCTTGTCCGGATTTTTGGAATAAAACTTCTTCAAAAGGGCAGGAGCATTAAGATCTTCAGCTTTGATCCAAGAGCGCTCCTCAGGACCAAAGCCCTTCCAATGAACGAGGAAACGGAGGACTCCTCCCGAAATTTTTGCGTCTAGTACCTCAGTAATTTCGAAATCCTCCTCCTGATGAACTTGAACTGGCTGCGGAGCTGAGGGAGGTTTTGAAAAACGGTTGATAATAAGAGGCTTGAGTAAGGACACATGGAAGGCATTAGAAATCCGAAGATTCTTAGGAAGAAGAAGTTTCACACATACTGGATTGATTACTTGAATGATCCTATATGGACCAATAAAACGAGGGGCGAATTTCATAGATGGGACCTTCAAACGAATGTTTTTAGTAGATAACCAGACACGATCTCCAATTTTTAGTGGTGGAATAGCCCGCCTCTTCTTATCTGCGAAAGATTTATATTTGATAGATGTTTTCTTCAAACAGGTTTTGATCTGAGACCAGATATTTTTAAAGGTCTGACAGGCAGTCTCCACCGCTGGAACTTGGGTGGGCGGGAGGGCAGGAAATTCCGGAAAAGACGGATGGTGACCGTAGACCACAAAAAATGGAGTTTTGGATGATGACTCATGGTACATGTTGTTATGGGCGAATTCGGCCCAAGGAAGCAACTCTACCCAGTTGTCTTGATTGGCTGAAGAGAACATCCTTATAAAAGTCTCAATATCTTGATTGACACGCTCAGTCTGTCCGTTAGATTGCGGATGGTAAGAAGATGAGAGTGCTAATCGTATGCCCAAGGTTTTACAAAGGGCTCGCCAGAATCTGGAAACGAATTGTACTCCTCTATCTGACACAATCTCAGACGGACATCCATGGATGCGGAAGATCTCTTTAATGAAATGTTCAGCCAGGATAGACGAGGAAGGCAAACCAGACAGAGGGACGAAATGAGCCATCTTCGAAAATCTGTCCACCACCACCCAAATAGTGTTATGATTCTTACTAGGTGGTAAGTCAGTAACGAAATCCATACTAATATGGGTCCACGGCTTGGACGGAATGGGTAGTGGTCGCAGCAACCCTGCTGGAGTTCTGCGGGAAGATTTGAACTGGGAACATAATTCACAGGAAGCAATGAACTCTTTGACGTCTCTCCTCATTGAAGGCCACCAGTAACTTCGAGAGAGCATCTCAAAGGTCTTGTGTTCACCGGCGTGTCCAGAAAAACGAGAGGCATGGAACCACGAAAGGATTTTCCTCCTTAGAGTAGGAGGCACGAGAGTCTTCCCAAATGGTAGCGTTTTGGTGGATGAAGCAGCCAGTGAGATACATTTGGGGTCTAGAATGGTATGGTTGGAAACCTCTTCTATATCAGAGGACGTCACAAAAGCTCTAGATAAAGCGTCAGCTTTTTTGTTCTTGGCAGCTGGTTTGAAGGTTATTATTAATTCAAAACGGGAAAAGAAAAGAGACCATCTTGCTTGGCGAGGGTTCAAGCATTGGGCAGACTGAAGATATGACAAGTTCTTATGATCCGTGAAGATCGTCACCGGATGGCGAGCTCCTTCCAATAAGTATCTCCACTCCTCTAATGCAGCTTTGATAGCCAGTAATTCCTTGTCCCCGATAGTATAATTCTTCTCTGCGGGCAGAAGACCCCGAGAATAGAAGGCACAAGGATGGAATTTTTGCTGTTCAGAGCGTTGGGAGAGAATGGCTCCCAAGCCCACATTAGAGGCATCTACTTCTAGAAAGAAGGGGAGTGTCACATCAGGTTGTCGAAGGATTGGAGCCGAAGAGAAGGACTCTTTGAGTGTTTGAAAGGCTTGAAGAGCCTCAGGCGACCATTGCTTAGGATTAGCCCCTTTTCGAGTCAGGGCCACAATAGGAGATGCAATGGAAGAAAAGTCTTGAATGAAGCGTCTATAGTAATTGGCAAAACCTAAAAAACGCTGGATAGCACGAAGAGTAGTTGGCTGGGGCCAATGTAGTACAGCATTCACCTTGTCTGGATCCATCTTCAGGCCAACTCCGGAAACTATATACCCCAAGAATGGAATCTGGGGCAATTCGAATGAACATTTTTCTAATTTACAGAACAATGAATTTTTCCGTAGCCTGGAGAGGACTTCTGCCACATGTTGGTGGTGAGAAGGCAGGTCCTGGGAAAAGATCAATATGTCGTCCAGGTAGACGACGACACATACATATAATAAGTCCCGAAAGATCTCATTGATGAAGCCTTGAAAAACAGCGGGGGCATTACACAGCCCCAAAGGCATTACCAGATATTCGTAATGCCCGTCTCTGGTGTTAAACGCTGTCTTCCATTCGTCACCGGAACGGATTCTGATTAAATTGTAGGCACCACGAAGATCCAACTTAGTAAAAATACGGGCTCCCTTGATGCGATCGAATAACTCAGTGATCAGCGGAATGGGATACCGATTCTTGATAGTAATGGCATTGAGTCCACGAAAATCTATGCAAGGGCGTAATGATCCATCCTTCTTTTTGACGAAGAAGAACCCAGCTCCAGCGGGAGAGGTGGAAGGTCGAATAAACCCACGCTGGAGGTTCTCCTGTATATACTCAGATGTAGCTTGAGTTTCAGGTAACGAGAGTGGATAGACCCGGCCCCTGGGGGGAGTCTTGCCAGGTAGAAGGTCGATCGGACAATCCCAAGAACGATGAGGAGGAAGACGTTCAGACCGAGCTTTATCAAACACATCGGTAAATGAAGCATATTGAGGAGGGAGTCCCGGTGAGGTAGATGAGATGGAAGATTGCTGTACTTTGAGAGGAATAACTTGGGAAAGGCAACGATGGTGACATTCAGGCCCCCAAGACGTGACTTGAGGGGTGCGCCAGTCAATCTGGGGAGAGTGACACTGAAGCCATGGAAGGCCTAAGACAATCGGACTTGTCGTAACAGGAAGGATTAAAAACGATATTTCTTCATGATGCAGGGCACCAATCTGAAGTGTTACTGGAGACGTACTCTGAGTGATGAGACCGTTGATGAGACGTGATCCATCTATAGCCGTCACAGTAATGGGTGTTTTTAAGGTAATCACTGGTAGAGACCATTGATTTACTAATGATTTGGAAATAAAATTTCCTGCTGCTCCGGAATCAATTAATGCCTGTGACTCAAAGGTTTTGGTAGCAGAGGAAATCGTAACATCAAAAGCGCAGACTTTAGATTTCATGGAAGATGGAGAGGACTCCAGGGACCCTAACTTCACCTCTCCAGAACTAGTTAGGGCCTGGCATTTCCCGATCTCTTAGGGCAAGAGCTGAGAATATGAGTGGAATCAGCACAATAGATACAGAGTCTATTCTTTACTCTTCGTTTTCTCTCCTCGGAAGATAATTTGGAACGTCCTATCTCCATGGGAATCACAGAGGGTGAAACTGGACGAAATTGAGGGTTAGAACGAAGAGGTGCTTTAGCAGAAGTTGTTTTCTCAGCCTCTCTTTCACGAAATCTCATATCAACACGATGGCATAGAGAGATCAAATCTTCAAGTGACGAAGGAAGCTCTTGAGTAGTCAGTGCATCTTTAATTTTATCGGAGAGCCCCTGCCAGAAGGCGGCAACTAGGGCTTCAGTGTTCCACTGAAGTTCAGAGGCTAAGATCCTAAATTGAATGACGTACTGGCCTACTGTATGAGATCCTTGTCGCAGGCGGAGGATGCTGGAAGCAGCGGAGGTCACACGACCTGGTTCATCGAACACACTTCGGAATGTAGAAATGAATTTGGCACTATCTTGCAATATTGGATCATTTCTCTCCCACAGAGGGGAGGCCCAAGCCAGGGCTTGTCCTGAAAACAAAGAGATAAGATAGGCCACTCTGGAACGATGGGTAGAAAAATTTTGAGGTTGGAGCTCAAAATGGACTGAACATTGGTTCAGGAAACCCCTACAAGTTTTGGGGTCTCCATCGTACTTTGACGGAGTAGGCAGGTGAAGCGTGGAAGCTGTAGACACCTGGGATGGCACTGGGGAAACGGAGGAAAGCACAGAAGCCTCAGGAGTAGCTGTCACAGTCTGTCCAGATGTTCCTTGGGAGGTTAATGACTGATAACACTGAAGTAACAGCTGTTGGCGGGCATCCTGTTGCTCCACACGGCTGACCAGATGCTGCAGCATCTCTTTGGCGGTAGGTTCCGTATCTGGGTCTGTCATGGCCTGATCTTACTGTCACGGGCACTAGGAGTCTTTACCCAGGGATCACCAGGTGGTAGGCTTACCAGAGCAATGTAGATGGTAATAGGGTACTCTGGTAGCAGGGTGATCACGGAACAGGCAATGGTAGATGAGGAGATGCTCAGGAAAGTCTATGACTAGCAGCACTGGTAATATGGAGGTAATAATACACGAGGAACTGTATGGACAAGGGCAAGTGGAGGTAGTCAGTGGTCTGCGATAGCAAGTTGTACCACTGCTATAGTGAGGAGGAATGTCCAACAGAAACGAGGAGGTGATGAGAGTCAGCGGTCTGCGGATAGCAAGTGGTACCGCTGTCTGAGTGAAGGAATGGAATCCAAGTGGAGGTATCCGGGAAGTCAGTGGTCTGCGGTAGCAAGTTGTACCACTGCTATGTGAGAGGAATGGAACAGGTAATACAGGAACAGGAATCAGTGGTCTGCCTTCAGCAAGTTGTACCACTGAATATATATGTGAGGAGGTGTACGGGGAGAGACTGCAACACAGGATGTACACGGGCACATTAAACACGATCCACAGTAATATGCACAATATATATAAATGACTGAACAGGTCTGCAAATGTAGAAAGTCTCTGAAGTAATCCAGCACAAGGTAACACAGTCAATGATGGCAATAGACTCAGCGGATTGCAGACTCCAGAGGAGAACCAACACAGTCCAGCAAGATATGCAATACACCAGCACAGTCAATGAGAAGTATGCATACCGTGGTTCAGAAGGCAGTCAGATAGGAGTGCAGCGATACCTGGGCGGCAGGAGGCCGACAGGATGAGAAGTCCCTGAATGGAAGAGGCAGGGGTCTAGTAGGTGCAGCGCACAGGTAAGTAGACCAACAGGGACACGAATCCACAGGAATCAGTAAAACGTGGAACTGGACTCATGGAGGACCCAGGAGAATGGAGATGATCTAGCAGAGGAGTAGCTGATGAGATACGAATCCAATGCTGACAGGAGGGTAGAGACCAGCGGGGCCCAGGAAGGCGTGGAGAGCGGATCAGCAGAAGATGGACGATAGCGCTGGCAGCAGCCGCAGGACTCTGCGGACACACGGGAGAGATGAGATGAGGCTGACGTGCACAGGAGCAGCGGATAGGAATCAGCTAGCAGTCACGATGATGAACACAGGCGAGTTGCAAGGTGGAGACTGTAGTGCACGGAGGCAGCGGATAGGAATCAGCTAGCAGTCACGATGATGAACACAGGCGAGTTGCAAGCTGGAGACTGTAGTGCACGGAGGCAGCGGATAGGAATCAGCTCACAGTCACGATGATGAACACAGGCGAGTTGCAAGCTGGAGACAGGAGTGCACGGAGGCAGCGGCTAGGAATCAGCTCACAGACTTGATGATGAACAGGTGAGTGGATATGGAGAGAAGGCTGTAGTGCACGGAGGCAGCGGATAGAAATCAGCAAACAGTCACAATGGAATATAATAGCGTTGAAGTGGTATAGAAGACTGTAGTGCACGGAGGCAGCGGATAGGAATCAGCTCACAGTCACAATGGAATATAATAGCGTTGAAGTGGTATAGAAGACTGTAGTGCACGGAGGCAGCGGATAGGAATCAGCTCACAGTCACGATGATACAGTTGATGGTAGAAGTGGTATGGGAGCCACAGTAGTAGAAGTGGTTTGGAAACCACAGAGGTAGAAGTGGTTTGGAAACCACAGGAATCAGCAGCGCTGAATACACGAGGAAACACAGGAACACCTTCAGAGACTCATGGGGAATGAGACTCCAAGATCAGGCAACGTGGTGTTGACCACAGGTGCTTAATATAGGGAGTGTTGCCTGATCTGCCAATTGAGTTAAAGGGACATACACTGGAGTATAGGAAAGGGCTGCGCATGCGCAGACCCTCAGGATGGAGGACGGCCACGGTTCCTAAATGTCCGGGAAGAAGCACTCACAGTACGGTGAGTGACAAATTCCCACCTTTTCTTGTTCAGACCCAGAAGAATTATAGAAATATAACTTGCAACTCTACTTGAAGTTGTGGAATAGTTTGCGTTCCCCTGAGAAATGGTCAGGAAATTTCAATTCAGGCTCTAATGCTGGACTTCCGGAAGCTTGGGTTGCCCTGGGGGTCTCTTCCTGGACAGACAAACAGACAGCTGCTGTACCACTTATGAGAGTGTCTGGATTTGGCTAGTCAGCACTTGAGCGGGGCTTGGTTGTCCAGTCTCCATGGGAATTCCTTTTCCCTCTATGGCCAGTGTTATAATAATGTTATAACTCCCACTGATACCTTGATAAACATTTAGACCAGAACGAGAGAGAGATCTTCACCTATAGCAAACCGCCCTTTCTGTAGAAAGAGATGCTCTCACAGGTACTCGGATGTACCCAGGATTTAAACTCAGAGTAGTAAAAGCTCACCACAGGTACCAGGGAGTGTAGATTTATAGAGACTGGAAGTACAACACACCACACTGTATACAGCAGATACACCAGTAATGATGAAAATTGTAGAGTGCAGGAAGAGAGCAAGAAATAACTGCAGGGAAGCCAAAAGGTCAAGGCGGGCAGCAAACAGGGATTGTCCAAAAACAAGGCAAGGGTCGAAGCCGGCAGAGAACATCCAGGAACAAGCAGGAGGTTGGCAACAGGTAATCAAGTCAGCAAATATACAGCAAAAGGAGCAGGTAACCAGGTGCAGGCACAACAATATAAACAGCAAGGAGGCCAAGCCCTCACTGCCGTTTAAATTAGAGATGGCCAATCAGATTTCTCCATCGCAAGCCCTCCTTGAGTGACAGGTGACTGCAGTCACAAGACTGCAATTCGTGATCAGAACATCCTGGCTCCTAGGCAATGGTCCATGACAGAAGGGGCAGTGAGCCCAACAGGAATCTACACCCCACAACATCCAGGGCTGGCGGGTGAAGGTAGCGTCCTGACTGCTTAGCAACAGCCGGGACAGAGGGAGTGAAGATACAGGGTTCTATTATTGACCAGACACAGAGCTGATGAAATTAAATGATTTTGCACTGTATACAAAGATCGATAATACACAGGAAGAGGGTATGAGTTTTGCGAGATGACAATATACCAGTAAGAGTCCAAATAGAGTGAGTTATGGATAGAGTAGAGTTTCTCACAATATTCTCATACAGGGAATAATGATAGATACAATAACAGATGTTCCCACACAGAAACAGAGTTGCGCAAGTCTAAACAGGAAATGAAAGAGCAATTCCACACAGGAATAACGCTGAAAATAAATCTACACAGGAAGTAAAGATGCAATCCACAAGGATCCATGGCAGAGTATCGCCCCCTAGCTAAAGTCAGTGACTAACATGAGGATCTGGCTTGGGTAACCACCTTTTAAACCCACCAAATACCCACAATGATGGTGACAACCCAGGGGAGGGACACAGGGTCCTGGTTGATGGGGTCCCTTATCCTGTTCCTTCCTATTATCTCCCCCAGAATTCCTTCTCTTGATGCCCCGTGCTAGGACAGGCTCCAAAATGTCTCTTAAAGTCGAGAGAAGAAAAATGGAAAGCAAATAGAGGGAACAGTGACAGGGAAATTAGTTCAAGTCCTGAGTGTTCCCTGTGGAGATGGGATTTAACAATCAGCTTCTTTTTCAGTGAGATGTTGCCTTTCCCTCATGGGTACTACCTGTGTGGAAGGTAATGAACCACTCAATAACAAACTCCATTTCAACTCGTCAGTACTTGGGAACGAAAGGGAACTAAAAAGTAGTGGCCCAATGTCAGCTTACTGATGGGTGTCATTTTCTCACAGAGGGTTTTCAGAGTGAGCCATCGCAAGTAGCGTGACAGCTAAATAACACTCTGAAGGTATCCCGTGGCATCTGAGATTGGACCAGACAGCTAGCCGTCACTTACCGTGCTCCTCTAATCAAAAGATGCAAATTTTTTCACTCATGCAGACAACACCATCGTGATGCACAGAGCCATTCGCTTTACATTTAATAGTCATATTTTCACAAAATAGGCTTCTGAAGTTGCAATACAGGAAGTTATCCTTAGTGAGTGTTCTACAGCAAGCATAGGTTAAAACATGTTGAATATCCATAACCATGCCAATTTGGGACTCTGTTAAAGTTGTATTAAAGAATCTGTAGCAAGTTATATAGCGTTTTTGGGCTTATAATCAATGATGATAAAGTTTGTAACAGTACACAGTTGCCTATATCATCAAATCTTTCTGTAGCTTTTTACTTTCTATAAGTGAACTAATTTGTGTGATATGTATCATTTTTATTTTTTTATTTTATTTAAATAGGCCATACAGTAAGAGAATGATGAAAGAGGGAGATATCATGATGGGCACCCAGGTTGCAAGGTAACATTTATACATTGGTTTCCTTCCTGGATGATGAAAAACATTTATTAGGTTTATATTTGCCAATGAAAGTGGCTCTCTGTCATTCTCCACCTTCTCTGTCTGGAAAAAGTGTAATAATAATAAGCGTCCTTTTGAAGACCATGCATATGAAGGCAAGAAACTTCCTGATAAAAAGCTTGATGTGAATTACCATCTACTTAGTTTGATATAAATTATACCCATACATCATTGGGCTTACTACCGTGGCCTTGTTAATAACTTGATATATTTTTGTAATTTTTTTACCTACACTTATACAACATAGGCTTCATTTAATTAGGAGCAGTTGTTGAAGTGGAAATTTAGAAGTGATGGTATAAAAATTTAGAATTAAGTATGAAAAATGTAAGTGTATGAAATTAGATAGTCTTTCAATTAAAGCCCTGTCCTGCCATCACGAATGGGACAACAAAACAGCAGTGAACGGGGCACCCTAGTGCTTAACCCACATCAGACATGGCATTACCCACAGCGTTCTATGGCCATGACTTTGTCTCGCTGCCAAATAGACCAATGAGATGTATGGTAGGGGAAGTGGCATTATGGTATACCACCTTATACCAACCGACTTCAACCTCTGGTTAGGAGTAAATCCAGCTAAGAGGTAACCTTGACAAAACCATGTGTGCCCAGATTTTGATTTGGGAGTGGGTGCATCCTAGTGCAACTATAAATTGTAGAATTAAAATATGTATGTTATGTGCTAAAGCAGGCAGTAGTTTCCCAGTATACAGAAAAAACCCAAAACAAATAACTGTAAATGATGCCCATAATTGTTGTATACACATGTCATGTGCTTGTACATATATAACTATATGTGAATAGGCAATTTTAAATTGTATTATTTGTACTTGTACTATTGAAATTATATAAAAAAAAAAATACAAAAAATAATGGGTTTCTAGTTGCACCTCATAGGGCATATACGATTACAGGAAAAATAGAATAAGAATGACTTAAAATTGACTTTACTTGAAAGTTCTATAACTATGTATAGCATTTTAATAAAATAAAAATAGTGTAATAAATTATTTTTAGTTATGTATGCAAGTAATTTTTTTGGTTTCATGGAATTTGACATTGATACTAGTTTTTTGTTTTATAATGCTGAAAATGAAAAAACAACCGGAAGAGCAATCACACCATTTATATAAATTATAATGTAATTTTTCCTCCAGAAGTCTCTTATGCCTTTTTTTCTCTAAGAAATATTACAGCATCATTTATTTTTATTCTGGATTTCTTCAGCAAACTTTGACAGTTGTACTAAAATAAAATCAGATGAAATGATGATTTGTGAAAAAAACAGGATTAAATTGTTTTATAAAAAATATTTTTTACCAGTTATGATTTATAAGCCCATTTTTGGTATATATGAAACTCCTCTGAATTAAATATTTTACATTAGAGAGGAGTTTAGAGCTTGTTAAAAGCCTAAATAATTTATACTGTTCTGTCTACATTTATTAGGGATTAGTATTTTGGTTTATGCCTAAAGCAAAATATATGATATTAGGCATCAAATCAATAATGCTCTATTTGCATTCATGGTTTACATGGTTTACATTATAAACACAAAGCCTATTATTTTTTTCAGTGTTTATGTTTAAATTATAGTTCTTGTAGCCATTTTCATCATAGCAACTTAATTTCTTGGAACTTTTCTCCTGCTCTCTATGCTTTTAAATATTACCATTATGACTTCTTTTCCAAAGGGTTTTGGAAAGTAATAATTCTGCATTCCCAGTCTGTAGCTATGTTCTTTCAAACGCTGGCTGGACAACTCATTCCATCTCTCAAGGCAAGGATTTAACTCCATTACTTCCAAATTGGCCTGACAATGTCCCAAAGTCTCTGGCTCTAGGAACAATAGGTATGCCTGGGTAAGTATAAATGTAATTAATGCATACTAGCGAGTTATGAGTTAAGAATATATTATGCTTTCATTATTTTGGTGTGAACTGGAAATTCATCTAGGCATAGTCTTATTAGATGTCTACCCATAGTCTATTCTTTTGTTTTGTTGTATATTTTGCTTTATACAACTTTGAGTAATCTGCAGTAACATGTTACACTTATTTATATATTAATTGCTGTATTTTAGAATTTAATGAATGAAGATGGTATTGTATACTTATTGGGCCTGATTCATTAGCGGACGAATCTGTTGCAGAAGTTGCGATGCATATTTTAAGAACAAACGGGGAGATAAGAAAATCGCAAATCAATAAGGAACAGAAAGTTCAAAAACATGCCCACCTTCAGTCCTTTACGCAACGGAATATAAGATGCAACGGATCTTAAGCAGTTAGTCCATTTTTAAGATTTGCTTCTTAACATCCTTAGCTTAATGACAGATAAGAAAGTGTAACATAATGGCTAATGTGGGAGGTGCGAACGGTTTGTTTCCAATTGTAAAAACACAATCGGAGTGTATTATGCAGTACTATTGTTACTTTTTTATTTGTTGTAGCACTTCGTGTTTATATAGCCTGGGACAAATGACTTTGCAGTTTAATCTGCTAAATTAATACACCTACATGAAAGTTCATATAAGGAATTTAGATTTGAAGTAAAAATGTTGATGCAAAATCATCTCTGAATAATTCACTACCATAACTAAACATGCATATTACAATTTTTATAAGTGTATTATATACAAATTTATATCATTAACATTAAAAAATGCGTATGTGAGTCAGGAATCAAACTCATGACTCCATTCTTGGAAGGTGGCTTGACTAACTACTAAGGCAAAATTCAGCTGAAAATATAAATACATTCTATAGACTAGAGCAAGAAGCACAACAATACAGCATGTGTGCAACAGATGTAAGAGCTACACAATAGTACTCTTCCTTATTACCCATAAATATATGCCAGTTAAGATCTGCACAGGTACCTTAGTGGTTAGTACTCATGGCTCACAACACTGGCGTCAGGAGTTCAAATACCAAGCATGGCCATAGCGTCTTTGTGCAGGTTGTGAACCTTATTCATTTATGAAAGGAACACAAGAAACTTTGACCAAACCAGCCTATATTTTGCTTTTGCAAATGTAACACACAAACACTTGTGAGCTTGAATTCTACTCTGTTGTTCAAATGACACGCTCTACCACAATGATAAATCTGTCCTCCTATTTTACATGTATCTCCCCCTCAAATGCCACTTTCTTAGGGCAAGATGCATTTTTTATTTATTACAATGTTTTACTTTCAAAAAGAATGATGCCCCACAGGTCACATTCACATTATTATGTGCATGCTGACATCTATTACTATGAATGGCCTAAGACTCAGAGGGGGCTGGCTTGATTTTGAGGGGACTTTCTTGGACTAAAATGCAACATTGTTTTGAAACCTTGTTTTTTCTCCATCTACAGCTTGTATGTGTTATGTTATGTACTCAGCTTTACCAAAAATCAATGCAGACCAAAGGGGAGCAGCACGTTGGTTTAGTCACTTACACTACTGTCTTACAGCACTGGGGTCATGAGTTCAATTCCCGACGATTCCCTTATATGTGTGGACTTTGTATGTTCTCCTCCATGTTTGTGTGGGTTTACTCTGACATTCTAAGTTGATGTACGCGATGCTGTTTTTTCTAGTTTTAATTGGACCTCATATTTAACATTTACCTCCCCCTTCAATGCAAGATGGTTTTGGGAAGATGTTAATTTGGTTTGCCATTTGGTATATGCCTTCCTTAATGAGTCAGACCCCCATGGCACCTTATGTGTATGATATTACTATGAATGACCTACCTTTTGGAGGGGAGGGGTGTTGTTGTGAAATGCAATTAGCATCTGCCAACCTTATTTTCTTCATCCACTGCTTGTATGTTATGTCCCCAACTTGTAAAAAAAACCCACTGCAGCCAATACTGGGTCTGCATGGTGGCTTAGTGTGTAGCACCTCTGCCTTCCAGTGCTGGGGTCATGAGTTTGTTTCTGTTACGAGCCACGGCAGTGCCCAGCCGCCGCGACTCACTCACCCGCGTCCCGGCCGTCGCCATGGCGACCGGGACGTCATTTCCGGCCATAACCCGGCCGTTGCCGGGGCAACCAACAGACGCTTCAGAGCTGCGTCCCGGCAATAGGAGGAAGCCGGGCGCAGCGATTCTACAGCCTGTGGGCTAATTAATAGGGGCAGATCATAGGAGGCAATTACAGGCATTAGCCTGCAACTGTGCAGGCCAGGGGCAAGCCCTGATTGGCTCTATTAGTGACTGCTCTATTAACCTGCAGGAGTGTGTTCAACCTGTGATTGGTTCAGCTGGGTATTTAAGGCAATGAGGTCTGCTGCCTCATTGCCGGTTATAGCTTCTGTGCTCCAGTCTGCTGACCTGCTTGTTCCAGTTCCTGTATCCTGTATCTACGTTTGTCTTCCCGTGTATGACCCTTGGCTTCGTATTGGACTTCGCTCGTGTTTCCTGTGACCCTGATCCTTGGCTTGTTTACCCGTTCTGCTACTTTGCCTGTGACCTCTGACCTCAGCTTGTTCATCATTACTGTTACCTGCTGCCGGCCTTTGACCTCTGCGTGGACCTGACTCTTCTTGCCTGGGTTCTCCCCAGCCGGTACACACTTCACGACCCTCTGTCAGTCTGCAGCCCAGTCTGTCCCCACCATCAGGGGCTCCAGTGAACACCTGACTGGCAGAGTAGACTCCGGGTTGTGTTGTGCCGGCTGGAGGGGTTCCTAACATTATAACCGGCCCACTCACGGAGACAAGATTAGGATGGATGCAAGTGGATCCACACCGTCTCCGGCACAAACCCTAGCAGGCCATGTTGAGTCTTTGTATCAGATGATGCAGGGATTGGCTGAGCGTATGTCTGTTCAAGAAGAAGCCACAAAAGCTTCACAATCTCCTCCAGATCCCATCTGTGAGCCCAAAATGAATTTACCGGATCGGTTCTCCGGAAATAGAACCTTGTTTCGGAACTTCAGGGAGAGCTGCAAGCTCTATTTTCGGATGAGACCCCGCTCCTCCGGTTCAGAGCAGCAACGAGTTGGGATTATTATTTCCCTTCTACAGGGTGACCCCCAGTCTTGGGCGTTTTCTTTGCCACAGACCAGTCCGGCCATGCAGTCCGTAGACTCCTTCTTTGAGGCATTGGGTTTACTGTATGATGACCCGGATCGAGTGGCCTCCGCGGAAGCTCACCTACGGTCCTTGAAACAAGGCAGACGGTCGGCAGAAGAATACTGCGCGGAATTCCGTAGATGGTCACCTGACAGTGGATGGAACGACCCTGCCTTACGTAGTCAGTTCCGTGTCGGCCTATCTGAACAGATTAAAGATTCGCTAGTGCAATACCCGTCTCCTAGCTCTCTGGAGGATCTGATGCACCTCTCCATTAAAATTGACAGGAGATATAAAGAGCGGAAAACTGAAAAGGAAACGTCATCACCTCCATCCGCCTTCGTTTCTATCTCCCAGGATGGTGAGGAACCAATGCAATTGGGAGCATACCGTCTTTCCTCTGAGGAGAGGGACAGGAGACGGTCACAAGGCTTATGTTTATATTGTGGCGCAAGAGGCCACTTCTCCCGTTCTTGCCCAAACAAGTCGGGAAACGGGCATGCCTAAGGAACGAGGGGAGAGTTCACTTAGGTCTACAAATTGTCTCCCAGAAAAATGCACTATTGGTCCCTGCACAGCTCACGTTCAGTGCTCGTTCTACGAAACTATCAGCCTTCATTGACAGTGGAGCTGCTGGCAACTTCCTTGACATCGAGTTTGCCCGCTCTGCTGGGATTCCGCGGATTAAACTCCAATCTGCCATTACGGTATGTGGCTTAGATGGTAGTCCGTTGCCAGGAGGCAAGATTACTTGGGAGACCCCACCACTACAGTTGAACGTTGGCGCTCTCCATTCGGAATCCATAGTCTTACGTCTTATCGAATGTCCATCGGTTCCTTTAATTCTGGGCCACCCTTGGCTATCCTGCCATAACCCCGTCATGGATTGGGCAAAAGGAGAAATTGTCCAGTGGAGCCCCCATTGTACACAGTCTTGCTTGACACTACCTCTACGTATTATTCAGTCTATTCCGGAGCAGCTCCCTTCTCAGTATCATGACTACTGGGATGTTTTCTCCAAAAAGGCTGCTGACACACTACCACCGCACCGCAATTTCGACTGTGCCATTGAGCTCATTCCGGGCTCTAAATTACCCAAGGGACGCTTGTATCCTCTCTCCGGTCCAGAGACCAAATCCATGCAGGAGTATATTGACGAAAACTTGGAGAAGGGCTTCATCAGGCCATCCAAGTCCCCAGTAGGAGCAGGGTGTTTCTTTGTACCCAAGAAGGACGGTGGACTCAGACCCTGTATCGATTATCGAGGGCTGAACCTTATTACGGTTAAGAACACCTACCCCCTTCCCCTCATCTCCGTTCTTTTTGATCAATTAAGAGGAGCCACTATCTTCACAAAAATTGATCTTCGTGGAGCCTATAATCTCATACGTATTAGAGCAGGTGATGAGTGGAAGACGGCGTTCAACACGCTCTCGGGCCATTACGAATACCTGGTCATGCCGTTTGGCCTGAGTAATGCTCCTGCCGTATTTCAGGATTTGATTAATGAGGTGTTACGTGAGTTCCTGGGACACTTTGTTGTTGTTTACCTTGATGACATCCTCATATATTCAAAATCGTTGTCTGCGCACCAGGGTCATGTCAGACAAATCCTACAGAAATTACGGGAACATCACCTCTACGCGAAACTCGAGAAATGCGAGTTCGAGGTCCAGAAGGTATCCTTCCTCGGTTATCTAATCTCCTCAGAAGGTTTCTCCATGGACCCAACCAAGGTCCAAGCAATTCTGGATTGGATTCAACCGAATAACCTCAAGGCGGTCCAGAGATTCCTGGGATTCGCCAATTACTACAGGAGGTTTATTGGCGGCTTTGCTGATATCGTGGCTCCTATTGTCACCTTGACCCGCAAAGGAGGTGATCCAACTGTTTGGTCACAACAGGCAATAAATGCATTCAAAACCCTGAAGAAAGCTTTTGTGTCTGCTCAGGTTCTCAGACATCCGGATCCTAGGGTACCGTTTGTTCTTGAGGTAGATGCTTCTGACGTCGGTGCTGGGGCTGTCTTGTCACAAAAAGACCCCCAGACCCACCGCTTACATCCATGTGCCTTTTTTTCCCGTCAGTTCTCATCAGCGGAAACCAACTATGACGTGGGAAACCGAGAATTGCTGGCAATTAAATGGGCCTTTGAGGAATGGCGACACTGGTTGGAAGGCGCTGCACACCAGATCTCCGTTATAACGGATCATAAGAACTTACAGTATATACAGTCAGCCAAACGTCTGAACCCCCGACAGGCTCGGTGGTCGCTGTTCTTCACTCGGTTCAACTTTATTATCACCTATCGTCCTGGTTCCAAAAATATTCAAGCGGACGCCCTGTCTAGAAGTTTCCTGGCACATCATGCTCCGGTCACCTGCTCAGAGCCTATTGTTCCTGTGTCTATGATTCATGCCGGATTAACTCAAGATTTGAGCTGTACCTTACAAAGGTTCCAGAGGTTGGCTCCTGATAACACTCCGGCAGGATGTTTGTTTGTCCCAGTTCATTTAAGGAAGACAGTCCTTGCTGAGGCACACAACAGTCGGACTGCTGGGCATCCTGGAGTCTACAAAACACTGGAAATCCTTTCCCGTACTGTATGGTGGCCGTCTCTGTCTGCTGACGTCAAGAGTCACGTCCGGTCCTGTGAAGTTTGTGCCAGGAACAAAGTTCCCAGGACTCGCCCGGTAGGTCAGTTAGTTCCGTTGGCCGCCCCTGGTAAACCTTGGACACATCTGTCCATGGACTTTATAGTCGATCTGCCACCCTCTGCGGGACACAATACCATTTGGGTCGTGGTAGACCGGTTCAGCAAGATGGCACATTTCATTCCACTCACTAGGCTGCCTACTGCTCGAGATTTGGCAGTTTTGTTCATTCAACACATTTTCCGACTCCATGGACTCCCTACAGACATCGTCTCCGATCGGGGTTCCCAGTTCATAGCGCAGTTCTGGAGATCATTCTGTACCCTTCTGGGAATCAAGGTCAGTTTATCATCTGCATACCACCCTCAGTCAAATGGGCAGACTGAAAGGGTTAACCAGTCCTTGGAGAAGTTCTTGCGATGCTACATATCGGAGTTCCATGACAACTGGTCCTCCTTGTTGCCCTGGGCAGAATTTGCCTGTAACAACTCCTGTCACTCATCCACGAAAACCTCTCCGTTCTTTTGCAATTATGGTTTCCACCCCAGATCTAACTCTTTGTATTCACTCCAGTCCGTTGGTATCCAGGAGATCCGTTCCACTGCCAGGGATCTCAGAGTTGTCTGGAAGAAAGTACATTCATCTTTAAAACAAGCCTCACTTGTTGCAAAAAAAAATTCGGACCGACACCGTACCCCCTGCTCCCTTAAGGTTGGCCAGAAAGTCTGGCTGTCTACAAAAAATATCAGGCTCAGACAACCTTGCAAGAAATTGGGCCCTAAGTTCATCGGGCCGTTTCTTATCATCAAGCAGGTGAACTCCGTCGCATTTAGGTTAAAAATTCCAGGCTCGTTAAGAATTCCAAACACCTTTCATTGTTCTCTATTGAAGCCAGTGCTTTATCCTGGTCAAGCCCAGTCTTCAAGTGTGCCTGGGAGAGGTTCCAGTGGGCCACAAAAATTCGTGATTCAAAAGGTCCTTGATTCTAAAAATGTTCAAGGACAGGTGCATTTCCTTATACAATGGAGGAATCGCGGATTAGAAGAGCGATCTTGGGTTCCACGGAGACAACTCCATGCCCCAAAGAAACTGAAGGAGTTCTTCAAAAAATTCCCTAGGAAACCAGGATGTCGGGGTCCCTCGACCCCTCCTCAAGGGGGGGGTACTGTTACGAGCCACGGCAGTGCCCAGCCGCCGCGACTCACTCACCCGCGTCCCGGCCGTCGCCATGGCGACCGGGACGTCATTTCCGGCCATAACCCGGCCGTTGCCGGGGCAACCAACAGACGCTTCAGAGCTGCGTCCCGGCAATAGGAGGAAGCCGGGCGCAGCGATTCTACAGCCTGTGGGCTAATTAATAGGGGCAGATCATAGGAGGCAATTACAGGCATTAGCCTGCAACTGTGCAGGCCAGGGGCAAGCCCTGATTGGCTCTATTAGTGACTGCTCTATTAACCTGCAGGAGTGTGTTCAACCTGTGATTGGTTCAGCTGGGTATTTAAGGCAATGAGGTCTGCTGCCTCATTGCCGGTTATAGCTTCTGTGCTCCAGTCTGCTGACCTGCTTGTTCCAGTTCCTGTATCCTGTATCTACGTTTGTCTTCCCGTGTATGACCCTTGGCTTCGTATTGGACTTCGCTCGTGTTTCCTGTGACCCTGATCCTTGGCTTGTTTACCCGTTCTGCTACTTTGCCTGTGACCTCTGACCTCAGCTTGTTCATCATTACTGTTACCTGCTGCCGGCCTTTGACCTCTGCGTGGACCTGACTCTTCTTGCCTGGGTTCTCCCCAGCCGGTACACACTTCACGACCCTCTGTCAGTCTGCAGCCCAGTCTGTCCCCACCATCAGGGGCTCCAGTGAACACCTGACTGGCAGAGTAGACTCCGGGTTGTGTTGTGCCGGCTGGAGGGGTTCCTAACAGTTTCCTGCCCATTGCCTTATCTGTGTTGAGTTAGTGTTCTCCCCATGTTAGTGTGGCTTTCCTCGCAAAATCCAAAGACATACTAGTAGCTTCATTTGTTGCTAATAAATTGATCCCAGTCTGTCTGTGTTACGGCTTTTAAACTGTAAGTTCTTTTGGGACAGATTGCCATTTCTGTACAGTGAGGCAGACTTAGTGGTGCTATATAAATGTGGAAATAATGATGTAGTAGTAACAAAACAATCTACCTTAAAGGTTATTATTGTATTATTGCAATCTCCATTCTTTATTGTCCTAATACCCACATGTTGTGCAATTGTAATAAATCAATAAAGACACCCACACCAATGATTATGTTTGAATAAAATATATCACTATCAAAATATATAATTTATTTTATTTTTTTTGAAAAGTCAACCATTCAGGTCATCTAATAATTTTAGCTCCTGCTTAATTTTTTTTGCTACTTGGCAGAATACTGCCTGATGTGGGCAGATATCACCCCCACCGAAAGCGGCTGCCGCAGCCTGATGGAGGTGTATTTGGGAGCAGAAAAATAAAATAAAAAAATAAATAAAAACATGCCTACCAAATGTTGAAAACACATAGGAGTTAGCAGAGACATGTACTGTTATACCACTTTCATACTGCCGCCCCTGCAATATCCCGGGTTTTTGAAGCCGTGTTTTTGCAGGGGCTCGGAGCGTCCCAGCTCAGAAACACCATTCATACTGCACCTCGGACCCGAGAATTTCCCGGGTTGACCCCATTCATACTGCACAAGTCTGTGCCCTGGCAATTTGTGGGAGTCATCACCAGAGCACTTTTCATTGGCTGAAAAAAGGTGATGTCATTGAAAGGTGACTGGTTTGTTGACGCATTAAGATGATGCAAAAGTGGGTGGTGATTGTTTACCACATTACTTTCCATCATGGCCGACGACTCACTTTTGTGTAGCCCAGAGTTCATGTTTACTAGTATTTTTTTGCTGTTTTATGCAGCAAATCAGAGTTTGCTGCAGTTGCTGACACTGTGCACTCTTGTACAGTCCCAGTTCAGGAGGAGGAAGGCGAAGTTTATGGCACAACAGAAGAAAACTCAGTGTCTGTATATGCGCAGGAGGAGAGCGTTGCTCAGGGCCAGCATTGCCTCAATTTTGAGATTCAGTGCTGCCAGTAACCGAACCATGCGTGCCAGAGAGCGTAGCCACGGAGAATCTTTCTGGTCTACTGTGGAAGCGTTTGAGGAACAGCAGTGGATGCAACACTTCAGAATGTCACGTGGGACATTTAACTATGTGCTGGACCTTATTACCCCAGCACTTTCCAGGAAGGCCACTAACTTTGGGAAACCTATTCCACCATGTAGGCGCCTTTCTATTGTGTTGTGGTGGTATGCTACCCCTGGAGAATACCGGACAATCTCCTGCTTGTTTGGAGGGGGGATATCCACAGTGTGCACTCTAGTGCATGAAGTCACCACGGCATTGCTGGAAGCCCTGTATCATCGCTTCATCTCCTTACCGCCTGGATGATACAATTGCAGGATTCCTGAAACGTGGGTTTCCACAGTGTGCTGGAGCCATAGACGGGACACACATCCCCATCATTGCCCCCACAGACAACCATGCGGATTACTGCAACCGCAAAGGCTGGCATTCCATCATTCTGCAGGCTGTGGTTGACCATAACTATTGGTAAGCATTTTTTATGGGTTTTTTTTATGTGACTGTGCCATGCGTATTGTAAAACATTGCTATATGTATTTTTTTATGTTAGTTTCACAGATGTTTTCATCGGGTGGCCTGGACGTTCCCATGACGCAAGAGTTCTAGCAAATTCAGACCTTTACCAAATTGCTGAGGAAAGACAAGATGGCTGGCTGTTCCCTAGAGAGGTAAATATAGGGGTAATGTTGTATCGTGTTTTTGTAATTGAAGCTTATATACTATTGTTTGCTATCAATATTGTATGTATTTACTGCCCCTTTTTATATACAGATGTAACACTTGCAAAATGCATTTTCACCATATAGTACCAAGTGTACTGCGTTATTTGACCAATATTTTTAACATGGTGACGTGAAACTGCATGTTTTTATTTACAGAAATCTACGTTTGTTGATGGTGTGGAGATACCGGTACACATCATTGGGGATGCTGCTTACCCTTTGAGGCGCTGGCTGATGAAGGGGTTCACTCAGCAACATCACCTGTCTCAGGAACAGATCCGGTTTACACATACCCTCAGCTCGGCTCGGATGGTGGTGGAAAATGCTTTTGGGCGCTTGAAAGGACGTTGGCGCTCTCTATTGAAGCGCATAGACACCAAGCTTGTGCCCCACGTGGTTGCTGCTTGCTGTATTTTACATAACATTTGTGAAATTCAAAAAGAGCAATTTCTACCTGAGTGGAATGTGCAGGAATCTGAAATGCCAGTGCTGTCAGTGGACTCCAGTACTTTTGAAGGAGAGCGCACCAATACCTCTGCTGAACTTATTAGGACCACCCTCACTGCCAATTTGACCTCACTTGTTTGAATGTACCACACAAATGTTAAAATAAAAAATATATGTTTATTTCACATATTGTATTTTGTTTTGTACATATTACCTCATATGTCTCTTCATCAAAAAATATAAAATGACACAATATAAAAGTGCTTACTTGCATGTAGAAAAAAAATAAAATATATACATAAGTAGTAAACCGAAGACATAAATGTGCCCAAACAGTAAGCGTATATGTTTATATGTGAAGCTAACGGTGTGATTCCAGATCACATGTAACATACATGATAACAATAAACTGTGAAACATTTGACCATAAAACATGATTATTACAATTGCCTATATTGTGGCATTTCTGGTGGTGGAGTGGTTTGGAGTGGAAAACCCGGTGGATATTCTATGTTGGGGTTACCCATAGGTTGAGCATGTTGTGTATTCTGTACCGGGTTTGGAGGGTTATTGCCTAACATGGGTTGCCCCCGCTGGTACATAGGATAATGTCCGTCATAATAATGACTTGAAGGAGGTGCCTGCACCCGTGAGAGGAGTCTGTCCATGAATCCCATAATACACTCACGATTTTCGCGTAACACGCGTTCCTGCATGTTCATGATTTGCATGAGGAAAGAGTCCTGCAGTTCCCGCTCATTGTCCATGAAACGCTGCAGTTGTGCATTCTTCTCGTGTTCCCTCATGATGCTGTCCATCTCCCGCAGTTGATCCATCATGACAGTTGTCATTGTTTTAGTTGCTTGGTCCATTTTGTTGGGCCTTTTGCGTTTTTTGGGACCGTTGTAAACTATACGTAGAAAAAACACAGTAAAACATACATTAGAATATATAATGTGGCAGAACAAAAAAGCAGTGTTGTAAGCTGATATGTGCTTGAAGCCTCCTCCCTCTTGATCAGTAGTTTTGCACTGCAACATATGCGTGTTAATGTTTTAATACTTTGGAGTGTATTATATTTGTCTTTTGGGCTTTTTGTTGATATAGTTCTCTTTTTTTGACAGTTATGTTCAAACATTTTTTTTTTTTTTAAAGTTATGTAGATATATTTATTGGTATTTGGCTTGCATTTCGGTTGATATAGTTCTCTGTTTTTGGGACTGTTGTTTATACAGTTCATTTTTTTTTTTCAATTATGTAGATATATATGTATGTATATATGGTTGCTTATTATGTGAGATTATTAAAGATACTTACTGTTGGAGCGTAAACTGGGACCTGGCGTAGACTTTGACACCGGCACTGGTTCTGGCTGCGTTTCTTGCGAAGTTTCTGTAACAACTTGCGCAGCAGGTAATGGCTGTGAATCGTTCAATTCCTCCCAAGACATGTTGGTGTCATCTGTTGTGGCAGAGCACTCCAGTTCTGGGGTGTCTTCAATAGAATCTTCTATTATAATCGTTGCGGTCTCGCTTGTCTGTGTGCTCTCTGGTGGTGTTGGTATAGCCGCATCCACATTGCTAGAAGATGACAGTGCCAGTCCATTCTTTCAGCGCCACTTTTGCGCCTGTTGTGGTCATGGACTTTAGTGTACTGCTTCTTCAGGGACTTCAATTTGTTCAGGACTTGTTGCTGTGTCCTCTTTATGCCACGTTGTGTGAGTATTTTGACGATGTTGTAGTACACTGTGGCATCCTTCACAGTCCCAGTCACTTGCCTTCTAATTTCTTCCTCCCCTCTGACATTCAGCATCTCACGCACCTCTTCCTCCATCCAGTGTGTCATAATTGCTGTAAATAAACACTGTTTTTGTAAACTAATAAAAGCAATTTTCTCCCTAAAAAAACGCTTCTGCTTCAGCTTTATGTTGAGAACACCATCCACCATCTCTCCTAAAAAGCTTCTACAATGCTCCACGGGCTTCCAACGATGACATCATCCTCCAGAGACAGGCAGACAGCCAATCAGCATGTTTTCTGTGCAACCCGGGTTGAAAAAACCCATTCATAGTGCAGGCGACCCGGGTCCAACCCGGGAATTACCCCTCGATAAATCCCGGGTTGAAGACCCGGGGTTTAGACCCGGGATTTTGGACTTGTACCATTCATACTGCACCAAGACCCGGGTCGTTTGATCTCGCCCCGGGAAAAACCCGGGATTTTGGTGCAGTATGAATGGGGTATTACTAGAGATGAGCGCACTCGGATTTATGAAATCCGAGCCCACCCGAACGTTGCCGATCCGAGTCGGATCCGAGACAGATCCGGGTATTGGCGCCAAATTCAAATCTGAAACTGAGGCTCTGACTCATAACCCCGTTGTCGGATCTCGCGATACTCGGATCCTATAAATTCCCCGCTAGTCGCCGCCATCTTCACTCGGGCATTGATCAGGGTAGAGGGAGGGTGTGTTAGGTGGTCCTCTGTCCTGCTATATCTCGTGCTGTTCAGTTAAGTTCTGTGCTGTGCTGTGCTGTGCTCAGTCCAGTGGTGCTGTGTCCTGTGCTCTGTCCTTCTGAGGTCAGTGGTGCTGCTGGGTCCTGTGCTGTGTCCTGTTCAGTCCAGTGGTGCTGTGTCCTGTGCTCTGTGCTTCTAAGGGCATAGTTATTTCCCCAATATTCCAAAGTGTTTAAAAAAATAAAAAAAAGTTATTTAAAAAAAATACCAAAAACTAATTTAATTTTTTTTTTAATTACAACAAAATTTGCACAACCAATCCTGCAGTATAAGCCCATTGGTACTGCAATATTACCAATTTCACACATTCAGCAGTAAAAGTCCAGTGGTTCTGCAATATTACAAAGTTCACACATTCTGCAGTATCAGTCCAGTGGTGCTGTGTCCTGTGCTCTGTCCTGCTGAGTACAGTAGTGCTGCTGGGTCCTGCGCTGTGTCCTGTTCAGTCCAGTGGTGCTGTGTCCTGTGCTCTGTGCTTCTAAGGGCATAGTTATTTCCCCATTATTCCCAAGTTTCTAAAAAATAAAAAAAAAGTTATAAAAAAAATTAAAATAAAAAATTAAAAAAAATAAATAATTATAACCAAATTTGCAAAGCCAATCCAGCAGTATATAAGCCCATTCGTACTGCAATATTACCAAGTTCACACATTCAGCAGTAAAAGTCCAGTGGTACTGCTATTACAAAGTTCACTGATTCAGCAGTGTATAAGTCCAGTGGTACTGCTATTACAAAGTTCACTGATTCAGCAGTATAAGTCCAGTGCTACTCTCCTGTGCCGCATATAATTTTTAAAGGCTTTGCCGACTGTGTGTGGCTTAGGGGTACGCTCTCTTGTGCTACATATAATGGAAAACCAAAATTTGGAGGATAAAGTAGGGAAAGATCAAGAACCACTTCCTCCTAATGCTGAAGCTGCTGCCACTAGTCATGACATAGACGATGAAATGCCATCAACGTCATCTGGCAAGCCCGATGCCCAATCTCCTAGTACAGGGCATGTAAAATCCAAAAAGCCCAAGTTCTCAAAAAATAGCAAAAAGAGAAACTTAAAATCATCTGAGGAGAAACGTAAAGTTGGCAATATACCATTTACGACACGTAGTGGCAAGGAACGGCTTAGGTCCTGGCCCGTGTTCATGACCAGTGGTCCAGCTTCACCCAAGGATCTTAGCCCCCCCCCCTACAAAACATTTAAGAGAGTTATGCTGTCAGCAACAACAACAAAACAGCAAAGAACTCTGCCTTCTAAACAGATGACATCACAAATCCCCAAGGCGAGTCCAAGGGTGTTGTTGGTTGTGAACCCTGACCTTCCCATCACTGTACGGGAAGAGGTGACTCCATCCAGCATTTGCAGCACGCCCTCTGCATATGCTGGAAGGATCACCCACAGTCCAGTTACAGATTTGGCTAATGAAGGTGTGAATGTTGTACACCGGGAGGAGGATATTGATGTAGCTGGCGCTGAGGAGGATGTTGATGATTATGCAGACAGATACCAAATTGCCTTTCTCAATTTCTGTTTATATTCTAGATTATATAACGGCTGAAAAGTTTTCTGTTTTACTCCTAGTGGAGAGGGGATCTGATGCAGACAGATACCAAACTGCCTTTGTCCATTTCTTTGTATATTTGAATTTCTAGTTCTACAGTCTATGCAGGCTGCTTTATTTATATTCAACTACAAGTGTAGGGCGGGGGGGGGGGGGGGCATAGATAGCCACCAAAGTAACGTGGTCCATTTAATTTCACTTTCTAGCTCCACAGTCTGTGCAGCCTGCTTTTTTTATCTTCAAAGTATTTATATTTACAAGCCTTGCAATCTAAATTAACTAGAGGTAGTGACGTGGTAGAACTCCAAAAGGCAGTTTGAGAGCCCCTGTACAAACTGGCTCTATTTTTTAACTGAGTTGTCCCCCCTCCAGTGTGTACTCGGAAAGAGTTTTTAGTGCAGCGGGGAACCTGGTCAGTGAGCGGCAAAGGAGGTTGCTTCCTCACAACGTTAAAAAAATGATGTTTATAAAAATGAATAATCAATTCCTCAATGAAGTACAGCACTGCCCTCCAGACAGTACAGAGGGACTGTGGTTGTGGAGTCCAGCGGGGACGAATTGATAATGTGTGAGGAGAAGGAAGTACACACTGTAGGGGGAGAGGAATCAGAGGTTGAGGATGAGGACGACATCTTGCCTCAGTAGAGCCTGTTTAGTTTGTACAGGGAGAGATGAATTGTTTTATTGGTGTGGGGGCCCAAACAAACCAATCATTTCAGCCACAGTTGTTTGGTAGGCCCTGTCGCTGAAATGATTGGTTTGTTAAAGTGTGCATGTCCTATTTCAACAACATAAGGGTGGGTGGGAGGGCCTAAGGACAATTCCATCTTGCAACTTTTTTTTTGGCATTATGTGACCATTCAACAGTCGTTTGCCATGTTCAAAAAGTAAAAGAAAATGCCAACAAATTCAATAAATTAAATCAAAAGTTAAATGCCCTGTCATTATTTAAAACAAGAGGTTTTGACGTGCTAGAATTAGTGTAGTGTTAAGATGTTATAAACACTACACTTGGAAATTGGAGGAGGTATTGTGGCCCCGGTATCAAATTGGGTACCAGGGCCACCCCACTACGCAGTCCAGATACTTGTTTGGTGGAATTCAGACCAGTTGAGGGTTTTATTATTATATTGTGGGGACCACTCTATCTATACCACACTACAACTCTATACCACTCTATTTAATACTTTAATTCTATTTAATACTTTAATTCTATTACTAATTCCCATAAAGAGGAACTGCCGCTTCTATTTAATACTTTAATTCTATTAGTAGTTACCATAAAGAGGAACAAAATAAACCAATTTTACCAAAAGTATAATATGACTTACAAACACTACACTTGAAAGATGGTGCCTTTAAATGAAAAAGTCAGTCTTCATTGCACGACTATGTGCAACAGGGACAGTTTTTTGGTTTACAAAGTCAACCAATAACACTTCGACCCTGTCTGTCTTTAACATACTTGATGGGATCTCAATGACGAATGGTCTGTACCATGTTTGGAGGAGGTATTGTGGCCCCGGTACCAAATTGGGTACCGGGGCCACTCCACTATGCAGTCCAGATAGAGGTGTATCAGATATTAAACAACGTTGACTGTTGCTGCAAAAATTTTAAATAATATTGTGGGGAACACTACACTACGCAGTCCATAAACTTTTTGGGTGGAATTCAGACCTGTGTAGGGTTTTTTAATAATATTGTGGTGACCCACTCCTCTACGCAGTCCAGGTACATTATTGGTGCGAATCATACAAGTTCAGGGTTTTTAATTTATATTGTGGTGACCCACTCCTCTACGCAGTCCAGGTACATTTATTGGTGTGAATCATAAAAGTTCAGGGTTTTTAATTTATATTGTGGTAACCCACTCCTCTACGCAGTCCAGGTACATTATTGGTGCGAATCATAAAAGTTCAGGGTTTTTAATATATATTGTGGTGACCCACTCCTCTACGCAGTCCAGGTACATTTATTGGTGCGAATCATAAAAGTTCAGGGTTTTTAATATATATTGTGGTGACCCACTCCTCTACGCAGTCCAGGTACATTTATTGCTGCGAATCATACAAGTTGATGGTTTTCTTATTATATATATTGTGGTGACCCACTCCTCTACGCAGTCCAGATACATTTATTGCTGCGAATCATACAAGTTCAGGGTTTTTAATATATATTGTGGTGACCCACTCCTCTACGCAGTCCAGGTACATTTATTGGTGCGAATCATAAAAGTTCAGGGTTTTTAATAAATATTGTGGTGACCCACTCCTCTACGCAGTCCAGGTACATTTATTGGTGCGAATCATAAAAGTTCAGGGTTTTTAATATATATATTGTGGTGACCACTCCTCTACGCAGTCCAGGTACATTTATTGGTGCGAATCATACAAGTTGATGGTTTTCTTATTATATATATTGTGGTGACCCACTCCTCTACGCAGTCCAGGTACATTTATTGCTGTGAATCATACACGTTGATGGTTTTCTTATTATATATATTGTGGTGACCCACTCCTCTACGCAGTCCAGATACATTTATTGCTGCGAATCATACAAGTTCAGGGTTTTTAATATATATTGTGGTGACCCACTCCTCTACGCAGTCCAGGTACATTTATTGGTGCGAATCATAAAAGTTCAGGGTTTTTAATATATATTGTGGTGACCCACTCCTCTACGCAGTCCAGGTACATTTATGGTGCGAATCATACAAGTTGATGGTTTTCTTATTATATATATTGTGGTGACCCACTCCTCTACGCAGTCCAGATACATTTAATGGTGCGAATCATACAAGTTCAGGCTTTTTAATATATATTGTGGTGACCCACTCCTCTAAGCAGTCCAGGTACATTTATTGGTGCGAATCATACAAGTTCAGGGTTTTTAATATATATTGTGGTGACCCACTCCTCTACGCAGTCCAGGTATTTTATTCGGTGCGATTTATACCAGTTGATGGTTTTCTTATTATATTGTGGGGACCACTCCACTACGCAGTCCAGAAAGATACCTCGTTGCAACGTTTTGGACTAATAACTATATTTTGAGGTGTTCAGAATACACTGTAAATTAGTGGAAATGCTTGTTATTGAATGTTATTGAGGTTAATAATAGCGTAGGAGTGAAAATAAGCCCAAAAACTTGATTTTTAAACTTTTTATGTTTTTTTCAAAAAAAATCCGAATCCAAAGCCTTAAATCCGAACCGAGACCTTTCGTCAAGTGTTTTGCGAGACAAATCCGAACCCCAAAAATAATGAAAATCCGGATCCAAAACACAAAACACGAGACCTCAAAAGTCGGCGGTGCACATCCCTAGGTATTACCTAACTTTCAAATTACAGCAATGTCTAATGGGATGCAAAATACATTTGGAGCAAGAGGCCTTAGGATTTTTGGATGCAAATTTAAATATGTACACATTTCTGTTGTGGCCAGGGAAGGTAGGGAGGAGAATGTATTTTCCAAAAAGACTTCATCATTATAGAAGCCTGTCTGTTAGAATAAATATAACATATAAGTGTATTGTTCAAAGATCAACCTGGTTAACAATTATATAGATGTAGTCCAATAATAATGGGATCAGACATTGTGAAACATTTATTTTGCACCACAGATAAAGATAATCTTTACCAAAAGGATATAAACACGACAGACACACACCACTTTCACATGGCCTGTAACAATGTTTGCTTTAGGCTTAGGGATGTGAAAATCTCAGTTTAAGTTTGTAATTATTTAATAGTCCCATTTTTTGGGCCCATCGTAACTAAATCAACCAGATCATTTCTGACTGATTAGAGACATATAATACAAGAGGTATTTGCGTTTGGCCTGCTAATATGTGAAATCATCTTAGGCCAACTGTGAGTGTGAGCATTGTTCACAAAGATGGCGTTCAACTCTTTTTCCAATATAATACATCTGCAATTAAAAATGTCTGTAAGGTAATGTCAGCACCTTGCCTTAGGGGGTAGCACTTCTGCCTCCCACCACTGGGGTCATTAGTTTGAATCCCAAACATGGCTTATTGGTCTGGAGTTAGGGCCTCAAACATTAAGGAAAGTAATTGCTGCACCATAAAATTAGGATCCTGGGGCCTAAGTATGTGGCATTGGAGAGGGATTAACACTTCTAATATGGAGACACATTTATCTTTGGGGTAGGGCACCTCCTTGGCAAGCTTTGACATTAAATTATTCTTACGAATAAAGCAAGTGTTTGTATTACAGTATTTTATACGATTAATAGCGAACTCACATCTTACAATCTCCTCTCTGAGCTCCGCCAAAACCTGGGGCTGGCGCCGGCATAGGTCGCTCCAGCGACATTGCAACTGGACGACCGACCGCACCTTCTGGTATGCCCACAACTTTAATTCGTTACTGACGTGCCGACCAAAGGGCATGCTATCCATACCCTCGGTCAGTACTCTTAGCTCCCGTCTGGCGAAAGTCGTCAACCGCATAATTTTTTTCACATTAAACACAAACCAGTACTCTGCTCTGTGATTGGTTCGCAGAGCACATGTAGGCAAGCTCACGTCACTAGAGATCTTTTCTACACCTGTGTGTAAAATGTCTGTCTGTCATTCAACCACAGTATCCTAGCAAAGGGGGGTGTGTGGACATTTTACGTTGAGACGTGTACTCCATGCTTAGCTATTAGGATGAGACATGTACACCTGGACTTGCAATCCAATGTGTATTTAGAAACAGCTGTGCTCCTTCTTTAGTCCTGCTCTTTGTGAATGATTTGTTGCAGAGACATTTGTTTGTTTGGGACTTGTAAAACATTATTGCAGTGAGTACTATTCGATATGTCTCAATAGATATTTCATAGCTGGTTAGTAATAGGAAATTAACTTTTTATACATCAAGCAATGTAAGTGTAATTGTCACTTTACATGAGTCATGTATTCCTGTATATGCTGGTGTAAAGTATCACACTCTGCTAACACAAAACCCAGGAGTATACCATTGTTGGCCTGAATCATTGAACTGTCTTTCCTGAATAACTTTGGACCAAAAAAAACATGTTAAATATCCACATCAATATAAATAATCCTTATGCCTCTCTTTTGCCCTCTTCTTAGATTTTTTGGCCAAATATATATTAGTATTTTGGGTGCTCCGGGCCCTGATTTGGATATTGGTGAGTACTCTCAGCCGTAAACAATGCAGATTAAGTAGCTATAGGAATGGAATCTATCCAATTTATCAGGTCCTCAGAAGAGGGGGTGTGGACCGTTATGGATGGATGAGAAATGAATTGCGCTATTTGCAATTACACACACCTGTATTGATAATGTTTTCAAACCTTATTTCCTGACGTTTTGTACTGATGCATGTATAGGTTATTTACTCCTTTTCTGTTTGGTGATGTTGCATTTGCCTATATATAAGCTTTGCTTTTTAAAACAATCTGGGGGGGGGGGATTACAATGTAAGTTAGCTCGAAATTAGTTTTTGAAGTACTTGTGAAAAGGTGAATCTCTGATAAGCCACTTTTGGTCATGTTATAAACGTTACAGGTCTATAATTTGAATGCTTAAGCATTTACATAATAATGTTCTTGTACTTGCAAACTATGTATGAGCCTGAGGAATGCATTGTTTTTCTTAAGCATGCAATCAAATAGATTTAGGGGAGGGGGGGTGGGGGGATTAAACAATGTAAATGTTTTACATTTGTTGTTGATTTATCATTTTTACTACTCTCTTTATATTATAGATAAAATATCAGATGCTGGGCCAAGTACTCCACCAGGTCATGTTGAAAGAACAAGGTTCTGGCCTAATTTTTCAGACCGGTCGAAATGGCCATGGAAAAGTTTCATTCTAGCACAAGACGTATGTCCGCCTCTTTGAAAATGTGCCACTGGGAAGAAATAACTGTACAAGTGAACGCCATCACTTCGTGTCGGCGGAAGCCCCATGAAGTACAGAATTTAGAATTACTCTAAACATAGTACTTAAGTCTGATAACTGTTACCGTGACACATATTTTGCCAGTGTAAGTCATTTGAATTTGAAGGCCAGATTTGTACCTATGAAATGTCCATTGTGTTGTCAAAGTGTAGTCATACAAATTTACATGTCACTTTGTGACAATTATCCACCCAGGACAAAGCACACCCATTTAACAGTGTTGTGTGAGTATGATTTACGTGTGTAAATTTAAAGTCTACACTATTATGTACCATGTTTTTGGAAAGCAACCCGTTTTTACCCCCCCCAAAATATTTTTAGCTTTTGGACGGCTGGACTGACTATAAACAGAAGTTAAAAAATAAAATCTGTGACGGAAGGAGGCACGCTCAAAGTACCGATGGTGGGCCACCACAAGATCTAGAATTAACCCCACTGGAGGAGCGAGCAAGTGTCTGTTTTTCAGAGGAGTCTCTGATTGAGGTGGGCTGAATTGATACCAGCTGCGACCCACCCCTAACACGACTGTTATCTCCCCTAGGTAAATTTTGACAATATACTATTTGTGTCGGTTAATGTTTCTGTTGTGTTTAGGAATATGTGCCACCTCTATCAATATGTGGTGCTTCCTTGCCAATAATACTCAGCTTGTGCAGCACATCACTGTGTGAGTGTAATTTCAACACTGATTCTCAATTGTGTAAATCTGTTGGTAAAATCTAACCCTAAACATAAATATGGCTCTTTGATAATGTCAAAACAACATATACTTAATTGACGTGGGTGTTAGGTTGGAATACCAGTGCATGTTTGTTGCTACATTCCCTCAAGTCATAATGTTCTAAATGGATGCATCACAATTATCATTCATTTTAATAGGAAATCTTTTCATTTTTTGGTGTTGTTTAATCAAAAAACGAAATTACTGTTTTGTATTAACTTTTTACAGAACGGGAGGAGGTGGAGGCTGGTGATGTGCCTGTTCATAACATTCAACAAGTGGGGGCGCCTGCGGAGATGTGGAAGAGCCTCGGAGTGAGGATGCACGACTCTTGAGGCAGCAGACACTTTCGCACATAAGCCATCATTTTGAATCTGCAACTCAGTCCTTAGACAAGCATGTTATTGAAATATACACTACCCTCATCTGTCTGGAGCACAAATTTGACTACTACATAAGCACTTTAAATTCTACACTCACAAAATGCAACCTCTTGTCACAAATCTTACAGCAGCAGCACACCTCACAACTTCCTCCCCTAAATGACACTCCTTACCCCAATTCAACACAGAACAGACATGCTACCTTTTCCACCCCAGAACCTCAGCTCACTCATCATAGTATTTCACCCCTTTCTAATCCTTTGGCTCCTTCCCCTTCTCTGGCTCCTGCCCCTTCTCTGGCTCCAACACACGGCACGTACCTCGGCACACATTTCCTATCCCCCTTTCTATCTCCCTTCCTACCCACCCCCTTCCCATCCCCCTTCCTTACCCCCTTCCCATCCCCATTCCTATCCCCCTTCCTATCGCCATTCCCATCCCCCTTCCTATCTCCTAGCCCATCCCCCTGCGCCTTCATCATGCTGTCGGTCACACCCTGCTGACCAAGAGAGCTCTGATGCTTGCTTCAAGCCCTCCACATCACGGGTGACTTGAAGCCAGCACATATACGCAAACCAAAGCTTGGGCAAAAACACAAAAAAATATATATTTTGTTTCTTCCATATGTTTATGTTTTTTAAATATATTTATTAAACATTTATTGTAATGCTAATAAAATTACACTCACAATTCTAACTGTTTGCTTGTCGGTTATTAGATAAATATTATGCTTTAATGACAAATTGTAACATATTGCGGTTTGTGAGTACACTGTTACATCAGTACACCGAGTCTATTAGTGCTTTATGTACACTGACATAAAGCACTAATTTCCAAGTTTGTACAAATATATTTCCTATACAAATGGCCCTGCAATGTGTTTGCAAAGTCCAAGCCTATGTATTATTGTGGGTAATTTTTGGGGGAGTGTAATCATACACATATCCAAGCATCGCCCCCCCACAAGACAATACCACCAAACTCCACGGTACATAGTAAACAACAAACCCTAGTTTAGGGCACTCAAATTGTTTCAGTCACAGGGCCAAGGGTGTAACGTAAGAGTACACTATAACTTTTATTAGTGAGTATGATGGATGCTTAATTGTGGCATTTCTTATAAATAAACCTACATTTAGAGCTGTCCGTCCCTTATTGCGGGGTCCATAAATGTGTGTACCTCTTAATGTAGAGCAAGCAAAGATTTTATTGTCCTGGGGTCTGTGTTGTATGTACAGGTTTCTTTTCGGCTCTTATGTGCCTAATTCATTAAAGGAAAAAATGAAGCAATAGGCAGTTTAACCAAAAGATGTGGCCTTGTAGTGCGCTTTAACTGTAAAATGTGTGGTGCGATGTGGATTGTGATAAAACAAACAAACTGTAACTTATATACAAAATAGAGTCATCATTTGCAGCACTTGCAGTGTAGCATGGTTTGGTCCTTGAGATAACTTGTAGTAAAATATAAAGAAAAAAGACTTAGGGAATGAAGGGAAGATTTGGAGTAGGGTTAGGGCTTGTCCTAGTATATATTTGTGTTTTGGGTGGGCAATGTGAATATATTCACACTGTATTTTAATTTTGCTGTAAATACCTTATTTTATTATCCATTGCTTTGTGACATGGTTGTGCACAGTTTAAATTAGACAGATTGGTAGTGCTTTCCTTTCCTTTAGAACTCACTCCCACTAGGTCACCGTATGGCCATGCAGACATTGAGTATTCATGCCCTTGTAGTATAGTGCTACTTTGGCTAAATCTGCCCATCCTGGGACCTAGAGTGGTCCAGTTAACTTTTACGTACATGGAAAATTGTTATCCCACTCACACACTGTTTAGTTAAGGGATATATTATTTTCATATCATGGGTGGATCCCCCTATGTAGGGGGGGGGGGGGAGAGCTAGCAGCACATCACCCTAGGAAATGTAGGCCAGTGCAGACTAATTGGCAGGGGGACACTATGCTTGTGGATGCAAAGCAAATTGCTGATTATTAGTGAAGTTGTCCGCTCAGAATTTGGTACACTGTTTGGAATAACTTTTTGGACAGATGTTTAGGCTTTAGGGGGTATAATATCTAACTTTGTTGGACCTTTGTCTGTACAAATGTTTTTTTTTTATGTTAGGCAATTGTATTTTTAGGATGTTAGAGAATTTTAAAATTGTGATATAAACCATATTAGATAAAAAAAATTACCTTGCAAATCAGTCTGGAACCTAAAGTGGCCTGTCTCCACACTATCAGGAAGGCTAGGGATCTGTTGGATAAACATGCAACATGGAGAAGTGCAAAAACACATAAGGATAATCTTAATAGATATTAGATTGAAAAGCTTCACAACACCCCCCCCCCCCCCCCGCTCACACACACACACACACAATAAAAAAAATACAAAATGTATAATACAAACAACACACACATTAACATAAAACATAAAATATCTTACAAACACAACTATAAAAGAGTAAGCTAAAATATAACTCTCAATACAAATAAAAGACCACTATACAAATCCATACCAGTAAACTCCACTACAGAGTCCTAACCAACTAAAGGTGTGCATGAAGCAGTCTTTTATAGTTGTGTCACGGGCACTAGGAGTCTTTACCCAGGTATCACCAGATGATGGACTTACCAGAGCAGTATAGTTGGTAATATGGTACTCTGGTAGCGGGGTGATCACGGAACAGGAGACAGCAGATGGTAAGAGAATGCTCGAGGAAAATATATGACTAGCAGCACTGGTAATAGGTAAATAACTGTACACGAGGAACTGGATGGACAAGGGAACGTGAGGGTAGTCAGTGGTCTGCGGATAGCAAGTTGTACCACTGCTATAGTGAGGAGGAATGTCCAGGAGTAACAAGGAGGTGATGAGAGTCAGCGGTCTGCGTATAGCAAGTTGTACCGCTGTCTGGGTGAAGGAATGGAATCCAGGTGAAGGTATCCGGGGAGTCAGTGGTCTGCGTTAGCAAGTTGTACCACTGCTATGTGAAGGATACTGGGAACTGGTGACACAGGAAACAGGGAACAGTGGTCTGCCTCTAGCAAGTTGTACCACTGAAATATATATGTGAGGAGGAGCACGAGGAGATAAATGCAATGCAGAGTATACACGGGCACACTGAACTTGATCCCACGATGATATGCACAAAATGATAATAACTGAACAGCACTGCACAAATATACACAGTCACAAGAACTATTCAGGCTAAAAGGAATCACAGTCAATGATAGCAATAGCCTCAGTGGATAGGAAACTCCGGAGGAGAGCAACTCAGTCCAGCTAGATATGCAATACACCAGCACAGTCAATGAGAAGTATGCATACCGTGGTTCAGGAGAGCAGGCTGTCAGTGAGAGGTGCAGGGATACCTGAACGGCTGGAGGCCGGCAGGATAAGAAGTCCCAGGAGGGTGGAAGCGGTAACCAAGTAGGTGCAGCGCACGGTAGGTAGACCAGCAAGGATGTAAACAATACTCAGGAAGCAGTAGTATATAGAACTGGACACCTGGAGAACACGGGAGAGTTGAGGCGGTCTAGCTGAGATGAAAGCAGCGGAGCGTTGACCCGATGCAGACAGGCGAGTTGACACAAGTGGGAACACTGTAGAAGCACGGGAACAGCGGCTCGGCTGGCGGCAGACACGATGAGTACTGGAGAGTTGCGATGAGCAGGACTCTGAAGAAACACGGAGGCAGCGGATAGGAATCAGCTGGTGCAGTCACGATGAAACACGGGAGAGTTGAGGTGAGTAGGATACTGTAGAAGCACGGAGGCAGCGGGTAGGAATCAGCTGGTGCAGTCACGATGAAACACGGGAGAGTTGAGGTGAGCAGGATACTGTAGAAGCACGGAGGCAGCAGATAGAAATCAGCTGGTGCAGTCACGATGAAACACGGGAGAATTGAAGTGAGCAGGATACTGTAGAAGCACGGAGGCAGCAGATAGAAATCAGCTGGTGCAGTCACGTTGAAACACGGGAGAGTTGAAGTGAGCAGGATACTGTAAAAGCACAGAGGCAGCGGATAGGAATCAGCTGGTGCAGTCACGATGAAACACGGGAGAGTTGAAGTGAGCAGGATACTGTAGAAGCACGGAGGCAGCGGATAGGAATCAGCTGGTGCAGTCACGATGAACACAGGAGAATTGAAGTGGTCTGGAAACCACAAACGAACAACAGGGATCAGCAGGGGCTGAATACACGAGGAAACACAGGAACACCTTCAGAGGCTCATGGGGAATGAGACTCCAAGATCAGGCAACGAGGTATAGACAACAGGTGCTTTAAATAGGGAGTGTTGCCTGATCAGCCAATTAACTAAAAGGAACAGGTACTGAAGGTTTTGAAAGGGCTGCACATGTGCAGACCCTCAGGAAGGTGGACGGCCACGGTTCCTAAACACACGAGAAGTAGCACTCACAGTCCGGTGAGTGACAATACCCCCCCTTTTAAAGGTGGGCACAGAACACCTGGAACCGGGTTTGTCCGGATATTTGGAATAAAACTTCTTAAGAAGAGCTGGAGCGTTGAGATCTTCAGCTTTGATCCATGAGCGCTCCTCAGGACCAAAGCCCTTCCAATGAACGAGGAAACGAAGAACTCCTCGCAAAATTTTTGCATCCAATATATGAGTAATCTCAAAGTCCTCTTCTTGATGAATTTGAACTGGCCGAGGTGCTGAAGGAGGGACCGAGAAACGGTTGATGATGAGAGGTTTGAGCAAGGACACATGGAAGGCGTTGGAAATACGAAGATTCTTAGGAAGTAGAAGTTTGAAACAAACTGGATTTATAACTTGAATGATCCTATATGGACCAATAAAACGAGGAGCGAATTTCATAGATGGGACCTTCAAACGAATATTTTTGGTAGATAACCAAACACGATCTCCGATTTTCAGTGGTGGAATAGCCCGTCTCTTTTTATCTGCAAAAGACTTATATCTGGCAGATGTCTTCTTTAAACAGGTTTTGACCTGAGACCAAATATTTTTGAAGGTTTGAAAAATAGTCTCTACAGCAGGAACTTGGGTGGGAGGGAGGGCAGGAAATTCCGGAAAAGACGGATGGTGACCGTAAACCACAAAGAATGGAGTTTTAGAAGATGACTCATGGTACATGTTGTTATGAGCGAATTCAGCCCAAGGAAGCAATTCTACCCAGTTGTCTTGATTGGCTGACGAGAACATCCTTATAAACGTCTCAAGATCTTGATTGACCCTTTCAGTTTGTCCGTTTGATTGAGGATGGTAGGAAGATGAGAGTGATAATCGTATGCCCAAGGTCTTACAAAGGGCCCGCCAGAATCTGGAAACGAATTATACTCCTCTATCTGACACAATCTCGGACGGACATCCATGAATACGAAAGATTTCTTTGATGAAATACTCAGCCAGGGTAGAAGAAGAAGGCAAACCAGTCAAGGGAACGAAATGCGCCATCTTCGAAAATCTGTCCACCACTACCCAAATAGTATTGCAGTTTTTACTAGGAGGAAGATCAGTAACAAAATCCATACTAATATGGGTCCATGGCTTGGACGGAATGGGTAGTGGTTGAAGCAAACCCGCTGGAGTTCTGCGGGGGGTCTTGAACTGGGAACACAATTCACATGCGGCTACAAACTCTTTGACATCTCTCCTCATAGAAGGCCACCAATAACTTCGAGAGAGGATTTCAAAGGTCTTGCGTTCACCAGAGTGTCCAGAAAAACGAGAAGAGTGAAACCACGAAAGGATTTTCTTCCTAAGAGCAGGAGGCACGAGGGTCTTCCCAAATGGTAGCACTTTAGTGGAAGAAGCAGCCAGAGAAACACATTTGGGGTCTAATATAGAGTGGTTGGGACCCTCTTCAACGTCTGAGGACGTTCCAAAGGCTCGAGATAGAGCATCTGCTTTCTTATTCTTTGCAGCTGGTTTGAAGGTTATGATTAACTTAAAATGAGAAAAGAAAAGAGACCATCTTGCTTGACGAGGATTCAAACATTGAGCAGACTGTAGATATGACAAATTCTTATGGTCAGTAAAAATTGTCACAGGATGACGAGCTCCCTCCAACAAATATCTCCACTCCTCTAATGCTACTTTAATAGCCAGCAACTCCTTGTCCCCGATGGTATAATTCTTCTCCGCAGGCAGAAGACCCCGAGAGTAAAAGGCACAATGATGGAGTTTTTGTTGCTCCGATCTTTGGGAGAGAATGGCTCCTAGACCAACATTAGAGGCGTCTACTTCTAGGAAGAAGGGAAGCGTCACATCAGGCTGTCGAAGAATGGGAGCAGAGGAGAATGACTCTTTAAGAAACTGAAAGGCTTGAAGAGCCTCAGATGACCATTGCTTAGTATTGGCCCCTTTACGAGTTAGGGCCACAATAGGAGATGCAATCGAAGAGAAGTCTTGAATGAAGCGTCTGTAGTAATTGGCAAAACCTAAAAAACGCTGAATTGCACGAAGAGTAGTTTGGCTGAGGCCAATATAACACAGCATTCACCTTTTCTGGATCCATCTGCAGGCCAACTCCGGAGACAATATATCCCAAAAATTGAATCTGGGACAACTCGAATGAACATTTTTCTAATTTGCAGAATAATTAATTTCTCCGGAGTCTGGAAAGAACTTCTGCCACATGTTGGTGATGAGAAGGCAGGTCCTGTGAAAAGATCAATATGTCGTCCAGATAAACGACGACACAAATATATAACAAGTCCCGAAAGATCTCATTAATGAACCCCTGGAAAACAGCGGGGGCATTACATAACCCGAAGGGCATTACTAAGTATTCATAATGCCCATCTCTGGTGTTGAAAGCTGTCTTCCATTCGTCACCGGACCTGATTCTAATTAAATTGTAGGCACCACGAAGATCCAACTTGGTAAAGATCCGAGCTCCCTTAATCCGATCAAATAGCTCAGTAATAAGTGGAATGGGATACCGATTTTTGATAGTAATTGCGTTAAGTCCACGAAAATCTATGCAGGGGCGTAATGATCCATCCTTCTTTTTTACAAAGAAGAACCCGGCTCCAGCGGGAGAAGTAGAAGATCGAATAAATCCTCGCTGGAGATTCTCTTGGATGTATTCAGATGTAGCTTGAGTTTCAGGTAACGAAAGTGGATACACACGGCCCCTAGGAGGAGTCTTGCCAGGTAGAAGATCAATCGGACAATCCCATGAACGATGAGGAGGAAGACGTTCAGACTGAGTTTTGTCAAATACATCGGCAAACAAAGCATACTGAGGAGGGAGTCCCGGTGAGGAAGGTGAAATGGAAGATTGCTGTATTTTAAGAGGAACGACTTGGGAGAGGCAACGATGATGACATTCAGCTCCCCAAGACGTAACTTGAGGAGTGCGCCAGTCAATCTGGGGAGAGTGACATTGAAGCCATGGAAGGCCTAAAACAATCGGACTTGTAGTAACAGGAAGAATTAAAAACGAAATTTCTTCTTGGTGTAGTACACCAATCTGAAGGGTTACTGGAGACGTACTCTGGGTGATGAGACCATTGATAATACGTGATCCATCAATAGCAGTCACAGTAATAGGTGTCTTCAAGGTAATCACTGGTAGGGACCATTGATTCACGAGGAATTTAGAAATAAAACTTCCCGCAGCTCCAGAATCAATCAGTGCTTGGGACTTAAAGGATTTGGTAGCAAAGGAAACTGCAACATCGAAAGCGCATACTTTTATTTTCGTAGAACATGGAAAGGACTCCAGGGACCCTAACTTCACCTCTCCAGAACTAGTTAGGGCCTGGCATTTCCCGATTTCTTAGGGCATGAATTGAGCATATGTGTGGAATCAGCACAATAGATACAAAGTCTATTCTTTACTCTTCGGTTCCTCTCCTCAGAGGTTAATTTGGAGCGTCCTATCTCCATGGGTATCACAGGAGATGAAGCTGGACGAAGTTGAGAAGTTGAGCGAAGAGGTGCTTTAGCTGAAGTTGTTTTTTTAGACTCCCTTTCACGAAATCTCATGTCTACACGATGGCAAAGAGAAATTAAATCTTCTAAAGAAGTAGGTAGTTCTTGAGTAGTCAGTGCATCTTTAATTTTATCAGAAAGCCCCTGCCAGAAGGCGGCAATTAACACTTCAGTGTTCCACTGAAGTTCAGAGGCTAATATCCTAAATTGAATGACGTACTGGCCTACTGTACGAGAACCCTGACGTAGACGGAGGATGCTGGATGCAGCGGAGATGACACGACCTGGTTCATCAAATATACTTCGGAATGTGGAAATAAATTTGGCACTATCCTGTAATAATGGATCGTTTCTTTCCCACAGAGGGGAAGCCCATGCGAGAGCTTGTCCAGAAAACAATGAAATGAGATAGGCCACTCTGGAACGATGAGTAGAGAAATTTTGAGGTTGGAGCTCAAAATGAACTGAGCATTGATTGAGAAAACCCCTACATGTTTTGGGGTCTCCATTATACTTTGACGGAGTAGGCAGGTGAAGCGTGGAAGCCATAGACACCTGGGATGGCACTGGGGAAACGGAGGAAAGCACAGGAGCATCAACAGTAGCTGTGATGTTTTGTCCAGATGTTCCTTGGGAGGCTAACGCCTGGTAACATTGCAGCAACAGCTGTTGGCAAGCATCCTGTTGCTCCATACGGGTAACCAGATGCTGCAGCATCTCTTTAGCTGTAGGTTCCGAATCTGGGTCTGTCATGGCCTGATCTTACTGTCACGGGCACTAGGAGTCTTTACCCAGGTATCACCAGATGATGGACTTACCAGAGCAGTATAGTTGGTAATATGGTACTCTGGTAGCGGGGTGATCACGAAACAGGAGACAGCAGATGGTAAGAGAATGCTCGAGGAAAGTCTATGACTAGCAGCACTGGTAATAGGTAAATAACTGTACACGAGGAACTGGATGGACAAGGGAACGTGAGGGTAGTCAGTGGTCTGCGGATAGCAAGTTGTACCACTGCTATAGTGAGGAGGAATGTCCAGGAGTAACAAGGAGGTGATGAGAGTCAGCGGTCTGCGTATAGCAAGTTGTACCGCTGTCTGGGTGAAGGAATGGAATCCAGGTGAAGGTATCCAGGGAGTCAGTGGTCTGCGTTAGCAAGTTGTACCACTGCTATGTGGAGGATACTGGGAACTGGTGACACAGGAAACAGGGAACAGTGGTCTGCCTCTAGCAAGTTGTACCACTGAAATATATATGTGAGGAGGAGCACGAGGAGATAAATGCAATGCAGAGTATACACGGGCACACTGAACTTGATCCCACGATGATATGCACAAAATGATAATAACTGAACAGCACTGCACAAATATACACAGTCACAAGAACTATCCAGGCTAAAAGGAATCACAGTCAATGATAGCAATAGTCTCAGTGGATAGGAAACTCCGGAGGAGAGCAATTCAGTCCAGCTAGATATGCAATACACCAGCACAGTCAATGAGAAGTATGCATACCGTGGTTCAGCAGAGCAGGCTGTCAGTGAGAGGTGCAGGGATACCTGAACGGCTGGAGGCCGGCAGGATGAGAAGTCCCAGGAGGGTGGAAGCGGTAACCAAGTAGGTGCAGCGCACGGTAGGTAGACCAGCAAGGATGTAAACAGTACTCAGGAAGCAGTAGTATATAGAACTGGACACCTGGAGAACACGGGAGAGTTAAGGGGGTCTAGCTGAGATGAAAGCAGCGGAGCGTTGACCCGATGCAGACAGGCGAGTTGACACAAGTGGGAACACTGTAGAAGCACGGGAACAGCGGCTCGGCTGGCGGCAGACACGATGAGTACTGGAGAGTTGCGATGAGCAGGACTCTGAAGAAACACGGAGGCAGCGGATAGGAATCAGCTGGTGCAGTCACGATGAAACACGGGAGAGTTGAGGTGAGCAGGATACTGTAGAAGCACAGAGGCAGCGGGTAGGAATCAGCTGGTGCAGTCACGATGAAACACGGGAGAGTTGAGGTGAGCAGGATACTGTAGAAGCACGGAGGCAGCGGATAGGAATCAGCTGGTGCAGTCACGATGAAACACGGGAGATTTGAAGTGAGCAGGATACTGTAGAAGCACGGAGGCAGCGGATAGGAATCAGCTGGTGCAGTCACGTTGAAACACGGGAGAGTTGAAGTGAGCAGGATACTGTAGAAGCACGGAGGCAGCAGATAGGAATCAGCTGGTGCAGTCACGATGAAACACGGGAGAGTTGAAGTGAGCAGGATACTGTAGAAGCACGGAGGCAGCGGATAGGAATCAGCTGGTGCAGTCACGATGAACACAGGAGAATTGAAGTGGTCTGGAAACCACAAACGAACAACAGGAATCAGCAGGGGCTGAATACACAAGGAAACACTCACAGTCTGGTGAGTGACAAGTTGATTGTAATGAGACAAGTATATGCAGGTATATGGGCCACTGTGGTTTCAGATGACGAGATCTGATGCTGGGTCTATGAAACGCTGGTTACGTAAATTTGTTGTTTACTTTTATACTGATTTAAAATTGTTTGCATTTATTCTGAGATGCATTAGCACAGACTTTCATATTTTAATCATCTTCTTCTTCTTCTTCTTCTTCTTCTTATTCTTTTTCTTTTTCTTCTTCTTCTTTCCATAGCAAATTATTTAAACTGTGCATGTACCAGGGATTTAGGGCTAGAATATTTCAATGTCTAATTATAGACATTAAAAAATATTATAAAACAAAAACAGCTTGCTATGAGAGAAGTTCATGCTCAGCTTTTCGTTGTAGTCTGTATCATGCACATATTGTTTCCACCTGCACGTTGGCTTAGTGGTTAGACAATCCACCTCTCAACAGTTTGGACCTGAGTTCGAATCCTCACTCTCGGCCTTATCTGTGTGGAATTTATATATACTTCCCATGTGTGTGGATTTTCTATGTGTCCCTTATGGAAGAGTATGCTTGGTTTAATTTTGCACAATCTATCCGTACAATTTTAATAAATTAAGCTTTCTTTTGCATTATTATTAGCCGTTTTATTAAATATTTTAAAAGCTATAAGCTAACTATTAGATATTATACATCATCCACTTTACATTGCAATTTATTACAACTGTGCATCCACCATGGTTGTTTTTAAAAGATTACATTGTTTAATGTTTAATAATATTAAAAAAAAAATAAAAAAAATGAAGTGTATTAAGATGTATGTTGTGGTTATTTAGTTGGGAGTGTTGAGTTTTTTAAACAAACAATGCTTTTTGAACAGTTTGGTGTTGTTATTGAGTGCTGCTGCTCTAGCTGCTTTGGACTTAAACATGACCCCAAGCTTCCTTAAGTTTAAGCAATAAGTTAAGCTAAAACTGTGCATTTCTTCTTAACTACCTGACAGATCCGGAGGTAAACGCCTACTCTGGACCTCCGCCCATTCCCCTTTCATCTTAAGTTAAGAAATTCTTAGCTTATGCAACAGATTTTCCTTCTTATCTCCCTTTTATGAGCATGCGCAGAGAAGATTTTCGTATTATCTGCAAAAAACGGCAGTTAAGATCAGTAATGAATCAGGCCCATTGAGAATATAATAATCTTAGCAGATAAAACAAATCATGATTAGTTCTATATATTTTATTTCTGTACTTGGCAAGCATGGAGTTTAGCATGTATCAGATGAATAAGCATTACAACTTTGTAAAAAGCAGAATTGTCATACTACAGATACAGTCACCTACATTATGTGGGAATTGAGGCAACCTTCAAACCGCACACAAGCAGCACAACTACTGTATGTTTATAACAATATTCTGCTTCTTATATTTCTTACAGTTTAACAGCTTACTTTGGTTTAAAAGAGATCTGCTTTGCAAAAAAAGGTGAAATTGTTCTGGTCAATGGAGCTGCTGGAGCTGTTGGGTCCTTAGTTGGCCAGATAGCGAAAATCATTGTGAGTACTGTTACCACTAACACCATTTTAAATCCAAAACCATATTATCCAAATTTGCAGCCCTTCAATTCTGGACATACAGATAAGGGGCATGGCCACATCACACACAGATTAATGCTACCAGTTCCACAAGTTATGTATTATATATATACATATATATATATATATATATATATATATATATATATATATATTGTGACATAGGCGCTGAGAAAAGGCGCTATTAAAAGCAGAATTCCCAGTATGAATTCCACAGAGACTAGTTATACTTGAAACACAAGTGTCTTTATTATAAATAGAGATTACACAGGTAAAACTAGGCGCAGTCAATGGTTGAGTAGCAAGCACAAGTCCATAGGAGTAGCAGGTACAGGAGGGCAGTATTACCATGTTAGCTGGGAAGCTGGAGAAGAGGCATAAATAGGATGACTGCAAATATGATTATTATCAGGTTTAGCTACTGAAGCAGGAGATACCGAGATCCAGGTATAACAGATGAAGTGCAAGTACAAGGAGACTAGGTTACCAGGTTTAGCCACTGGTGCAGAGCAAAGCAAGGGAGTAGACAGGAAAAAGGTCAAACCTAGGCAGGGTCTGAGTCACAAGAAACAGTGCAGGACAATGAAACAAGCAGAAGTCAGATGCAAAGGAAAAAACAGGTCCAAAACACAGAAGTTTCACAGAAACCAGCAGCAGAGACAAATGATGAACTGGCCTAGTTTGCTCTAACAGATAGTCTATTACAAGTCAGACACAGGTGATTAGGATCCAAGTTCCATGATGAGAAGTTAACCATTAGCAGGCAGGATCTGGAGAGGGAAAAGCAGCATCCACAGAGAAGAGGCTGCAGTGTAGCCTTAGGCAGGTCGTGACAATATACAATACTGTGCAAAATTTTTAGGCAGGTGTGAAAAAAATGCTGTAAAGTACGAAGTTAAGAACTCTTTCAAGAATAGAAGTGTTAATAGTTTATGTTGCATCAGTTAATAAAATGAAAAGTGAATGAACAGAAGTGAAATCTAAATGAAATCAATATTTGCCTTCAAAACAGCTTCAATTCTTTTAGGTACACTTGCACAAATTCTTTTAAGGAACTTGGCAGGGAGGTTGTTCCGAACATCTTGAAGAACTAACCACAGATCTTCTGTGGATGTAGGCTTGCTCAAATCTTTCTGTCTCTTCATAAAATTCCAGACAGACTTGATCATGTTGAGATCAGGGTTCTGTAGGGCCATATCATCACTTCTAGGACTCCTTGTTCTTCTTTACGCTGAAAATATTTCTTAATGACATTGGCTGTATGTTTAGGGTCGTTATTTCACATTTTGACTAGTCAGTCCAGAGCATCTGCTGTCATTTTTCTGCAATTTTCCAATTCCTATGTTTTCATGCATAGTTGAGTCGCTTGGCCTTGTTTCCATGTCAAAGGTATTGCATTCAGCCCTCAATTCTTCCATGAAGACCACTTCTGGCCAGACTTCTCTGAAGAAGTAGATGGTTGTACCTGGGTCCCACTGTTTTTTCCAGTTCTGAGCTGAATACACTGATGGACATCTTCCGATTTCATAGGGAAGTAAGCATGATGTGTCTTTCATCTGATGTACTACGTTTCCTTGGCTGACCACTGCATCTATGGTCCTCAACGTTGCCTGTTTCTTTGTGCTTCTTCAAAAGAGCACATCTTGAAACCCGTCTGCTTTGAAATCTTTGCTTGGGTAAGACCTTACTGGTGCAGTATAACTACCTTGTGTTTTTTTGTTGTACTCAGACTTGCCATGGTGTGAAATGAAACTGTCTTCCACAACCTCACCTTTGCAGCAGAGTTTGGCTGTTCCTCACCCAGTTTTAAGCCTCATACACAACTGTTTCTGTTTCAGTTAATGACTATGTTTCAACCTATATTTGAAAATGATGATCATTATCACCTGATTGGTATTATTGGTTAATCATACACCTGACTATAATCCTACAAAATACCTGACTTTGTGCAAGTGTACCTAGAAGAAGTGATGCTGTTTTGAAGGCAAAAGGTGGTCACACCAAATATTAATTTGATTTAGATTTCTCTTATGTTCATTCACTTTGCATTTTGTTAATTGATAAAAAATAAACCATAAACACTTCTATTTTTGAAAGCATTCTCACTTTGCAGCATTTTTTCCACACCTGCCTAAAACTTTTGCACAGTATTGTATATCTCACAGTCTTTTGTCTTGTACGTTTTAAAACCCCAGGGAGATTGTCTCTGTCACTCACCGGACTGTGAGTGCTACTTCTAAGGTAGCTAGGAACCGTGTCCATCCATTATAATGAGGTACTGCGCATGTGCAGTCCCTTCTAACCTTCAGTTCTGTTCCTTTAACTTAATTGGCTGATCAGGCAACACTCCCTATATTATGCACCTGTGGTCAATACCACGTTGCCTGATCTTGGAGTGTCATTCCTCATGAGTCTCTGAAGGTGTTCCAGTGCCTCCTCGTGTGTTCAGCTTATGCTGATTCCTGTTTGCCGTTTGTGGTTTCCAGACCACTTCTACTCCTCGTGTTCCTAGTGACTTCAGCAGCTGATTCCTATCCGCTGCCTCCGTATATCTACAGTTACAGATTACTGCAAACTCTCCTGTGTTTCATCGTGACTCCAGCAGCTGATTCCTATCCACTGCCTCCGTGTGTCTAACAGTTACCGATCTCTCCAACTCTCCTGTGTTACATCGCTACTGTTCCAGCTGATTCCTGTTAGCTACTTCAGCGTGTCTACAGAGTCCTGCTCATCTCAGCGCTCCAGTCTGCATTCTACCTGCCGTCAGCTGACCCGCTGCCTACTGCTTCTACAGTGTGTCCATTTGTGTCAACTTGCCTGTTAGCATCGAGTCTACGCTCCTCGGCTTCCAGCTCTGCTACATCGCTTCAGCTCTCCCGTGGTCTCCTGCTGTTCAATTCGATATACTACTGCTTCCTGAGTATTTTGTCATCCTTGCTGGCCTACCTACAGTGCGCTGCACCTACCTGCCGCTTCCATTCTGCAAGGACTTCTCATCTCGTCAGTTCCCTGCCGCTCAGGTATCCCTGCAGCTATCTCTAACAGCCTGCTCATCTGAACCACGGTATGCATACTTCTCATTGACTGTGCTGGTGTATTGCATATCCATCTGGACTGAGTTGTTCTCCTCTGGAGTTTCCATCCTCTGAGACTATTGCTATTATTGACTGTGTTTCCTTTTGCTGGACTATTCTAGTGACTTTGTTTATCTGTGCAGTGCTGTTCATTCATTATTATTATTGTGTGCAGTTCAACGTGGGATCAAGTTCAGTGTACCCGTGTAGACTCTGCATTGCATTTATCTCCTCGTGTCCTTCCTCACATATATATTCAGTGGTACAACTTGCTAGAGGCAGACCACTGATTCCTGTTTCCCTGTGTCACCAGTTGCATATATCCTCTCACATAAGCAGTGGTACAACTTGCTACACGCAGACCACTGACTTCCCCGTTACCTTCACCTGGATTCCATTCCTTCACTACAGACAGCGGTACAACTTGCTATACGCAGACCGCTGACTTCCACCTCCTTATTACTCCTGGACATTCCTTCTCACTATAGCAGTGGTACAACTTGCCGTGCGCAGACCACTGACTACCCTCACGTGTCCTTGTCCATCCAGATCCTCGTGTTCAGTTACCTATTGTTTACCAGTGCTGCTAGTCATAGACTTTCTGAGCATTCTCTAACCATCTGCTGTTTCCAGTTCCATGATCACCCTGCCACCAGAGTATCATATACCAACTCTACTGCTCTGATAAGACCATCAGCGGGTGATACTGGGTAAAGACTCCTAGTGCCCGTGACAGTCTCAAAGTTTGTTTCCAGCTTTAGGAAAAGCTAGTGTAAAGGTCCCTGGGGTATGAATGGAGAGAGATGGGTGGGCTCCATTCATAAGGCCCATTCCTGGTCTTCCAAATTACCTATATCAGTGCTGGTTAACCAGGAGTTGCACCTGTGTGGTGCTGGCACAGTCTCCCAATACCCGGGAAGAAGTATCTCTCAGATGGCTCCTGAGAGATACTGAAATCTGTGATCAGTAAGTTCTGTTGTTTTGTGTATGTGTGGGACTCTAGGTCACTCACTTTATAGAGTTCCTGTGTATTACTTAGACGCCAGACAGGCTTGTTTATGCTTTGTTTAGTTTCATGCTAGTGAATAAAACTAGCTGAGGTTATTTAAACTAAAGCAGTGGACTGGTGTAACATATTTGGCTGATTGTTTGTAAAGAGCAGCCATCTACCCCAGGAGATGATACCCATAACCTGATGACCTTATTGAACTGAATTTTACTAAATAGCCTTTTATACAAGTCACATTTTTGCGTTACACTCTAAAGCTAGCCTTTTGCTATTTTATATTTTTAAGCACTTAAGAATTTTATATGAATAGCAGTATCAAACATTATCCAGAATGCCTGGGGCATAAGGTTGTCATAATTAAGAGCACCCTGCCTATATACTTATATCCGAAGACTGCATTCTCTATCTCCTTTCCTTGTGTGACACCACACAAGGGTATGAGGGGATACTGAGTGATCTTTGTTGTGCAAGGAGAGATGTGGAGCAGTTGGCAACATGAAAAATTTGCAGCATTTTTTAAACAACTTCACGCTCCAGTTCTTGGTGCATTCCACCAAAGTAGTGTCCATATGGACGTAGCTTAACACTGAGCAGCAGGATTTATTATACCTACAATATTTGAATGTATTTGCTATATTATATAATGTACATGTACAGTACTATATAGTGAATATTGCTACAATAATTTCCTTTTGGTCTCTCAGGGTTGTAAGGTGGTTGGCTCTGCTGGTTCAGATGACAAGGTTGAATATCTGAAAGAAATTGGTTTTGATGAAGCCTTCAACTACAAGACAGTGGGATCCTTGGAAGAAGCCTTGAAGAAGGCATCTCCAGAGGGTTATGATTGTTTCTTTGAGAATGTAAGTTAGTGTTATTGAATTCAAGTGGAATTATAGCTATTAATCTCCTAAAACAGGAAGTATAACTGTGACTCATTAAGGGTTTGTTTGGTTGCGTGTGCCTTCACTGACAATCTCAATAACTTCATAATATGATATCATTTTTTAAAATTGGATAGTATTCGGCCAGTGATAGGTTCTAAAATTCCAAAATAGACAATAGTTTACTTTAATGTAATGTAATGTTTAATGTTCAAATAAAATAAAAAAATGGAAAATGTAACAATTTAAGCTCAAAGTGACACATAACATAACATTTTTATAATTTTAACTGCAAATGTGAAGGTCAATTTTGAATTTATGAATTACAATATTTTTTACATTGAATTTCGGAATGGTTTAAATAACTCAGATACTGGCCTGGAGGCCTATGATACCTAACATATTTATTGTTTGTTTAGCCTATTGGTGCACCGGGACATATTGTATGCCTTGTAGTGCATCACACGGTAAGCAGCATTTGTGCAAACACTGCCTTTGCCTCTGGCGCTGCCCACTCCGGTCATTTATTTTTCGTCACTGAGCACTTAGTACAGGTACCTCATCCCTACCTTTATTAACTCATTAACACATACATTATCTTTGGTGGGAAGGCCACCTTGACCCGTCAAAATAGACACAATTGCTGGTTTGGCATTATGGCAGGAGAACCCCACAATATGGGTTTCCCTGCTAAAATGCCACCAGCCCAGGCTGGCAAAGCCTAGTGCTGGGGATAGTAAAATCGGGGGGACCACATGCTTTTTTGTCCCCCGATTTTGCTAGACTGGCAGCACTAGGGTTGGTTAAACTGTTTGGGCAGGGGGCACACAGTTTGTTTTTTTTAACATGTATTGACTTATGTTGACATTTTGGCTGACGACTTTACAGGACTGTACAAATTTTAAATGTCGACATGTGTCAACCTTATGAACATGTTAACATTTCAATTTTTAGATGTAAAAAAGTGAAAAGAACCCTGATTTTTTTTTTTTTTTTGTAGGTTGGTGGATATTTTGCAGATGTGGCTTTACTTCAGATGAGAAAATATGGAAGGATCGCTGTTTGTGGAGCTATTTCTTTGTACAATGATTCAGTCCCTAGAAAAGGTAGTAGTTTGTTATTTCTAACAGTGACATATTGAAGACTGTCCCCAGACTTCTTCTCTATTCCCTTCTACTTCTATCTCAGAAATGTGTCTTTTTGAGATACTACAGTCTGACACTCTAATTACAGCAACTCTCAGTGTTGTGACTGTAACCCAAACATACTTGTGGACATGTAGGTTTAAGAGTAGATGTTCCTTAAGCAGTCTACAATATTTTTTTTTTTCCATTGTCAAATTTTTGTTAAACCAGGGTGTCCAGGGTCTCAACTGTACAGCAAGTTTTGAGTGATTGTTTATCCAGCCAATACTATGTTTAACCTCAGACAGAGGCTGGTGTTTATATAAAACTATACATATCAATACACAAGCGTTAAACTAAAACTCATTTACTAAAGTTCTAAAGCGGAAGTACAAATGATGTTTTGTGATGTCAAGCACCAACTTTTGAAGAAATGCACAGATATTTACAGGCAAGTTCATCGATTTGCAAGTCACAATGGAATGTATGCACAGAGGAGATAGCTGCACGTCTGCATGGAGGAGATAAGGGGATGGAGGGCTTATCCTTAACTTAAGTAAATTAAATAAATAAAAGGGGGGATGAGAATAAAAAAGCTGTAAAACCTCAAACCACCAGCAATAAAGACTTGTTTATTTATTTTTTAAAAATCATATCAGGTAGTTTGTGCAAGTAACATTTGTGAAGTGTTGTGTTGTGCTTCACCCAAAGGACATATCTAACAAACAATTTACCTGCCAGTGATAACCAGGCAGCGCAGCAACAAAATCTCTGCTACACTGCTTGATAAATAATAAGGTCTGCCAATTAGAAGCATGGGGGCCCAAACATTTGTGATAACAGTGTGAATAAATAGAGCAAAGCAAAAAAACGCCTACTGCTGCAATAAACATCAACATCATCATCATCATCATCATCAGTTAATAGCCATCTCCAACCTTGATCCCAAACTACTCAACTACACGCTCTGTGCAGAGATCACACATGATCATGTAAGTGACATCTCGTTATCACATGTGTACACACGTATGTATTCAGTAGGCACAGCGGGGATCTGTGAGGCGCATGTTGCATCTCTAGTTGAAGTTTTGTAGAAAAGTGTATTTCTAGGCAAACTTCAACCAATGTACTAAAACAATCAAACACACAAAGGGGTATATGTAAAAGACTGTTCTGATGCCTTTTTCAAACCATATTCTAAGAGATAAAAAGTTGGACAAATGCGTGGGGTACCCCCAATTGTACTAGAACCATCACTAAGCTGTGCCAGCCGGGGCTGGTGGCACTATAGCAGGGCTTTGTTTTACAAGATAACGAGGACAATATGGTTCCTTCACCACAGACACTCCAGTAAACCTTGTTACATTTGATTCTTTCATCTATAGATTAAAATTGTTAATCAAAGATTATTTTACTTTGTTTGCGATGTGGCAGTTAAAACATCAATAACAAAGACTTCTATTATTGCAGGCGAATATGTCCACCTCCCTTTAATTTTCCAAGAGCTACGAATGGAAGGATTTACAGTTCAGCGTTGGCTTAGCAGATACAATGAAGGTCTGGAAAAACTTATGCAATGGGTTGTTGAGGTAACTGTTCCTTGATTACATCATTTGTAAATGATTTCACTGAACCAGCATTTGGGGAGTATAGGTAGCACAATTATCTTTGGTCCAGAGCCTTCTGGGGGTGCGGAAGTCCTGCCTCCCCTGATTTACAAAAGAAATAACTTGCTGTTGTTAAAAAGTAGCATACATTCCAAATGGCAGTTTTGGGCACTAACCCTAGAAACAACCAGGCTGGAAGGGCTGCAGAAGTGAATATTTCTGTGGGGTCCATAATAGAGACTAGGGGGTAAATGTATCAAGCTGAGAGTTTTCCAGCGGATTTGAAAAACCAGTCATATTCTAGCTATCATTTATTTAGTACATTCTACAAAATGATAGCCAGAATCTGATTGGTTGCTATAAGCAATATCTCCACTTTTCAAACTCGCCAGAAAACTCTCAACTTCATACATTTACCCCTAGAAATGGGTTTACATTGTTTAGTTACCACCAGACCTGGGGCCTTCATTGTTTACCAGCCACTTGAATATGGCTCTATAGTGTATGCTAGCTAGCAACAATTAGCTTTATTATAAACTAACTAGCTGCCAGAATGCATTTGCCACCAGAATTGGGGTTTGTAATTTACATTACTCACCAGAATTGGGCTCTGCATTATATACAAATTAGGGGTCTGCAGCTCCATCTCCCATCTCTTTGTTGGAGTGTCCCAAGAATTGGTCCTCATCCCACTAGTGTTCTGTTTATATCACCTCTCTTGGTAAACTGATACAGCAGCTATTTTACTGGCTCACAGCAAAGTTGCTGGGGAGATTTTTCTCTATTTTTTCCTTGATGGATAACCCGCACCCTTTCAAGCACCTGCTGTGAACCTATAAAATGATTGAGCAACTTCCATTTCTGTCTAATATTCATATGGAGCCTGTTTAGATGTACATGACTTAGATGTAAGTCCATTTGCGCCACATAAAAACATGACGTGTAGAATTTGTCACACTGTGCATGTACACAGATTACATCCGTATTTAGAATTGTGCGTATCTTAGACTAGCAGCTCCTTACACTGGGAGAGGTAGGTCAGGGACATTCATATTAAGATACTTATCTTTGTTGGTCCCATAGGCCTGGCGAAAATTTCAGCGTTGATGATTATGATTGCCGCATCCCTGAGCTGAGAGCAGAAATCTGTGTTAAAATTACCGCACTTACAGTAATGATGCGCACCCCGCGTTGTTCTAAAGGGGAAATAAATCTCCCCCATAGTGCTTGTCTTAATATCATTCACTTATTAATTATATGATATATAAAGTACTATGTTGACATTGCAATAACTAATATTGAATTACTTGTCACTTCACAGGGGAAGCTTAAGTACCATGAGCACATCACAAGGGGCTTTGACAACTTGCCCTCTGCATTTATTGGAATGCTTAAAGGAGACAACATTGGAAAAGCCATCATAACTGCTAAAAAATGATTTAACATGCTGCGGTTTGCTATTGAGAGTTGCTGAAATAAGTTTTGCTTTGTTATGAAGTGTGAGTCTGATTTTTATATACTGTGTCTATTAACTTTAAATCTTTGTAATGTGTATATTGCATTTTAAACATGTTATGTGCTGTAATCTGGATGGCTTTTGGTCTGGAGTATCATGAACAATGATAATGAATTAATAAACTAAAGGAGATTCCAGCCAGAACAATATTTTAATAGATCAACTTCTCTGACATCCACCCAGGGGAATGTGGGCAGTCCATGATTTTAAAACATAGGCAAAGTGGCTTTCTATTAAAATATTACTCTGGCTGGATCTCTTTTAATTGAAATAAGTAAATACACTAATAAGTATTAGAAAAATTGAAATAACCACTTGGTTTATGTAAGCAAAATACATTGTTGTCCTATGTTAACCAATTGAAAATATATAGTAACTTGCATTTGAGTTGTAAAAACACCAAAAAGTAATTTAAAAGGAATACCAACTAGAAACTAGCTAAAAGACCCCTCGCTCGAAAAAAATAATTGACACTCAGTGCAGTCCCAGTAGTCACATGTTTTGTGTTCTCCTGCGTTGGGTAAAGGGCATGTTCAAGGACATGGCAATAGCGGCAGACTGAAAGGTATTACAGCCCCATATAGCATATCATCATCATCATCATCATTTATTTGTATAGTGCCACTGATTCCGCAGCGCTGTACAGCGAACTCACTCACATCAGCCCCTGCCCCATTGGGGCTTGCAGTCTAAATTCCCCAACACACACACAGACTAGGGTCAATTTGTTAGCAGCCAATTAACCTGCCAGTATGTTTTTGGAGTGTGGGAGGAAACCGGAGCACCTGGAGGAAACCCACGCAAACACGGGGAGAACATACAAACTTCTCACAGATAAGGCCATAGTCGGGACATGACCCCAGTGCTGTAAGGCAGAAGTGCTAACCTCTTAGCCACTCATCATTCTAAAAATGATGCTGCTGTTTATTGAACTACTCACTATATTAGTAGAAGTCAGCATGTCAGAACCCTACTGATTTTCTGCAGCATGACATTTTGCAAAAATGTAATGAAATGATCTTTAACAACTTCATGACCAGAGATATTTTTTACATCATACAATTGTTTTGTTACATATAAGTTATATTGAGAATAACTTTTTCATTTGTAAGAGTGTACAGTGCTTCTAGAAAAAATTCTTCCCCTGTCAAAACCATTACCTTGCCACATTACACCTTGGAAATTGAAATAAATTAAATCAAACTTTTTCCAGCTGTATTTTCACATAATAACCTGCACAAAGCAAAAATAACATTTACAAAAATTCTTAACAATTAATACAATTTAGTTACTAAAGTACTTGGTTTGGATAAGTGATTATACCCTTAGAGTGACCATTATAAGCTTGCCCAGATATGATTCATCAAAGTAAAACTGGATGTTCATTGAGGATTCAACAACTAGTAGTGCAGGGTAAGGCAAAGAATTCACCATGGTTGGAAAGGTGCTTTCAAAATGGGTCCAGGTTAAAGCTGTGAAAAGGCCCAAGTTAGGATAAAGATACAAAAAAACTTTAAAAAGCTTGAACTCTCTCTGAGTACTGTTCAAAGCATTAAGATGTGGAAAGCGTATGGCACCACCAACAACTTGCCTAGGTCAGGCCGTCCCTCTAAATTGGATGGCAGAGCCAGGAGGAAATTGATCAGGGAAGCTACCAAGAGGCTAATGACAACTTTGAAGAATTTAAAAGTCTTTATGGCTGAGGTCGGACTGTGCATGTGACAACTATATGATAAGCTTTACACAAAACTTATGAGCTTCCTTGTATGTCTCATTTGCTCTTTGCATAAAAACACTTGAAATATTCTGACGCCATGTGGAAAAAAGGTTGTATGGTCAGATGAGACCAAGATAGAACTTTTTGGGCTGAACTCCAAGCACTATGTTTGACCCAAATCAAACACAACACACCACCCAAAACACACCATGCCTACTGTGAAGCATGGTGGTGGCAACATTATGTTGTGGGGTGTTTCTCTTCAGCAAGGACAGGGCGATTGATTAGGTTTTAAGGGAAGGTGGATGCTGCCACCTACACCCAAATTCTTGATGAAAACCTCTGCTAGACACCTGAAGATGACCAGGTGCTTCACCTACCAGCACAACAACAACTCTAAACACACAGCCAAGAAAACAACACAGTGGTTTAAGTATAGGAAGGTGAATGTCTTTGACTAGCCAAGTAAGAGACATGCCCTAAATCTGATTGAAAATCTGGGGATGGACTTGAAGAGAGCAGTCCATCAATGCTCATCATGAAGTCTGACTGAACTTGAACAATGCTGTAAGGAAGAATGGGCAAATATTGCACAATCTAGGTGCACAAAGCTGGTAGAGATATATTCAAGCAGACCGATGTCTGTAATTTGTCATGGTTTAGTAATGGATCTTTTGGTTTGCCTAGATTAGCACTACTCAAGTAAAGCGCAGAGTCTAACGGGGAGACGGTTTTCACCAGGGACCACCGCAAGGCATTTTGGTCTTTGCTGCGTCTGTCCCACAGGACAGGTCGCGGCCCCTACTAAGAGTACCAGACGAAACCTTTAGGGAAATATGCAGAGATGGTCAGCAATGGCAGCCAACATGAGGAGAAGAGAAGTAGAGGTCAGCAGGTTACCACTGGAGGAATGGCTGTGAGATACTATGTAGAGCGTCAGTTCTGCGGACAACAGGTTACCACTGGAATGGCGGTGAGTACACTGTGAATTATGAACTCTGCGGTCTGTAGGTTACCACTGGAATAGCGGTGAAATGCTCTGTAGAGTGTCAGCTCTGCGGACAACAGGTTGAAATAGAATGCAATCCACCAGAAGGAAGAAAGCACAGCAGGAGAAAATGGAGCCACGTCTAGCACCTGAGAGGTAACTAAAAGAACAGGCACCCAGGCCCGGCGCTCCCATTAGGCAAGGTTAGGCACTTGCCTAGGGCACCGGGCTCTGGAGGGCACCTGGAGGGCGCCACAGAATTCTAAAATACTTTAAAACTATGCGGCGACCGCTGACCATACCTGTCACGGCCGCCGCACAGCATTCAGATGCACGGGGAGGGGGGGGGAAGAGGCTAATTTGTCACCACCGCTGCCTCTCTGCTCTGTCTCCTCCCCTCCACTTACTAGTGTCAGTGAGTGGAGGGGAGGAGACGGAGCAGAGAGGCGGCGGTGGTGAGACAAGGTAAGGAGAGGAGGGAGGAGGGGGGAGGGCAGCGATTTTTGTGGGGCGGGGGAGGGCGGCGATTTTTGCGGGGGGGCGCCACTTTTTTAAAAATGCCTAGGGCGCCGTGGACCCTAGCACCGGCCCTGCAGGCACCAAACATCAGGAGGAGGTGCCTTTTGAATTTTGGAGCCAAAATACATTAAACAATAGGAAGGGAGCAGAGGGAATGAATAGATCGGGTCTGCGCATGCGAGATGGCGGCGGCTGGGACGGAGAGAGCCTGGCCTGTGACATAATTACAGCAAAAGGTGGCTCCACAAAGTATTAAATCAGGGGAGTGATCACTTTTCCAACCCTGTTATTATAGTTTTTAATTTTTTAAAACTTTTTAGAACTTTTGCCTTTTTTGTGTAAATAAAGCTGAAAAACGTTTGATGTAATTTATTTCAAGTTCCATGGTGTAATGTGACAAAAGTAATAATTTCGACAGGATATGATGATTTTCTATGGGCACTGTATATACTGTGTGCACAAACAGTGGAAGTCAATTATTATGGGCAAAACTGCTAAGGCACTATGCAAAATCCACTTTGGTGAAGTCATATGCCTATTTATGTGCAAGAGTGACTCATTTTGCATAGAAATTAATGGATTTGGGCAGTGGTGAGATTCAAATAAATTAACAACCAGTTCTCTGCCCTAATGACAGTTTTAAGTATACAAAAATATATCACCAAGTTGTGCGTGTGTGTATAAAATATTTCTTATTTTATGCTGCTAATATCGAGATAATAATAGTAATGAGTCATGTTATGCCACACAGTAGTGCCTCCATTTCATATTAAGCCACAGTAATGCCCCCAGTTCATATTATGCCACAGTAATGCCCCTCTTCATCACACTCTGCTATGCTGCCTTTGCCCCCCTTCACACTCTGCCATGCTGCCTTTACTCCCCCTGTACACTAAGCCATGCTGCCTTTGCTCCCCCTTCACACTCTGCCATGTTGCCTTTGCTCCCCCTTGCTTACATTCCTTCACTTACCTTTTCTATCTTCTCTTTTCTTCTCTTCTCGCTGGCTTCTCACTGAATGTCGGGTGTGATGACGTCATGTCCGACATTCAGTGCGGACAGAGCAGGGAGGAGGAGTGCCGAGGACAGGTGAGTTTTATTTTATTTATTTTTTTTCAAAGGAGCCTACTCCCCCCACCAATGAAGAGGATGGACTCAGCCTGTAGTCACTGGTTTTCTGAACCGAGTCTAAAATTAGTTATCGGTTCTGGCGAACCAGTGAGAATCGGCTGAATCCCACCACTGGGTAACAAAAATACCAGATGGCACAATATACACATTTCTTTACTGTACATGTGCACCAAAACTGTGCTTGTATCAAAATTTGTATGTGTCGTACACCTTATAGACGTAACAGGGGCGGGCAAGGGTAAGCTGAGTCCAGTAATCGAGTGTTCACGCAGGTGTGATGTAATTAGGCATGGAAGCATCCCCAGGTTCACCTCTTAGAAGGTATATCTCTTGTAGGTACTAGGAGATCATAGTGACCATCAGCAGCACTATGTAGCTGCTTCTGATTGGCTAATTGTGTATTGACCTTTCCATCTGATAGTACATCATTCAGTAGCGTTGCAGCTATATCATATAAAGTCTCAGCCATATACTGTAATTAATGAAATAAATAATTTGAATTACTTTTCATTTTCATTTGGAATACTGCATGAAAGAAAATTCCCTTTGGATTTTTTAAGAGGTAAACAAAGGATATGGGGTGTTTTGATTTTTATATGGAAAATGCAACTTTTGCATTTATTATTAATAACAGTCAAGACATTATTCTCTCTTGTTTATATGACACCTTATTACTTCACTTTACCATTAACACTGTTAAGATACAGTCTACGCCTTCATTAGGCTTAAGTATACACACTTGTAGCCTGATGTACACCTGGTGCAAATTCTACGTTTTTGGAGTTGGATGCAACTTGAGATACATCTGACCCTACATACACACCTAAATAAGTTATTTATTTGTGCATTCGGAGCACAAATGAGTCCAACTCTAATCAGTGTTCATGCAACAGGCACTTGATCTGTTTACTACAGGGGTCCTTACTGCTAAAGTTTGTGGACACACAAAGGTACCCATGTGCCACTAACTTTTGCTGAGCATTGACTTATTACATTTTATAACTTTTAATGATTTATTTTCCCACATGTAAGTTTTATTGATCAAGAACATAATATAAATGCAAGTTACAAATCAGACAGACAATCTCATTGCCTGTTAGATGGGCCATAGAATCTTGAAAGGTAGGTATTATATTTATTATTTTTATATAACCTTTGGTGTTGTAATGTACAGCAAGCCAAACCAAAAAATGAATGTGACATTCTGACACAATTGAGTTAGAAATGTGTGAATAAGTGAATGTCACAAGAATAACCAAATCAAACTGTGTATATTTAGGAATGCAATTAAATCCAGTTCCTGCTGATAAATAAAATAGGAGTTGAATTTAAGACTAAAAGAAAAAGAAAGGTTTATGTAGTGATGTTGGCTAAGTGATAGGCAGCTGGTTAGTGCTACCAATATTACCATCTTACTAGGTCTATGTAGTGTATCTGCAAGTGGACTGAATAGCTCTTTCAAATATTCCTTCTTTCTTAGTTACTGAAATCTGGGCCCATGTGATGAATTCCTAAATTTTGATTTCACAAATGTTTCTTAGCTTGGCTTCCATGTAATGATTTTCTGGCTGTGAACCACTGATAAATAAATGCATTACATTTTATATTTTGATGAATCACTTTAATAATCTCTGCAAATAAACAATGAATGATACAGATGAATGAAATAAACATGTTCTTTATTGTGTACAAAATTATTGAGATTTTTTTTTTAGTAGAAAGGATTTTTACATAGAAATAACAACTAAATGTGTCCTAAAGCTGGGTACACACCTATGCAATTTCTCATCAGATGCGAGTTTTGTAACGATTTTACCTACTACTGAAAGTCCCAAAGAGCTTGGTGATTCATGCGTACACACACCTACACGATTTACCGTCAGATCTGAGATCTGCGTCTTATAACCATTTGCTGAAAAGATTGTAACTCTGTACACACGCTACAGATAAACAGAGGAATTATTGGCACAAGTGTTGGACAGACCAAGGCCGTAACTAGGGCTGTGTGATAGGGCCGACCGCCCAGGGCGCAATGCTGAAGAGGGCGCAGTTTATGAAAATTTTAGGTTCATTTGGTTAAAATTGAGGGCTAGGAGGCATATTTTTTCTCTCTCGCCCCAGGCAATACATTTTTAAGTTACTGATCTGGGACAGACGGTCATGAATGCGTACACAATTCCAAATTTGCCATACATTGTCCCATTTTTAGGAAGTTTATAAAACCAAATCAACAGATACAATGTGTTTTGGTACAATAAAACGGGATCATTGAAGCGTACACACTCTTGCAATATCGGACCAACCAGTCGTTTATCATGTGATCTGCACGATAATTGCATAGATGTGCACCCAGCTTGACAGTGTATGGTTATTTCTGAGTGTCTGGCAGAGGTAAAAAAGAGAACTAGAAAGGAAGGGTATGGATCACTGATAAGACATTTTTTACTAAACAATGATCACAGCTATACATTTTAATAAAGCCTATGGGGCATATTCAATTGTTGGCGTTACTCGGAAAAGTAACGCGGCGTGTGCACTATTACCGTCATTACGGTAATAGTGCGCGCAATTACCGTTATTACGGTACCTTTAAAGCTGGATTTCAGCTTAGTATTACCGTAATAACGGTAATACTTTTAACGCCGCGGGGAAATCCAACAATTGAATATGCCCCTAAGAGAGGTGTCTAATTGAAGAAGTTTCTAATAATCAAACCAAGGTTACCATATTCTTTCAAAGACATTGCTTACATCAGCCAGCTGGCTGGAGTTCTCCTGTAACTGGACTTTTTCATTTATTTTAAACTGAAGCAAGCATAGGAACTGACTCAGCAGAACCTCAGTTCCTGAACCTTTTTCTTTAGAAAGTCAGTGTTTCCACCTTGGAACTTGAATAGCTAGAATGGAAAAAATGAAAAATGTCAGTAACACTAAGTTGCAATGGCAATGTCCATATCAGAAACTGTGGTTTAGTAATTAAGAACCATCCATTTATAAAATTAATGTTAAATGATTGCATATCTTACGCCTCTGCTTTCCTAATATTTTGCTCATATCTCGCAAATGTCCCGATTTCAGCAGGACAGTCCTGATTTTAGGGCTCTGTCCTGCTATGTTTGTACCGCAGTTGGGAATGTTGGGGAAAGGGAGGTATCTAATTGGCAAAGTAGCGCTTTACAGTGGCCACGCCTCCTGTCCCGCTGCCAGGGGCAGACATGTTGGTAGGTAAGTTTTACTGTCTTTTACAAGTATAGGCTTAGCTTGGTAACAGTTTAAAGTGTGGTAATATGTGGGTGTAAATTAGCCTAGAAATCAATTATTCTAAAGCTTGCTGCAGTTTTACTGAACTGTATATGTCAACAATACGGAATTACCACTCCACATGTAAGGTAAGGTTTGTATCAATGTCTATGTGAAATAGGCCTAAAGGGGGAATGGCTGCAAGCACATTTTAATCTATATGAATAAATTCCTTTAACTTCATAGAAAATAAAACAGGCTTAATCTCAAACAAAATACACTTGTTCATAATTCCTCCATTACTTATTTTTACACAATTATTCTAACCACAAAATTGAACTAACTTGCTCTCCTGACTATTCATATAACAGACCCAGGCTTTCAGTTCCACTTTGTTAATATAAATAACAAAAAATAGTCACAAATAATTATATATTTCAAAACTGTAGCTGAATAAAACAAATGCTTTCTTTTCAATAAAGAGACTTCTTTCATAGGAAGTGGTTTACTTATATCAGAGTGAAGCATATGATGTAGTGCAGCTCATAGTTTTCCACAATTAGTTCACAAAGGTATATTTATAAACATGTAGTTTGCAGAAAGTGTGCCAAACTGTAACTAACATGAATGGGAAAACTTGGGATTCTCAGATAATTAGATCAGGTTAACACAATTGTAGTTAGAGATGATAAAATAACCCAAGTGTTGCGTTGATGAAAGTTTTGTTTCTACAATTGGAAAACTAGAAGATGTTTATTTTGAGATAGCAAAAATGTGGTATGCAATGCACACTGTCAAGTCACTTCCTGTTTCACACAGGAAACAATAAACAGAGATACTAGGAGCATTCCAGCAGTTCATTTTCTTTTTCTTTAATCATGTCTGCATAGGTCACAACTGTTACGATTTAGGGGATTGTCTAGCATGAAGCTGTTTGGCCACACTCCCTTCTCGTGCATCAGCACTCTGTTCCCATTTGTAAATCATAAATGTTGAGAGGTATACTGTAAGTCTGAGATAGGTGCCGATATAAAAATAGTCAGATGAGGCTTAATATGTTATGCCTAATCCCCTTCACTATATCTGTTGTTAGTAGGATTTGTTTTAAAGAAGTTCAGTTAGCTGTGGCATGTATCCTTGATGCAGCTACCAGCAGCAGGTTTTTTTGCTGCTCTTGAGAATATTTAGCCTGATTTGGGTGTGAGACAAATAGGAAGTGTGGAATCAACAGGTCCTCCTATTTTCCTGAGAAGGTGCAACACTTTTAGGCAAAAAAACAGGCAAGGAAGGAAGCAATTTATTTCTCTTACAGGCAATGTTGCAGACAGGAGGGGGAAACAGTTACAGAGTACTGTGGCCCTGGACCTGCCTGAGGACCCTGTAATGCCTGTGTAAAAAGAGGAGCCACCAACCATCCCCCTTCAACAGCCACAAGAAGTTGCTGTACTTGGGCCAAAAATTCCTCTTGGCCCTGCCTGCAGGCTGAAAACATAGTACTACCATACAGGGATCTTATTCAGGCTCACCGGGATACTGATCTCTCAGCCGACTAATGTGTTGCAGAAGAGTTGTCTGCAATAGATAAACCAAAGGCCAGAGACTGCAGCGTCTCTGCTTAATTCTGTAGAGGAAGAAGACCCAGTGCATACCTAGCAACATGTAAGCAGGCAACATCAGGATAGTGGCATGACCACGGCACCCGGGGGCATGACTAGCACTTTTGAAGCTCTGCCATGCAGAGCAGCGGTGAACAGAATACCTCCCAACGTTCCCCAAGGATTGGGACAAAAATGTCCGGATCGGGATGGCGGGATAGAGCCCTCAAATCAGGACTTACTGTCAGTATCATGGATAGTGGCCAGCGTCATCTTCTGTGGCCCCCTTTAATGTGGCAGCAAGTGTTCAAGGTCCACCTACTCCTTACACGAGGATGTTATAATGAGCAAAATGAGAAGACCATAACTTATTGAGACAAAAGCTAATATAGGCAGGTTAGGGGCTCCTACCTTCTTCATAAGATGGGAGTTAAAGGGGAAAGAGCTGAAGCTGTATGGAGAAAAACTGATTGGTACCTGTTTTTGTAGGTTTAGGGCTACACACATTCTCTGCATCACTTGTAATAGTGATAAAAGAGAACCTGTCACCCACATACAACATTTAACAGATGTCACATATTTACTGTGTGTTACAGCTGTATAGTTTCTTTTTAAACTTTTTCATATGCCAGCATAAAGCTTCTGGTCAGCTATAAATATTCAGTATTACAGAAAGAGTGAACATCACATGTATTGGCAGGAGCATGCTCACTGCTCACCTGGAAAATTTTCTGTGACATCATCAATCTGCTTGCTGTCAGTACACAGAGAGGGAGGAGCACAGTTTTATAGCTCAATGTTCTCAAAAATGGTTTGTGTGTTAGTAACTGTACATTGTAATTAGGCTTTTATTCAGCCTATACAGTTTTAGATGTTTCAAAACTGCATACTGCATAGCAGAGGTACACTTAAAGGATAATTCTAGTTGAAACTGAAAATTCGTTTTCCGGTCACTTGATCACTCATTACATGTTGAAGATGATATTCTAAACTTACATATTGCTATAGAAGTTCACTGACATAATTTGTTACTGTGATTTCCTCATACTTGCCAACCTTATGTTGGCCGGGTCCGGGAGATCCTGGAGGGCAGGAGGGGTGTATGGGTGGAGGGGGTGGGGCTTCGTTATTTCCGTCATTTTGTCTCTGCCCCAGTGACATAATGCCTGTTTTGTGTCTTTTTACAGTGTAAAAGGACCCCAAACAAGCATTAAATTACTGGGGGCAGGGCCAAAATGACACAAATCGTGAAGCCCCGTCCCCTCCACCCGTACATTCCGGCTCTAATTTTATTGAAGGGGCAGATGGGCCAGATGTGGGAGACTTGCCAGCTATCCCGGGACATTCCGGGAGAGTTGGCAAGTATGGATTTCCTCCATCCAGGATACATGTTAGTGCAATGGGATGCTGACCCAAAACTGAAGAGATCCAGTGGATCCATCAATGTCCCTCACTGTTCAGCTTACTACCTCTGGTAGTGTGTTGTATGTGTTCAACACACTGCCTGAATGGAAAAAAAAAATAGTAGGAGGAAAGTGTGGCCGGTGATGTTGGAATCTACTCACTCCTGGCAAATCTGTCTTTTTTCCGACAGGCAGCTTGGTTGTCCAGCATGGTGAGCATGAGCAAGCAGAGCACGTCTGGCATCAGAGGACATAATTACTTGATACCATAATTACTTGTACTTTATGCAAGGTATGGTACAGTTATAGGGCCTAGAGACAAATATCAATTTTATTTTTATGTTTTTTTTTAAATTTATTTTAAATCCATTTCTTTATTTTTACCAGGGAGCATATCTTGTTATTGCTAGCATTGGTAGATTTGGTGTAACCGTGATCTAAAGGAAGCTGGAGATCTAATACAGCACTCTATGCTTTCCTTCTTTAAAGAAACCCCTGAAATAATTGTGATGTTTAATATTGAACATCAGTGTGGGGTCGATCTTGTTGTCTTAATTTTTGATTGTTTAAGTCCAGTCTAATCCACTATTGAAATTATGAAAAAAAAAAAAACAACTTGTTGAAGAGGATGAGCACAATTTTTCTTCACAGAACTATCATGCTCTGTAGTCTCCGTAACACAGGGGTTTTCAACAGGTGATAATGAACACATTCCAGAGCAATGACATATGGACTTGGAAAAGAAGTTTACTGAATGTGCAGGGTCTATTTTAATGCATAAACATACCAGTTGGCAATTCTTAAAGAAAAAAAAAGCTGGTACTCCAGTGATTTGAAATTGTTCCAATATTTCCTACAAAAAAACATATAATGGAGAATTAAAACAGATAAAATAATATAATTTCAGGTATTTATTAAAATGTTTATTGTTATATATTTTGTTACTTACGTCGTTTTTCTTAACGTCAATTTTCCTGAAAACTACATCAGGCATCTCTAAAGACATATCCTGTTGAAAAAAAATAAAGAAATATTTGCTTTGTAATTCTTATTTAGCTGAAAATAAAATGTAGCTAATTTATCCTTTGGCACTCATTTACTAGGATAGCATTTCAGCAGAGTGCAAGTACAACAGTACTTGTATTTAGTGGCAGGAACATTAAAGATATTTAATAATGATATTGCTTAAGTCCTAAATAACACAATTATTGAACATATTGGGCCCGATTCACGTCCAAACGCAACTTGCACACAAGTTGTTTTTTTAAAAAAAGAGAAGAGCACTTGACTTAGCTTGGATTTGAATATGGTCAGAACTGCAATTTATATCAAGATACTCCCATGTTCAAATGAAAACGTAAGTACTCTCTGCCTACACAATACTTGCCGTATGTAGACAGAAAGAACAGACTGCAGTATATGCACAGACGTATGTGTAATATAAAGGTCAGAACACATAAAAAAATGAAATTATAAAATAAGTAAAAAACTGTTAACATTATAATGAATAAATATATGGATTTCATTTTTACAAAATTAGTTTTAACCACATAATAGATGCTTTTAATTTAATTATACAAAGCCTTTTTAGAGTCTGTTTTACTTGCATACACACGTTCTGTGATAGCTAGAGGCACGCGTACTTGTAGTTCTAAATCGAAGACTATGCCAGCTATAACGATCAGTCGGCATTTAAACCTGTCCTGTCTCACACTTCAAGTAAGTAACAGCTATGGAGCTCAGGATGTGATAAAGAATATAGGTGTTTATTGATCAAAATGCAGATAAATAGCACGAACCAAATAATGCTGAAACTGCACAGAAATATTTGAGATGACTGGATACTGGTTGCAAGGAATACTGCAGATGCATGAGGAATGGTTAGATGAAGAGGGATCCAGAGAAGTGATATGAAGTCCTAGAGCACATGAGAACCCGGAGACAAACGAAAGGGGAAGGCAACAAAACAACAATGACCAGCACAGGAGAGGCAGAGGGGCAGGTATAAATATGGAACACCCAGGTGCAGGAGATAATTAGGGACACAGGTAAACCCTTAGCAATAACAAGGGAAAAGGCACAATAGCAGCACCTCTGGTGAACAGAGGCACTGCCAGATAATGCAGAGGGCTGCAGGCAGATCCTAACGCCCTGTAGCTTGTGCAAATGGTACAGCTGCAACTGATTATACTTACGTAAAAGCCAGGACTTGAATAGACCGCATATGTGCCGATACACCCTTACTGTACATGGTCTACTTTAGGTCAACTTTTCCCTTCCGCCTTCTGCCCCTCAAGTTGTAGGCAATCATGTCATCTGCATTCAGATATGAATTGGGTCCCTTTCTGAGCATGCGCAAAGCTATTTCACGCAGGATTCGCTGCGCAAATGGATATAAGTCCGAACATAGATCAGGTCCATTGTGTATACTTTAAAGATTGAAGGGTATAGCAATGTTAAATGCAGGTTATTTTCATTTTATATTTCCATAAAGCTTCAGCAAATACATGGGCACACATTAATACATTTGCATGTCGTATAGCATGGCTTTGCCCAATTTATAATTAGCTTACACCCCAGTGGGGAACGGATAATAGAACATGGGAAAATACTCCTTTGTCTTATTCAATACCATTTGCACACAACATTTTCTTACATGAGGTTACCTTCATATTCACTTTAAGAAAACAGAGATTAATATGTCAGTGGAACCTTTTCTCCTAAGGCAATAGATGTCAGTGCAAAACCTGAGATTTCATGAACATCCTATGCTAACAAGACAGGATAAACGCTTCAAACTCTTCCACATTCCAGTTGTACTTCTACCAGAGCTGCAGATATCACCCAAAAGGAGGCTGAAAGCATGACAATAAAACAACTCAAAAAACAATAATGAAACAACCATATGCTGAAAATAAGTTAGAAGCTAAAATTGTTAACATAAATGTAGTCCCAGCGCGGTGCCTTGGGGGTATAGGCACTGGGGCAGACGTTGTCGGGAAGCAATATGGAAACAGAGATGCAGTGAATGGACATAAGCCTAGTCAGCTGACCAAGAAAGCCAACTGAAAAGAAGGAGAAGTCAGAACTGATATGGATAACTGTCAAATATGGACTTTGAAGCATATAAGTCAGTGTAGGACCTGCATATAATGAGGTACCCTTGACACTGGGATGCAGGATGAAATGTTTTGATCAAAATATGTAAAACCTCATGTTTTCATTTTGCTAGATACACACAGATATGCAGTGTTAAGGATAAGCGCTGACAACAACTGTCTTTTTTTTTTGTTTTGTATAAATATGGACTTTGATAGCATATTGTGAGAGACTAGAGTGACATAAAGTGAAAAGTGTGTAGCACTGGTAATCTATGGAGAAATTGACTAGGCCACAGTAACTAAGAAGAGCAACAGTCTGAACCAGTGTGGTATCAACTTCAGGACAATTAAATCAAAATCCTTGGTGGACAAGGAATACTCTATCAAGCAGTAGATAAGTAAAACGTTTTTTAACCTTATTTAAATTAAGAAGGACTCTCAAAAAACTTTGAATTTGCCTGCTTACAAACTGACCCATTTTGCATTGACTGCATTATCAAAAACTGTATTTCTGACTGAGCTCTGTTATCAGTGATTACATTGACTATTTACTGAAGTTCTCCATTAGACTATTATATATATATGGTACCAACTTTGGACAACTGAACATAATGATAAATGTATATCCTTGCAAGCACTGCACCTTAGCTGATCTGTGCCAAGGCTCATTGATGTGTCTGGGGAGAGAAGGCTAGGCCATCTAGTCCAATCCTACAGAAGAGCTGCTATAATACAAATTGTTGAAAAAGTTAATGGTGACTATGATTGAAAGGTATTAGAATTAGAGACACTTGAGGTCAGTTCTTCGAGAACCGAGCCCACCAGAACTTCGCCGATCCGAGTACTGAGCCAAGCCAGCTCAGTACAATCGCGCGCCCATGGAAGTGAAAATGAAAATTAGTGCTACTGAGGTTAATAATAATGTAGGAACAAGAAAACAGCAAAATTATGTGATTTTAGCATATTTTTGCTATTTTTCTAAAAAATACAGATCCAAAACCAAAACACACGAAGCCTGTTTTGACAAAACCAGGATACGTACTTAATCCAGATCCAAAACCAAAACACGGGGGTCAGTGAATATCTCTAATCAGAACACACAGTGCATCATAGCTTGCTGTGTTCGGGGCTGAGTAGGCGCAGACTGGTCAGAGTGCCCATGCTGAACCCTGTCTATCACAGAAATTGCCTAAAATAAGCATATGAGCGCCAGAACTGGACCATGGAAAAGGGTAGCCTGGTCTGATGAATCATGTTTTCTTTTATATAATGTGGACTGGTGGCTGCATGTGTGTCGTTTATCTGAGGTAGAGATGGCACCAGGGTGCACTATGAGAAGCCAACCCGGCGGGGTCAGTGTGATGCTCTGGGCAATGTTCTGATAAGAAACCTTTGATCCTGGCATTCATGTGTCTACTTTGTCATGTACCACCTACCTAAACATTGTCGCAGACCAAGTACACTGCTTTATGGCAACGGTATGGCAATTCACAAGACTCTTGTCATTTCCCGCAATCAATTTGTCTTTGCTCGCTCTCTTGGCAAGTCAACCAGATCGTGTCAGACTTTGTGCATTATTGGTCAGAGCATGCTCTCTAGTAATTTTGGTCTCTTCACTGCACTCATCAAGATCCGGAGATTTCCTCTCAGAATTCAGGCTTGAATATCTCTCAGCTTAGCTCACTACCCCTACAGTCATGGTCAGCTGTCTCTCTCTCTCTCTCCATTGGACTAACAGAAATTTCAAAGTTATCTCAAATAGCTTGAACTTGAATGGGTCACTATTCTCAGAAACCAGACAAAAGTTATGTGAATAAAAACTGGTTAGCTAGTGCTGATAATAGGCTCTAATGTGGTAAAATTATTTTATACACAGTATAATTAGTGGCATCACTGATATACTGACCCTCTAGCATGGTCAATTCCACCAAAAGCAAAATGTTCGGCTCCTAATTATCCAACATATGTCCTACTGCAATAACTTGCGCTGAACTAATTAATTGATTGAATAAGATTTTTTCGCTAACATCATTTAGTTCCAGGTCACTGCGATAAGAAAATTAGTGTGAAATTTGGGGGCAAACCATTTTGCATCAGGTGAAAGAGGGCCATGTTGAAGAGTCAGGATTTGGAGAGAAAACAAACTAGCAACTTTGTGGTGTGTCAGTATGAAAGTCACTATGGACCGATATCCTTCAATGTCGGTTTGAAAGGAAGCATAAATAAGACGTGAACTAGATATTACATTCTGTAGTGCACCTCATCACAGCATTCTCGCAAGTGCATCCTTCTTCTTCAGTTAAAAGTATGTTAATGATCTAGCTTATGCTAATGGTCTAATAATTAATTAATACGTATTGGTGAGGCAATAGGTCTAAATGTTGCAATACAGTGTCTGTAAATTATATTTAGTTATTTACGTTATTAATTGTTGGTTATACATTATATAGTTATACATAGTTTTTGCATTACGGGTTGTTCAAAATACTGTGAATTGGGCATTGATTACACATTTTTTACTTTTTTTGAATTTGTAGCCTTTAAATGTTTTATTTATGAAGCAGCCATGCTATGGATGTATTGTATATAATGTTGGCTGTGAGATCCTATCCAATGCTTAGTGTTTCTTTATGTCATAGTGGCCTTTGGATGTTTTATATATCAATAACTGGATGAACAATATTACAGAATTAGGGATGCTCTATGTTTTATTTCCTGGAAGTAGTTGCATACGTTGTGAATTGCATCCACCAGTTTAAAAGATGCAACAAAATGCTTTGCTCATGATTGTGACACTGATTCCATATTTTAGTCCTTCTTACTTTTCTATTACTGTTCTGTGATGAATTCATTGATGAGAAGGATATTTTTTTTCTTAATCGTCAATGAATGAATCCAGCCCATGATACTGCAATAGGAAAATAAGTGGGGGATACAGAACAGAGCATTTTGTAGTGGGTGAAATGGGTCATGATGGAGTGTGATAATGTGTTTATGTTGATATTTAATTGGCAATGTGTAATTGGTTTGTGTTATGAACTTTAGGTATGATTAGTTGTTAATTAAACTGGTGCACAAGAAAAAGGTGCTATTAGCCATTTTTCATTATAATGACCTTATCATGAACCCTAAGTGGAGACCTTGCAATAAAACCCTTTCCACCCAATACACAATGATCTGCTTTTGGAATTCCTTATTGCAGTTACGTTTGCTGATATAATTAATTGATATTTTTGTTCCCAGTGGAGGGGGTCATGTTGAAAGTTTGTAAATACAAATAATGTATATTAGCAGGCACTATTAATGTGAACAATTACAATGGAGAAGCTCCATTTTGGCCCAGGGCTTCATTTAGTCTAAAACATGTGTTGTCTGGACAGGCTGCTTCTATGCAGCTCTGTGTATAATGAATGTGCTTGTTTATATTATCCTGTTGTTTTCAGTCTGTGTTCTTCACTATTAATCTATAACATAAAATCACCTCACTGTGGTGGTCTGTTCTACTCTATACTGTTTTTTTATATGCTTCTTTAATGCCCTGATTAAAATAATGATGTGATGTGATGCCCTCAACGACATACCTTCTTGTGATGCATATATTTATGATGTGATTCTAACCAATGCATTGTGATGAAACGAGTTTGATATCACCTTAACCAGCCTGTTCCTCGTTTTTCACAAAATGTGGGCATAACAACATGTACTTTTTATAGCCCTGTTTTTGTTCCCCAGCTCACCAGAGTACAACTGTAGTTCTAACTACATGTGGATAAGTGGACATTGTAGCCATGCCTATATGAGAGACTTCTTCATTCCATGTTACCCATTATAAAAATGTGTTTGTTGTTATTGCAGTGATGCTGTTATGCATTGTTCTCAAATTGAAGCCATGTCAGTTATGGATAAGGATTGGGTGGGATCCAGGTGCAGGTTACAGGTGAGGGAATTGTAGCTACATTCATTCTCCACCCTCCTTTCTCTACAGGAAGCATGGGACAGCTGGGGAGCCTGTGACATCACAAAGTAGTGTAAGGGGTTAATTTCCGGAGTGGCTGAGTGCTATCCTACATCTGAATGTGGGGGAAGGCCAATTCGTATCCATTGTCCTCCACAGCACTAGTCCAGATGTTTGTCTGGAATCCAGCAGTGGAGCCACTGTGGAATTACAGCTCATCTCCATATCCCTTCCAACTCCCTACTCCAGTACCCATCAATGTTCAAGAAGGAGAGAGTCAGGGGTTTGCCTGAGGAGGGCAAAACACTGTGGAAATTTGATCCTGGATATAAGGAGCCACTCCAGTGGGTGAGTTGAGGGGGAGTTTTGTGTGATGTTCATTCTGATAATTGATTCCTGGAATTTGCAAGGTGGCTGGTGTTGAGTTGCTGTTCTCTACCAGTGTACTGCATATGCAGCTGAGAGAGATCCATGGGTTTTGGATTCTGCAATTCAGGACAGCCAGGTGACTGTAACTCAAAGCTAGTAGGGTAAGGGACAGATAAGGTGCTAAACCTGCCTGCCATTTATTTTTTGTTTGTATATAATATCCTAGTGATTGTTTCTATTACAATAAATGTATTGTTGTACTTTCTTAACTGCATTTGCTTGAGTGACCATGAGAACCCTAGAAGGTATTGGGTAGGTTTCCCTGGCATAGTAAGGCATGCCTGGATGGCCAGCCAGCATGAAGTGGGTAGAATTGGGCCAGATAAATCCGGGATCCTAACATGCATTATCATATTTTATACTGCTGATATCTCCACTCAATATACTCAATACACGTTATTGCTTTATTGTAATATTAGGGACATACCTGCTAACCCAACTTATTTGGATGGTATAATAAGTCTACATCTGCTTTTGTCACTTATTTGCTAATTGCAATAACTTGGGCCAAATTAACTTTTTGTCGATGGAGACAATAATCAAAAATAGACAATTATGACACTGTGAATAGTATTCAGGTACAAAGTATTTGCCTCATTTCACATTTGACTGAGAAGTTTCATTGGTGGAATTTGGTCTTAAATGTTCCCAGTTCTTCCCCAACCACACAGCAGAATGAATTGACCGTTGTCACCTTAGCTCTATTCATAGACTTAAATTTAGCAAAATGTGAATTTATAAATACAGTGCAGAATTGTAAAGTGTAACATGAAGATTGTGGGCCTGATTCATTAAGGAAAGTAAGGCAATATCATGATTAAGTTTTCTGCTGGACAAACCATGTTACAATGCAAGTGGTGTAAATTAGTTTAATGTTTTCCACAAAAGTTAACTATTGGCTGTTTTTTTCATGTAGCACACAGATACTTGATAGCTTTATTTTACACTTAAATTTAAAGTTGATCTAGGGCATGCCCTACCCCAACTATAAATCTACCATCACATTTTAAATTTACCTCTTCCTCCTTTTGCAACATGGTTTTGAAAAAGTACAAAGTTGCTCCTAATTTTTGCTTTACTTTCCTTAATGAATCAGGCCCAGTATATCTGGAACTTTGCCCTTCTGCGAAACAACCTGTTCCCTCATGAAATTTGAGTTGTGTAATTTTTTTTGCAGACCGTCGCTCAACTCTAGTGGATATTTAGGAGACATTTAATAATTTTTTGACAGCAGCCAATGGAGACGAATTACAGCTTGATAAAGCCGTGTGAAAATAAGTAAAAAGTTAACATTTATAGTAGTATAATTAACATTTTATACGAGAGATCTAAAGTTGTATAAAAGCAAATCACCAAGTTCAGGTTACCAGAATGCAAATGGTGGTGGGGGGCTGTTGGTAGATTATTTAGTATAAAAATGCAGACGCAGCAGCGTCCTATTCAAGCTCTGGCATTGAACATATACTGCAGTGTCTTGTCTGGTAGAGCACAGCAGACCTACACTCATATTCATCACCAAAGGCATCTTCACATCTGCTCCTTGTTGAATTCAGACGTGTGAATACCCGATTAATTTGCATTTTTTTAAAAAAATGCCCATTACGTTCAGTATGTGTCCTGTAATGAATCAGGCCCTATGACATTTTTTAAACCTTAATTGTCCACTTACTTCCAGACAAGGTGTTGTAACTCTGCAAGGTCCACAGTTTCCAGAGGTGAAAGCAACAACGCAAAGCTTTCTCCCGGCTTCTCTCAGCTCTTGTTCCAGTTCATCCTGTACAGCAGAAATGACAATATTACTGGGACAAAGGAACTAGATGCAATTAAACCTGTGATTTTGTTTGTCATAAAACAAATAATTTACATTTGCCACAAATGCTTTATAAATATGGTATATTGTACCAGCACAGGGGACAACATGTAAAATATAAAAATCTGCAGGCACTAGCTACTCTTTGGGGTAACATTACCCAGGAAAGTAACTCTTAATCCATCCTGTCTGAGATTGCCCAGTACCAGGCGTAGCACTAATTACTAAAAACATAAATATGTGACTCATAATTTACTTTAAGTTGTGTAATTCTTAATATAAATGTACTGAATATACTAATTTGAAAACACTTTGCTCATTCATATGTCAATGTTACATGATTTGTTCTACCACTATAATAGTAGTTACGACTCTTGGAAGTACATTGTATGCCCAGTCTCAGGGACAGTTGGCCATCTGCACCTGGGGCACTGAGAGGTGTGTGGGTGCCAGGTACATGGGTATGGGTCTGCCTTGAGCAGCTCAGGGTATGTCTAAAATGACAGCTTTACCAGTGTGTTGAAGTCACTCACTCAACAATTTTTGGCAAAAAAACATAACATGACAAAACAGCAGGCGCAATAACAGGTACATGTTTACAGTTAATCAGAAAAATGAAGGCATGGATGCAATTAACATAAAAAATTGCATGGCATACAGAAACAATTCAGCATAGTACATGATAGGAAAATAGGATAGAGGAACCTGCACATAAGAGCTTATATTCTAGAGGGAAGAGTAATGAGAGATAATAGGAGCAGATTAAATATTTGTCTTATCGGTCCAGGCATGTAGCAGAGGAGGTAGAGGCTAAACAGTCCAATTTGTAGAAGGGCAGATTAAAGAAGTAATGAAAGGGCAGAGTTATTTGGAGTAGGGAGGATGTGGAATAAGGTTGTTAGGCTACAGGTTGGTTAATGTTCTAATGCTCAGATTGCTATAGGTTGGTTATAGCACCACCCACTCCATAATCATATAAGGAGGTCACAGAGGGCAGACTACAATATTGCAAAAATGTGTAGTTTCTACATTTTGACTAAGTTTGACAAATTTACTGAATGTAGAAGGAACTGCAGTCATCATATGCACCTTAAGAAAATGTATGTTTGAGAGTGATATGCTAGGCCAGCTCCACCTATGACACCTCTCCCACTTGGAAGCGGGCCCCATGACCCTCGAGCTTTGCGCCCCCGCTGCTTCTTACCTTGTCTGGCGGCATCATCAGCTTTCCAGACTGAGGTGGCCCTTGACTGTGACAACATAGCCAAATGCCATACTTCCAATGTAACACTGACATGGAGGTACAGCTGCAAACACTCTGTGTGGGGCAATAAAAACACAGAATGAGTAACATTGTGTAACTCATTCGGTGTTTTAGGAGCCCCCTAATCATTGGCACTCTAGGTAATTGCCCAGCTTTTCCTAATCGTAGCTCTGGCCCTGGTGACATGTTTGATAGATGGAACACATGGATTTAAATGCACACCTAAACAATACATAAATGCGGGTGCCTAGATGTACAAGGCTACAATAATCTTTTGCAGGAAGTACAAGAAACAAAATTGTATAGTGGGGGACAACACTATACAATTCTGCAGAGAGCATAGTATGCATTCAGTATGCAGTATAAGCATATCACATATAACATCTGAAATAAAATACTAAATGCCCTATGTGTCATGTTTCATTTGCCAAAATTTCGCTGGATTTAGGACTTTTCTCACTTTCATAAATATATAAATATACAATGAAATGCATAGATTTTATATTGTACAATTAATTAATATAATATTAATTTGTTTTGCAATGGGTTGCTCTTATAGGTCATGAATTAAATTTAGATTTGGTTGACATGATACTCAATTCCACAATATGCATTTAATTTTAAAAACACTTAAAACTGATATCTGACGAGGAATAGTCCAAGTTAACAAATGAATCAGAAGTCTATCGATTCTATAGTACAGTTGTAATTATTTGGTATAAAGAGACAAAAACAGTTGTTTATATATATATATATATATATATATATATATATATATATATAAAGAAGTTTGTTTGTTTATGTTTGTTTGTATTCAAATATCCTCCACACACCTGCACCCATTTGGAGGATGAAACCAATATGCAAGGTGATCCAGTTGGATCCCGGGCAGATATTAAGGAGTTTATGGACCCGGTCGGACCATCCATTGGTGTACACTGGCCAGAAATTTGACCCGCAGAGCCTGTTCTGAGCCTTCCACTAGATGGATTTGGTTTATTTGCATTTGGACACCCCTGCATCGATTGGGATGAAACCAACACGAGGTAGTCCAGTTGGATCCTGGGCAGGAGTTGGGGTAGCGGTTGGACCTCCCGCTGGTGTACGCTTGTCAGAACTTTGACCCAGGGATCCTGTTCTGGGCCTTCTACTCAATAGATTTGTTTGTTTGTCTGTCCGGTTTTGCGTTCGGACACCCCTGCACCGATTGGGATGAAACCAACGCGAGGTGATCCAGTTGGATCCTGGCCAGGTTTTAGAGGGTTAGGGTAGCGGTTGGACTTCCTGTTGGTGTATGCTTGGCAGAACTTTGACCCAAGGCCTGTTCTGAGCCTTCCAATGTTCTGAGCTTTCCACTGGCTGGATTTGGACAAAAACTTCACAGACTGGTAACATTGGATCCCAGAAGATATGTTAGTGAGTTATGGTCTCAATCAGACCTCCCATTGGTGTACCCTAGCCTAAACTTTGACCCGAGGAGCCTGTTCTTTGCCTTGCACTGAATGGATTTGAAAAACATCTATATATATATATATATATATATAAAATAAGAAGTTTGTTTGTTTCTTTGTTTGTTGTCGAATATCTTTGACACCCCTGCACCTATTGTGATGAAACCAATGCAAGGTGGTCCAGTTGGATCCTGGTCAGGTTTTAAGTGGGTTACAGTCCATTCAGACCTCCTGCTGGTATACGCTGGGCAGAACTTTGACTCGGGGAGCCTGTTCTGAGCCTTCCAGTGTATTATTATTATTATTATCCTTTATTTATTAGGCGCCACAAGAGTTCCGCAGCGCCGTACACAGCACAAACAGTAGACTAAACAAGGTGAAACATTACAAACGGTTAACAAAAAATACCAAAACTTCAGAGACTCCAGGCAGGCTAATGCAGTAAAGACGGAGCAGAAGAGCAGGTATGGAGAACAAAGGGAAGAGGGCCCTGCTCAAATGAGCTTACATCCTAAGGGAGGGTAGACAGAACTCAGGCACACAGGATGCAAGTTGAAGTAAGTGGGGAGAGAACAGGGGGGCTGGGAGGAGAGAGGGGAAGAACAGGTGGAGGAGAGGTTAGGTGGAAGGTTGGTAAGCCTTTAGGAACAAGTAAGTTTTGAGTGCCCTCTTGAAGGAGGACAGATTGGGAGAAAGACGGATGGAGCGAGGGAGGTCGTTCCAGTGAAGGGGGGCAGCACGGGAGAAGTCTTGGATTCTGGAGTGGGAAGAGGTGATCAGAGTGGAGGAGAGGCGACGGTCATTGGCCGAGCGCAGGGAGCGGGCAGGGGTGTGAATGGAGAGGAGGTTAGAGATATAGGGAGCAGTAGACTGGGAGAGAGCCTTGTAAGTGACGGTCAGGAGTTTGAAAAGGATTCTGTAAGGAATGGGGAGCCATTGTAGGGCAAGGCAGAGAGGGGAGGCAGACGAGGAGCGGCGAGAAAGGAATATGAGTCTTGCAGCCGCATTAAGTATAGAGCGGAGGGGGGCGAGGTGGATTGATTTGGACGAAACTTTCACAGACTTTGGATCCCAGAAGACATACGAGGGTGTTGAAGTTTCGGTTGTACCTCCCATTGGTGTACGTTGGCCAGAGCTTGGACCCAGGGAACCTGTTCTGGGCCTTCCACTGAATAGATTTGGTTAACATTTAATATAAAAACAAAAATGACATTGGGCAGCCACCTAATGGGTATGTTGGAAGGGCTTCTAAGCTGCTAATTATTTTTAAAATGTTGACATTTACATCCAATTCATTGTCAACTTAATAACTTGAAGATTCAAACACTGGCAACGCTGGGTACTTTAGCTAGTACTCATTAAAATGAAAGATCAATGGTTTATAAAAAATAAAAGGCAAAATTCTTACATTTATGAAATGGTAGATATTGTATGTGTAATATAACATCCAAAAAAAAAGTATGTGGGTTGGGCAGAGTAACTACAATCCCATTAATGCCAAATCCCCACTGTATTAATAAAATGACATAAGTATGAAAAAACAATCTGTGTCTTCCTTGGCAGTAATGGGAACAAAGCAACTATGTACTCCATGAGATCATTCCTCTTGTTTCATCATGTCCACAAATACCAGCACAAACTTGTTATGAGGAATACAGAATCAACATTTTTAATTTGATTTCATGTAAGTGTCATTTCTCAGCACATATGGATATACATTTCCTACGTTGCAAACTGCTGTAGATACTTTACAGAATATTTCTAAATTTGTAGGCATTTTCTTTAAATAAAACTAATATATCTATTTATTGCATTTTTCTAAATAGAACATCCTACTATCTTTAATTTGCTACACACTATTTCACTAGCCTTGTGTGCAGTATATTTCAAACCCACTTATGTAGACTCAGGGCCTGAGCCATTAAGGAGAGCAAAGCATAAAAAAGGAGTAAATTTAGCCCTTGGCAAAACTGTGTTGCATTAGAGGGGGAGGTAAATTTAAAATGTGGGGACAGATTTATAGTTGGGGTAGGGCATGGCCAAGATCAATTTTAAATTTCAGTGTTAAAACAATCAAGTATTTGTATGCTATATGAGAAAAAACAGGCAGTATTTAACTTATGTGCAAAATAAACTAATGCACCCTTTGCATTGTAACATGGTTTGTCCAGGAGCAAATTTACTCTTATTTTGCCTTACTTGCCTTAATGAATCAAGCCCACAATGTATAGGCAGGCGTCTCTTGTGCTCAACCCCGAAGACAGAGTGTCCTGCAGAATTTCTTTGGTTTCAGGTACATGTTAGATACACTGTAGCTTAGGTCACTAGTACTTTAGATCACTGTACCTCAGCATATGTTGGCTTATTTTGTATTTCTTTGTACATGTGAATCAGTAAAAAACAATGACAGTGGATTGGAGGTTGAGAGACAACTTAATCTTGAGTGCAGTCTGTATTGGTACCAGTTCACATTAATAGGGACAAAAGTAATCTGAAGGAAGTATGCCTATGATTCTGCCTAACTATTAAGAGGTAGATGGAGGAAGAAACTAACTTACTTTAGTCCTCAGTTAGAGTTGGGTACAAGTGCACTTACACTGCGCTTGTACACAATTTGCACCTGCATTTTGAGCTGCACATATGTAACACTTGTGGTAAGTTGAGCTTTGAGAGGTGGATTGTGGACATGGGGTATGGAGATGCAATTTAATCACACACCCTTGTGCTGTGTGGATATTTAGAGTTAGAGAGGTGTCAACCTTGTGTGTTTTGTGGGTGTATTTTTTGAGCCTAGACAAAGTAGGTGCAAGTCCTGCAAGAAGTAACGTGCACATCAGTCACATCTGTAATTTACAGTTTAGACGCATTTATATGCAATGCATCTTTTCTTTCTATGACACAATAAACAGGTGATCTCAATCTAAATATTAGCCCAAATATAATGATTTCAATATAATAAAGTCTGGTTTGCTGAAAGATTTTAGGAAAAGTAAAGTGGCATATGTATTTTTTGTTAATTAGGTTTCTAAGGGTGAGATTCAATTCGGCGCGATGTTCAGCTGCACCTTGCTCCTAATTGAATCCACCCCTAATTGTGATCAGTTAATAGAAAATGTAAAACATAGTATACTATAACAAGATATGTTTCTGAGAACATTGCAGGTTACTTATCAATCCAAATCAGTGATTAGACAAAATAACTTTCACAGAATATGGCAATGTATGCTGGATACTTCTAAATAAATTTTGGAGTAATCTGAGCTATTCTGATATTGAGAGAAAAGTAAAGCTAGGTACACACTACAGAAATTTCCACCAACTTTTTATGGCGAGCGATTTTACATGCGATCAATGGTCCGAACGCTCAGTCCATGGACTGCATACACACTAGTCTTGTTTAGGACGATAAAGGGAAGAGCGGACGTCCCTTTAGCGACTTTTTATAGTCATGTTGTCGTGAGCAATGATTGCAATTTCGTACACATCGGTCGTAAGTTTATACACACTACACTACGAAAACGAGATTGGAACGAAAATATTAAACGGTACGACCAACCAAATGAGGCGACAATCGTCCATTTGGGCAGACTTTCGACCATCGTGTCACTACACACACTGACCCGACTTTTGAATGAGCGGTTTGATTGAGCCGATTATTGGACGAAAACCGTATAGTGTGTACCTAGCTTTAGAAGGTAAGTGAATTTAGTTAACAAAAGATCTTGCAGAGTTTTAAAATTGTGAACAGGTAATCTTAATTAAATAGATTTAATTAAAGTCAATAGAGTATGGGGAAAAGATTTACCTGCTCACATATCTGTTTCATTGCCATGATGCACTTTTTTCTTCCCAAGGCTCCTAAGCTTCTTTCTATCAAGATGCTGCAGCACATTCTGTTTCCTGGTATTTGTAAATTCTCCAATGACCCCGGGGGCAGCAGCCCATCCCATTATTACTAAATACAATGTGAAATGTCTGGTGCTCTCCAACATTTTGGGAGTGGCACAAATTAATATAGGTGTTTAGAATAATACTTGGATACACATATTAGCTGGACCTAGGGACATTTCTAGTGCTCCAGTTTATTTAAATAATGGTTTACATGTTCAGTATGTTCACAGAAAAATATAATAATTAGAATAATTCTATAACTAACAGTAAACAGTTGTAACTGAGATAAGCATCAGGGCTGATGTCTGATGATTATGTAGTATAGCTAATGACTGATTGTTATTTTCTGTTGAATTCATGTAGGACAATGTATATTGTATGTAATCTTGTAATGTAATCTCAACATGTGCTTTGCTAGATAACATGAGTTTGAACTTATGCAAGTGTCATTAGTCTGTTCAAAATAGCCAGACCAGGGAGAGAGGATCTTGGAGGAGTTTGAAGCCCCAAAGTTTTAAATCATCTAGCCATTCAAGCAGAACGAGCAGAGGTGAGAATTCAAGGTTCTGTAAACATTCCCAATCTCAGGACATCCTTAGTTCACTTCGAAAGCCCTGTGACATTTGGGAGATCAATCTGTCCTTATTGACAGCTAAACTTAAAAGGTGGGGGGTGAGAACTTTGTGGAAAAGGTTTAAAATCTTCTGACTTAGACAATAACGTGTGCATTTTCATGAGGGGGTCTATCAAGACTGAAATGTCTCATATTTCTCAATTGTGTTCCCTCACACACCAGGTCTTAACTAGTAAGTAATGATTTTATTTCCTATTTTATTTTCTGAAACTTATTTGTGCAAACATATTGTATGTCATGTTATTAATTTTTGTAACTAAGCCTTGGAACCATTTTTTAGATTAAATAAGTTTAATCTAGTGTGTTTTCCGAGACTCTTTGTGAACTTGCGAAGCCCGGGAAGGCTCATGCTACATGTATATATGATTTAAGTGTGATAAATATTAATAAGTGGACCTGGTGAACGTAAGGAAACTATAATAAATCCTTTGTGGTGGCAGAAAAGGTGTATTCATTGCTAAATGACTAAGGTAATGCCAGTCACGGCCAGCTGTTCAGATTGCTGTATATGGGACAGGCTGGGCATTCGTGACACACAGTTTTCACTCTGTGGTATGATGCTGGGCACACACTACAGGTTTTTCACCCAATTATCGTGCCAACCACATGATAAACTACTGTTAGGTCCCTCTGTCATGTTTTATCGTACCAAAGAGCATCATATCATTTCATTTTATTTTATAAACAGACTAAATATACTATCAGTGATGGAACATTGTCAGGGAAATTCTGCCGTGTGTATGCTCTCACAAACAGCAGTGTAGGCAGATCTCCATAGAGTTTACAGACTCTTGATCTTTTCAGCAGATGTTTATGAGAGATGAAGAGCAAATATCTGAAGGTGAATTGTGTAGGCGTGTACACATGAATCTGAATGCAAATTGGGACTTTCAATTGTTGGTAAAATTGTTACAGATATTTGTGAGAATTTTCTGTAGTTTGTATCCAGTTTGACTCATGTGAAATGGAGCTAGATAAGATGTTTGCCTGGCTTGTTTTTTAGCTTTTGCTACTTAAAGGAGCACGGAACCCCAAAATTGAAATGTTCAGATATAAATCATGAAGGTAAAATAAAGAACATTGTTCAGTGTCAACCTGACAGCTCAATGGACTGTTCAACATAAAGTATTATCTCTCCTTTGCAATCAGCTGCAATTCTTCCCACATCGTTAGCACTGATCAGGCCAAAAAGATGAGAGTAAGGGGCCTATTTACTAAGATCTGGAGATGAGGCTGATTTTCTATCTAGACAACCAATTTACAGAACATATTTCTGAAATCAAGTCTACAGAGTGTTATCGCGTTTCTGCTGTCTTATAGAAGCACCTCCCTTCTAAAATTGCAACCTGCTGCCGAGGAACGAAAGAAAGCATGGTGGGCATATTTAGCTAAACACAAACACTCCAGTTATTTCATGTATATTCTTCATCTCAATAATCTACAGCATTTGATATATATGTCACAAATTTTCTTTACTTGAATTTAAAATTTGCAATCCTTCATATTTAAAGAATTTCAACAACCTCTACTGATATGTATTGGATTGAAAAAGAGACATTTATAAGCCAAAATATTTCATGCATAGTTGCTATTAAGTTTCTATTGGAGAAAAATGAATTGTTTATATGGGCCACTTTTGGGTACAGCTGTATAGACTATATGCTGATAACTTGAACCACATCAACTGTGATACTTATTTGAGTGAACTAAGGTGTTTGAAAGTCTGGGTATACTCAAACTATAAACAAAATATACATTTTCATCATGTAGTTTCAAGGTAATTGTTGAGCAGGAGGAGTGCACCAATACATGGGGTCTGCTCCCCAAAAACATTATTATTTTTTTGTGCCCAAAAATTACAAGCTATACACCCACTCAACATGATTTGTACAGGGGTTGCTAAGCAGGGGTGCATGGATAGATGGGTTATTGTTCCCAAAGCTGTATTCTTTTTTTTTTTTTTTTTGTAGTTTAATATATGCAATACTAAACAGTGAATATTTACTGTGATTTTGAATCTTGAGCAGGTGGAGTACAAATAAGGGTAATCCGTTGCAGGCTAATTTTTATGGATGTATAAAAAAATTTCAACAGTTTATGGTGATAAGTGACCTTGTTACAAATCTGACAGCATCACTGAATACATACTCTGACAGTACATGGCTATCTGTTCCCTGACAACTTCAATTTTCTGTTTTTGCATGATGTTGGAATTTCATTACTTGTTCTGGAAGCATTTTTGGGACTTCTTGGAAGGACAGACATAATGAAGAACTTGAAGCCATGGCCCGTTTTATTTATTGCAGTGTTACTTTCAGTTACTGTTTGTAATGACTTAGTGGTTAGCACTTCTGCCTCACAGCACTGGGATCATAAGTTCTATTCCCGACCATGGCCTTATCTGTGTGGAGTTTGTATGTTCTCCCTGTGTTTGCGCTTGTGCCCTCTAGGTGCTCCGGTTTCCTCCCGCACTCCAAAAACAAACTAGTAATAGTAGGTTAATTGGTTGCTATTAAATTGACCTTAGTATCTCTAGGTGTGTGTTTATTTTTACATTTAGACTATAAGCTCCAATGGGGCAGGGACTGATGTGAGTGTGTTCTCTGTATAGCGCTGCGGAATTAGTGGCGCTATATAGATAGCTGATGATGATATAGTTTCCATCTATTTCATTATTTCAATGACATAAAGGTGTCAGAATTTTCTCTCATAAGTAAAGTACAGTATTTTACACTTCTTTGAACCTCCTCTTAATCATGGTATTTGTTTGAAAAAGAACAAGGAAATTTCTAAAATGCCAAATGTTTACTGTTAATGTGTTGTGGATGTGTTAAAGCCTGTTGTCTCTTTCACTTAAACTTTATTGTGATTGGTCTAATTCTACTGGGGCATTTTTGGTTTCACTGGACTTCATCTGATTCAGGCCTGATTCATAAATCAATATATGTTATCTGAATTTGCAAAATTCACATGAATTTCAACTTCGGATGATTCGAATGACTCATTTCTAGACGGGACTGCTCCCTCCCCATAACGTCCTGGAAGCCAGCCATTCTGGCAGAAATGGGGATGGTAGTAGATCATTATAATATGCACATCTATTGTCAGGAAGATGTATAGAATAATCTGTCTCTAGGGTCACCGGTTTGCTGTGGTTGTAGTGATAAGGTCTGGTATGTTGTGGTCAGTATTAACAGATTCATGAGAGGTGCAGGGCATGACCTGAGCTATTGTGATAACTGACATAATAAATACAAAGATGGAGAATCTTAAAGAGCTTGTTTAGGAAACAAGATCGGAAACTGAAGGAAAGTGCTCTGTAATGCTTCAAGTGCCAGGAGACACACAACAATGTTAGTGCATACTAAATGTATGTTAAATGGAAGGCTTTGTGTTATAAGAGTACATGGCTGTCTTTCTTTAGCATTACAGTCTTTTTAGTATAGATGGATTACACTTGAGAAGAAAGAGTCTACTCTGCTAAGGGAAAGTTTTCTGAGACAGATGGGGTGGTTCAATCTAGGTATTATATGGTCGGACAGATTAGAAAAAAATGGAATAAGCAGACAGAATACTGTAATAAAGTCTGGTTTGCTGAAATAATTTAGGAAATGCAAAGTGGGATATGTATTTTTTGAGTGCATTAAGAATTTTCAATGCACTTGGGTACTGCAGATTCCATGTACTTTTTATTTTTGAGTGACTTATTAACAGTAGAACTAAACCCTCAAAGGTATTTTATTCATATATGTAAATGTGATATACAGATAATTAATATATAAAAAAAATAAGATACTTAGATTTGTCACAGCTCTTGCTGGTAGGGCAGCCATGATGTATATCTTGAAATTAAAGATCATTTTGTGATAATGGAAATGTTCTTGATTGCCTATAATTTTAAGGGGGAGATTCAATTTGGCGCAATGTTCAGCTGCACCTTGCTCTTAATTGAATCTGCCCCTTAATTGTAATTGGTTAATAGAAAATGTAAACCATAGTGTACTATAACAACATATGCTTCTGAGAACAGTGCAGGTTACTATCAATCCAAATCAGTGATTAGACAAAATATCTTTCACAGAATATGGCAGTGTCTAGTGGGCAACTTCTAAATAAATTTTGGAGTAATCTGAGATATTTTGATATTCAGAGAAAAGTAAGAAGGTAAGTGAATTTAGTTAACAAAACAACTTACAGAGTTTTAAAAGTGTGAACATGGAATCTTAATTAAATAGATTAAAGTACATAGAGTATGGGGAAAAGATTTACCTGCTCAAATATCTCTTTCATTGCCATGATGCACTTTTTTTCTTCACAAGGCTCCCAAGCTTCTTTCTATCAAGATGCTGCAGCACATTCTGTTTCCTGGTATTTGTAAATTCTCCAATGACCCTGGGGGCAGCAGCCCATCCCATTATTACTAAATACAATGTGATCTGTCTTGTGCTCACCAACATTATGGGAGTGGCACAGATTAGTATAGGTGTTTAGAATAATACTTGGATACGTATATTAGCTGCACCTAGGGACATTTTCTAATGCTTCATTTTATTTAAATCATGGTTTTCATGTTCAGTATGTTCACAGAAAATATCATTATAATAGTTCTATAACTAACAATAAAAAGTTGTAACTAAGATAAGCATCAGGGATGGACATCACCAATACACAGTTTTCTCTCCCTGGTGTGAAGCTGGGTGCACACTGATGGTTTTTCACCCAATTATCGTGATCGTGCCAATCACATGATAAACTACTGTTAGGTCCGATATCGCATTAGTGAGTACGCTCCCTTGATCATATTTTATCGTACCGAAGCGCATTATATCGTTTCATTTGATTTTATTAACAGACAAAATGTTTCTAGCATAATTTACTCCATAACCAATGAGTTAGAGGGACGTCATCTTCGTCTCTCCTATTTGGGTAGGGCTAACCTGATTAAGATGATCAGTTTCCCTAAATTCATGTACTTGATACAAAGTTTGCCGTTTCTACTCAGACAATCTGACAATAAACGTTTAAATTCCCAATTTAGAAACTTTTTTTTTCGAATCACAAAAGATCCAGAATTAGCTTACAAAAAATCCAACAGTCTAAAACTAAGGGTGAGCTTAACTTTTCAAACATTACTTATTATAATCATGCGGTTATACTCCGCCATCTTAGAGAATGGATCCAAGGTACGGAAATATATACCGACACCCTGCTAGAAAGTAGAGGTGCTCAGGCACGGTTCCCTGAGAACTGAACACACCTGAACCTAGCAGATCCGAGTACCAAGACGAGTTGGCTCGGTACTTTCGCGCACCCTCGGAATTGAAAATGAGGCAAAATGTCATTGTTATGTCATTTGATCTCGCGAGTTTTCGATGCTATAAGTACCACCCTCCACGGTGATCCAGCGCCATTTCACAGAGGGACACAGAATGGATAGCACAGTTCTTGGCAGTCTGTAGAGCAGTTGGGCAGCGTCATAGGTAGAATAGAAAGAGGAGGGGTAACAGTGTTCTTCAAAGTCTTCAGTGACATTCAGGAGAGCTCCATTGCTCCATTGCTAATTGTCATTGCTGAAATACAATTACAAGGGCTGGCAGGCTTGGTGTATATCGGCAGTCACATTGTACTGTGTTATATAGGTAACACACAAAGAGGAGAGCTCCATTGCTCCATTGCTAATTGTCATTGCTGAAATAGAATTAATAGGTCTGGCAGGCTTGGTCTTCTAAATCTGCAGTCACATAATGTAAAGTGTTATATAGGTAACACAAAAAAAGGAGAGCTCCATTGCTCCATTGCTAATTTCCAGAGAAACTGAAGGAGGAGATGTCATTGTGTCATGTACCACTTGAGCTGTCAGCTCACTGACCAGGAGCTCTTTGCATCTCTTGAGATCTGGGTCAGTTGGAAAAAAAGAAAAGACATAGCTCTTAAAACTAGGATCAAGCACACTTGCCAAAATGTAATGTTTCGATTTCAAGATGTTGATAACTCTTGGATCTTGGTGAAGCGAATAAAGTACTTAATCTACAAGTCCAACATAATTAGCGGAATTGCTTTGTTTAATTTCCGCCTTCAATTTTCAAAAAGTCTAATTAGGGGAATCACTTGGCTCAAGCTAACAGTGTATGCACTCTCTTCAAAGGTGACTACTTCGAGTGGTTTCGGCGCCTTGCAAAAAACGGAAAGAATTCTCCACTTTGCTGGACTAAAGTAGATTCCCCCTAAATTCTGTTCTTCTTGCAGCTGCTGCATTCTACATGCTGTTCCTAACAATTACCCTAAATATTTCGGGACACAGACTGCATCTCCTGCATGACATTGTTATTTTTTAAAAAGTTCTGTACCACCAAGTTGATTGTGTGAACAAAATAGGGAATGTGATGGAATTGCCCCTGCTGTAATGCTCTAACAATATTGGTGGCGTTATCAGAAATCACATATCCTTAGGAGAGTCCAAGCAGGATAAGCCATGTTGCAATGACATCCCTTAGTTTTTCAAACAGGTTGTCAGCGGGATTACCTCTGACCTGCGCCTTGTCTCATCTCTAAAAAGCAACTATCACTCACGCCTTCAAGACTTCTCCCATGCTGCTCCCCATTTATGGAATTCCCTACCATGCTCAATCAGACTTTCCCACAGCCTTCACATCTATAGATGCTCTTTGAAAACTCATTTCTTTTTTAGAGGTGACCTTATCCTTGATAACACTATTCACACTTATGCACCCTCACAACTATCCTAATCTCCACTCTGAGCCACACTTGCTCCTCTTGTTTCAGCTGTGCCCTCTTCCCTTTAGAATATAAGCTCGCTAACGAGCAGGGTCCTCTATAACCATTGTTTTCATGTCTCTATTCATTTTGTCTGCCTTGTCTGTTCTTGTTTTATGTATGTCTTGTTAATGTATGTCCTTGTCTTCCCTACTGTACGGTGCTGTGGAGCACTGTGGTGCGTTGCAAATCTATGATAATGATAATAATAATAATATGTCTCTTAATGAAGCAGATGATACACAGAGTAGCCTGCCTCTGAAAAATGTGACGTACTTTGGTACATGCTGCTGCTGTTCCTGCTGGTGAAGGCGATCACCAACCCAGTGGGCTGTCACAGTCATATAATCTTTAGTTTGCCCAGTTCCGCTTATCCACATATCCGTGGTTAAGTGTACAGTGGGTAGAATGGCATTTTGTAGCACAATAATTAAATTTTTGCAAACCTTCTGGCAGAGGTGAGGAATAGCTTTTCTAGTAAAATGGTGTTGTGATGGAATTTAGTAACGGGTACACAAGACCTCAAGTAATTGTCTAACACCAGCTGCATTAATAGTGGATATTGGATGCAGATCTATTACTAGCATAGTTGCCATGGCGTCTGTGATCCGCTTTGGGACTGGGTGACAGCTTCATACTTGCTAAGGATTGTTTAACAGTCAATTGTTGTAAACTACTAGTAGTCTTCTTCTTGGTCTGCTTCTGGGTTGAAGATCCACCCCCAGCAGCAGGAGCAGCAGCAGTGTGCCTAACACTCAAGGATTCTTCTGGAGTCCTGGATAGGGGAGTAGTCATCTCACCTTAGAAACTTGGATGCCGGACTAACTCCGATCACTTTTGAGGATATTGATAATGAAGGTGTTGGGGGTGTAGATTGCAGGTGCTGGGATCTAGATGAGAGAAGGGAGGTAGATGATGCTGGACTGCTTGTTGTTATTAATTTAGCATAAGTTTCTGATTTTTCCAAGAGCTTTCCATGAACTCACTTCAAATAGCGTAACATGAATGAGGATCTTAGATGGTTAAGATTCCTACCTCTACTGACTGTGGCTTTACAATGCTACAAATGGCTAGACAACGGTTGTCAGAATTTGGGTGAAAATAATTCCACACATAATAGGTGGATTTTTTGGTCTTATGCCCAGGCATGACAATGCCCTTCTTATCACTGGCAAGAACTGCTGCAGTCTTTGTTTAAAAGTGTATGAAAATAATATTGTGACCTGTGAGGTGGTCAAAACTGACTGCAAATGACTTGAAATTAGTGTTATTTAGGTTAATAATAATAATGTAGGAAGGAAAAAAAAGAGCAAAATTATGTGATTTTAGCATTTTTTAGCTATTTTTCTAAAAAATACAGATCCAAAACCAAAACCAAAACACATGAGGGAGGTTTTGTCAAAACCAAAACCAAAACACACGAGGGAGGTTTTGTCAAAACCAAAACCAAAACACATGAGGGAGGTTTTGTCAAAACCAAAACACGAAGTTAATCCAGATCCAAAACCAAATCCAAAACCAGAACACGGGGGTCAGTGAACATCTTTACTAGAAAGTAGTTTTTTCTCCAATATGTCTTTAGCGTCTGTCGAAGTCGTATAATTGGATGAACGAAAGTATATTGGTTGATATTGTCTTATTGGTCGACTGCACTCAGTATGCCACGCTACACGTGGCATATTGCGATCGCTCGGTAAAATACGCACGCACACACTCGCATGACAACATTTAGTTATTTATGTAATTCATATTCATATTGGTTCCATCACACTGTAATTTATGAGCAGATAGTATTTGGTTTATTATTAGTTTTTATATATATATATATATATATATATATATATATATATATATATATATATTGATTATATGTACACTTCAGTGATATTCAAGGTTCAGGTTATAGGAAAGGTATCATGCCTAGTATAATATTAAAACCCTAATCATCATCAGCTGTCCGGTTCCATCGGCGAAGAGATCGCACATTGCATACTTTAGTTATTGATATTAGGGAATAAACCTTTGTATGATGCTGGCTATGAAAGGAGCAGACCCCCTGGAGAGACGACTCCCCACCTTTGGATTCTTTAGATTGAATCAGCCTATGACCTGTTTACCCTGGAGCCACCCTTTGTCTGGACCTATAGAAACAATCTACGTCATCTCTATTGTTCTCTGTAACACTGAATGTGTATATATGATCATAGTCGGGCACCCAGTCTGCAGTCAACTCTGACACAGTATTCTAAGCAGATATACTGTTCATTGGATCCCGTGGATGCGCAGCGAGTGCAATGCGATAAGAGCGCGGTATGTATGTAACTTTTGGTATTGGCTGTACTGTACTGTTTTTTATATAATGACAATGTATTGAATTGTTGACTATTTACATCTGCTAAAATAAATCACTTTGTGCGTTAGAAACACAATACAATCGCCTATGCCGGCGGTTCCCAAAGTGTGCGCCGCGGCTCCCAGGGGTGCCACGGCGCTGTCACTGGGGTGCCGCGAGCCAGACATAAAAAAAAGAGAAGACAGAAACTTGCCAATCAGCGCGGCGCCGGGACCCAGCAGCCTCCTCTCTCCCGCAGCAGCTTGTCACTGACGTCTATATTCAGTGACAGCTGCTAATTATTTTGGAGGGGTGCCTTGAAAAAATTTGGAGACTCTAAGGGTGCCGTGAACTGCAAAAGTTTGGGAACCACTGGCCTATGCAATGCTTATTTGGAAACGATAGAATTACTTTAATACGTCTTACCTTCACCTACATGATCAAGAGATATTTCAAGATCATAGGATTAATCCTCTTCTTTGTATCTCTCGTAAGGTCTGGCACATTTTAAGACATATAGTCAATCTAAACTCACACAAATCTATTCTTTAATCTTTGCTACATAATCCTGATTTTCATGAAAGGCTGTCATCCTGCCCCTTCAGATGGAAAAGAGGTATCACAACCATTGACTGCTTATTGAACTTTTCTAATAATTGTACCTACACACTCACAGGCATTAGTGAAGTTTCCTTTCCTTGCTGCCTTTCCATTTGCAAGCATGTCATTATATTAATAACATAACTAGACACTTCTCTCTGGATTGGCAATAACCCACTAGATTCATTTTTATCATAAAACCTCGCTACCCTCTCCATTACAATTTTATTAGAGATAAATTAGACTATTCAAATACCAATGCGGGTCTTTCTCAGTTGACGCAATCTTTCATCTGTCTCGAGGGTTCTTCTCTACCACAATAGGTTCTGTACAACCACAATGGGCTCTGCACTACCACAGTGGGTTCTTCTTTGTCCCTTGCTTGTCCAAGGTGCAAAGAAGGTGAGGCAGATTTATTTCATTGCTTCTGGGCATGACCTTTGGTGAAAGCTTTTTGGATTATATTTAGACAATTTGCTATGGATATACTAGTAAACTACTTATCCATCATCCCAGAATGGGCCATTCTAGACATTCTGCCTCGATGACTGACCTCGGCAGGGCCCCTAGTGGGCTACCTTGGGTGGTTCACTGGCCTTCCTGCATTTTTTTCCTTTAAAATAGGCTGCTGAGTCGTGTCTTACCCTCGGGCTAAAATTTGCCAGCCGGCCCCTGGTTAAGTGTATTGCCCGATCAGTTCTGCACAGTTGATCAGGCTTATCCACAATAATTTTTTTCTTTATATTCAAAGGGCGGATGTTGGTTTTAATTAGAGATGGGCGGGTCCGGTTCTCCGAGAACCGAACCCACCCGAACTTTGGGTATCCGAGTACCGAGCTGAGCAGCTCGGTACTCTCCCGCCCATTCCGAATCCAAATCGAGGCCGAACGTCATTGTGACGTCGTCGGATCTCGAGGCTCGGTTCTCGCGATACTTCAACTTTATAAATACACGCCTCCACAGCAATCCATCGCCATTTGACAGAGGGAGAGAGCAGGGTGTAGTCATAGGCTAATTAGAGCAGGGACAGAGAATACAATATTGTTCTTGCAATTGATCTAACCAAAATCGCTAGTGCAGAGAGGAGGATAGAGGTTTATTATTTTTTCTTCATATTTGGCACTCCCCAGCGCTTTTGGGGTGTCCCCCATAATTGTGCTTAAATATTTCTGGCTGTCAAAAGTCATATCTGTCAGCAGTATCTACTAAATAATTTTTAGCACTCCTCAGTGCTTTTGGGGTGTCCTCCCTAATTGTGCATTAATATTTCTGGCTGTCAAAAGTCATATCTGTCAGCAGTATCTACTAAATAATTTTTAGCACTCCTCAGTGCTTTTGGGGTGTCCTCCCTAATTGTGCATTAATATTTCTGGCTGTCAAAAGTCATATCTGTCAGCAGTATCTACTAAATAATTTTTAGCACTCCTCAGTGCTTTTGGGGTGTCCTCCCTAATTGTGCATTAATATTTCTGGCTGTCAAAAGTCATATCTGTCAGCAGTATCTACTAAATAATTTTAAGCACTCCTCAGTGCTTTTGGGGTGTCCTCCCTAATTGTGCATTAATATTTCTGGCTGTCAAAAGTCATATCTGTCAGCAGTATCTACTAAATAATTTTTAGCACTCCTCAGTGCTTTTGGGGTGTCCTCCCTAATTGTGCATTAATATTTCTGGCTGTCAAAAGTCATAACTGTCAGCAGTATCTACTAAATAATTTTTAGCACTCCTCAGTGCTTTTGGGGTGTCCTCCCTAATTGTGCATTAATATTTCTGGCTGTCAAAAGTCATATCTGTCAGCAGTATCTACTAAATAATTTTTAGCACTCCTCAGTGCTTTTGGGGTGTCCTCCCTAATTGTGCATTAATATTTCTGGCTGTCAAAAGTCATAACTGTCAGCAGTATCTACTAAATAATTTTTAGCACTCCTCAGTGCTTTTGGGGTGTCCTCCTTAATTGTGCATTAATATTTCTGGCTGTCAAAAGTCATATCTGTCAGCAGTATCTACTAAATAATTTTTAGCACTCCTCAGTGCTTTTGGGGTTTCCTCCCTAATTGTGCATTAATATTTCTGGCTGTCAAAAGTCATATCTGTCAGCAGTATCTACTAAATAATTTTTAGCACTCCTCAGTGCTTTTGGGGTGTCCTCCCTAATTGTGCATTAATATTTCTGGCTGTCAAAAGTCATATCTGTCAGCAGTATCTACTAAATAATTTTTAGCACTCCTCAGTGCTTTTGGGGTGTCCTCCCTAATTGTGCATTAATATTTCTGGCTGTCAAAAGTCATATCTGTCAGCAGTATCTACTAAATAATTTTTAGCACTCCCCAGTGGTTTGCGCTCAGAATGGATTCAAAGCAGTCCACATATGATCTGAATGAGCAACCAGGTTCTGTCACCAGTCCTGATGTTAGTGTTCCCAGTACGTCATCTGGCCAAGGCGATGTCAAACAACAGAGTGTTTTCAAATTAGTGCAAAAAACAAAAACCAAAAAAAAATTTACTGTATTGAAGCGAAAAAGAAGTGTAACTGAGCAATAGTTAAGTGACGATAAAAAAAAAATTGCAAGCATGCCATTCTACACACGCAGTGGCAAAGAGAGAATGAGGCCTTCACCTTTGGCTATTAGTGGCAGATCCCAAAAAGTTACCCAGCCTACAATTGGTGCACAACTACTGTTACGCGTCAAAGCCGAGCTGCAAGATAACAGTGAGGCATTACAGGAGAATATTTGCTCTGATTCACAAATGACAACAATCCCTGTGGAGAGTCCATCCAACAGTGGGATGTCTAATCGTGAGCATTCTGCTGATATGTGCCTTAATAGCCCGAGTGTAGCCGGTGATACCCAAATTGAGGATGCCACTTTGGAATTAGAAGAGGATGAGGGGGAGATTTGTGTAGGCGACGAGGGCGCTAATGATGATGTTGATGATTATGATGCAGACAGATACCAAATTGCCTTTCTTAATTTCTATTTATATTCTAGATTATATAACGGCTGAATAGTTTTCTATTTTACTCCTAGTGGAGAGAGGATCTGATGCAGACAGATACCAAACTGCCTTTGTCCATTTCAATTTATATTGTACAGTATATAACGGCTGAATTTATTAGTATTTTATACAAGTAGAGGGGGGCCTAGAGAGACAGAAACCAAACTGGCTTTCTCCATGTCAATTAATATTGTACAGTCTATAATGGCTGAATTTTTTAGTATTTTATACAAGTGGAAGGGGGCCTAGAGAGACAGAAACCAAACTGGCTTTCTCCATGTCAATTAATATTGTACAGTCTATAATGGCTGAATTTTTTGGTATTTTATACAAGTGGAGGGGGGCCTTGAGAGACAGAAACCAAACTGGCTTTTTCCATTTCTTTACATATTTAACTATAAGTGTAGGGTGTAATATACATTCAAAGACGATGGCTGCATTGCCAATATGCATAGATGGAGAGGAAGACAATCTGTTTTGTGTGTAGAATACGCCTACCAACGAAGAATTAAACTGTTTTTTTGGATGATTTATTACCTCAACAATTAGATTACTTGTCTCTAAAACAGTTGGAGCACTAAATTGGGTTAATTTAGGCCCAAAAACATGGATTTTCCAAAAAAATAGCAAAACAAAACCAAACAAAACCAAAACCAAAACCAAAACACGCAATGGCAGTTTTGCAAAACCAAAACCAAAACCAAAACACGACGGTAATCCAGATCCAAAACCGAATCCAAAACCAAAACACGGGGGTCAGTGACCATCTCTAGTTTTAATAGTGTTTTATTGGTTTTACTTTTTAACAGTTTATGGTATAAATGTGGAGCTTTAAAATGTACTATGTTTATGGTTTTTTTCGAACTAATATTGAGATTTGTTTGGATTAAAGTCCTCATTTATTATACTTTAAGAATACATTTAGCACTCTACATAATATCAGTTAGATCAGTAATAGTCCCATCATTATGACACACATAGTGGATAATGTGCACTAAGGTCTTCTAAGAAATATATATATATATATATATATATATATATTTTCACTGAGTGGAACACTTAATGCCCAAGTCTGTACTTTCACTTCTACGTGCACATATCTTCTGCGGTGGTAGTCACTTTAATGGTGCTGATAACACCAACAGTGACTACCACAATGGTACCAAAATGAAAATGACTTTTCCGACTTACAAGAAAGGAGGACTGACCTTAAGAATGACACATCAAGTGTTGGCGGCAGTCTGATAAGAAATCACGATCCCCAGTAACAACGGCATGTTGTTACTACGTCATTTTCAATTGCGACTTGTGTCTGACTATTTTTAAAGTGCAATGCCGTTTGTCATCCCACATAATACACTTAAGCCTTAGTATAATAGTTAGGTAGGATGAGAAGCGGCATTGCCGCTTTAAGAACAGTGAGACACAATTCGCAATTGAAAATGACGTAGTAACAACATGCCGTTGTTACTGGGGATCGTGATTTCTTATCAGATTGCCGCCCACTTGATCTGTCATTCTTAAGGTCAGTCCTCCTTTCTTGTAAGTTGGCAAAGTCATTTTCGTTTTGGTACCATTGTGGTAGTCACTGTCGGTGACACCACCACCTAAATTTCATACCCCACCCATCTTCTGAGACTGGTCTGGTGAAGCAGAATGTCAACTGTTAATGATCCCAACCAGTTTGGCTGAGGCAACTGAGGATCACTCATTGCCTCACTTTCATTATTAAGTAAAGACATCAATGAATCGATTAGTATTGTAGGAGAAAAACTGAAAAACTAAATGAGTAAAAGGAGTGGTGCTAAAGTTGCGCTGTGACTTCTTTCACTGTTTCCACTGTGCAGAAATTCTAGAGCATCTGCCAGTCTACTAGGTGCAAATTGCTTGATGGAGGTCGTTTCCAATACCAATAGGGTGGTACACCTTGAAATGCACAAGGCAGAGAAGCAGGCACACTTGTGCACCTAAACAAGCACCGAGAGTCTGCAGATTTTTGGGTTTATAACTGATGCTTCAGATTCATACTCTGCTTACCTGTCCTACATGTTACTGGAAAGGACATAATGCAGCCAAATATAAGGTGCTGGTGCGGTCATGTCACCCACTCACGTGATACATGAACGGAGCACTGGGTGTTACTTGAGATCTCTGAACTGCTCGATGAAGAATTAGTGACTGCAGACAAGAGACAGCAGGAACTTGGGCAAACTAGATGTCTGCAGTAGCAACTACCAAGGCAGGAAGAGGAGGCTCAGAGACTAACAGGTCTATTCTTCAAGGCCCACTTCCATTTGGTGTTAACTATATAATTTTCTATGTCAGCGATAATAAATGTAGTTTGTCGTGTTTTATTAAATTTGTTTTGCTGGATAGTCCTGATGAAAAGTCACTGTCCTGGTGAGACTATTCACCACAGTTATAAGTAGCAGCCTTAAGGTTCTCAGCACACACCAGGCCTATGTAGGATACATCATAACTCCCTTCAGGCTCCAACCGTGCTACTCCATCTACGGTAGAGCTCAGTTCTCATAACAATTACATAGAACCCTGTCACATCCCTGCCAACAAAGGACACTGACTAGATTCCCCCTCTAAAGTGTCCAGCTTCCCAACACTGATCTGGGAGAAGATCAACCACCGTCTCTCTCTACACTCATTGTCCCTGGCAGAGGAAACAGCTGATCGCGACGAACAGAATGCTGGGAGTTATGGTCTCATGATACACACGAGTGTATTAGTTAATTGGAGACTGTGAGCGGTGACTGTATGGGGACGGCTGCCCGAGGCTAAGAACTACTGTATACTGCAGTTGCTGTTTTGCCTGTTCCTGACACACCAGACGGAGCTGAGATTTCCTGTCGGAGACCCTGATACAGATAAGCTGGTTTTATTTTACTTTCTGGTACGCTCCCACCTATTTGATTTGTTATCTGGTGAACTGTATCATTACACGCAATTCCACTTATTCCTGTCTATCTGTTGAATCGCAAACAGTATTACTTCTGTTCAACGAGCTCCATATGGTTAGCTAGCACACCTCATACTGTGGCATTAGAAATTGACTATCTTTACATCAGTGACTGTCATGCTTGAACATTCTGTCTAGCATTTGGATTTGTGAACTGGTTCAACTACATTATTGTTGGATACCAACCCAGAGATTTGTATCACATCCTTATGCCAACCTATTCTGTACCCACCTTGTTCAGTATAATCTGTTAACATCACTATTGAGCCCTCCTTCTGTTGCACCTACCACATCTATTTTCGGCCTTACCAGCCAGAGTTTTGAAGGAAGGCTGCCTCCTCACATGGAAGAGGTGTATATGTGGGTTTAACTTTATCACTTCATTTATACAATACTGCATTGAGCGCCAGTGTTTATATCTTGTTGTCTACATATATATATATATATCCACAATCCATATCCAAAATAAAGAAAACTTCAAAATAAACACCTTGCCTGTCGGGGAATCAGGATTTAGGTTATGAAACTGGTGCAGCATTGAAGGCAGGATGGGACATGACAGCAGGGGGAAAAAAGGCAGGGAGAGATGAAGGAGAAAAGGAGAGAAGACTGCTAAAAATCTAGGAGGGAAGACGGTAAAATAGAAAGAAGGGTAAAAAGAAAAAGCAATGTAGAAGAGGGAAGAAAAAACTGACCAAAAAGTTAGGGAAGAAATAAAGGAACCATCTAAGCAGAATGAAGATTTAGGTAATAAAATTGACTAGCAAACCAGAACAAGTTTAAACAGCCAGGAACCCAGAATTGAAGGAGATGCAGGAAGTAGCAAGGATTATATAAATGTGGGAGATCAACATATTAACAGGAAGGAGCTGGGATAAGATAACCCATGGGAGAGCGCCAGAATAAAGCACCCAATCTAGGAGTTTAACTTCTTTCAGCCATAATTGGGCTTCATTTTTCATATTTCGCCCCAAAGACTAAATTTGGCTCTCTCCATGGACTATACCAGTGGTATGCAACCTGATACACTTCAGTGGTTACAGTGGCGACCCTCTAACCCTCAAAAGGGTAGTTCATTACCCTTAGGGGGAAAACAATTAGCCACGAAGTGTTTCACGGATGTTCTGAAGACACTTCACATCGGAGATTTTGACAGAAATCTCTGCTCATTTTTCCTCGTACCCCATAGAGTTACAGGGAAAAAGGAGCAAATGCTGGCAATGCACTATGGAATATGTTGGCTGTGAGGAAACGGGGTACTACTGGACTGAGAACTATGTAATCATCACCCGTTTCTCACGGTTTATTGTACTTTTTAATCCTTGGCCCAGTCTAAGTATATACACCAGAGCATTGGTGTATTATGTGTATTATTATTTCATGTTATTAGACACATTTTGCCCATACTATTACCTGTGATATTGTATGTAGTATAAATAGAAACAATATTGCCATACTGTGTGAAAATATCAGAACAACAGCAGTCATTTTGCTTGTGGTAGCTAATGTAATTACCATTTGTCTCAAATGTGTATTGTATGGGGTGCAGCTGAGATGAGGTTTGTTATCAGAACAATGTCTGAGTTAACTAGCTGGCAGCCCATGTTAATTAGCTAGGTCAACAGATAACCTGAGAGGTAATGAGGTTAGAACTTCTACTCATATGCAATGTGCCTCCACAGTAATATATTGGTTGAAATAGCATGGGGAAATGTATCAATATGTGTCAATATAAATGTAATTGTATCAAAAGGTATCACAGACTTATATTGTGTAACCCTGCTGATATCATGTGTCAAAAGTCTTATTGTTCCATGTAAGCGTGCAGTGTCATTCCTTGATGTACTATTGTAACCCCATGTGTAGTGTATCCAGCCAAAACAGCTAATTGAGTCAAGCCATTCTATTGTCTAATCAAGGTAACAGGGACAGTATGTCTAGCAGCTAAATTGTTGACTGGGAGGCCCCTTCTGTAAAGGGGAGGTTGGAGACATTTGACCCTATTTCCTGGGTACAGAGAAAATAATATAGGGCGAGGAGAATGCCAGGGGGGATGCTAGTTTGGAGGATCCTGGTGTAGAAGACATCAGTGAAAAGGACTCTGGGCCAGGCACTGGGGTGCCGCTGGAGGGAACCCTACCAGGACAGGGTTGGTGTGAGCTAGTAACCCAGGCTAGGAGACACCATAACTGTTTTGCTAAACGGTAGTGGTAATATTGCGGGAGGATAAGACCCTGAAAGGGACAGAGATTATGACTTTGGAGTGCTGACTGCAGGAGGCTGCTGGAGGATACGTGCTACCATTTACCCTGTAACTTGTGAACGTCTTGTGGTGTTGTGCTGTCGTAATAAAGTCTTATTTTGGATATATCTTGGTCTACCCGAGTGAGTTGAATCCCACAGAGGGTAACTTCCATCCCAGCTAAGGGTGGTATCCTCACATTTGGTGGCAAGCAGTGGGATCACTCGGCCCGGTGTTGCAAGAACCGGGAAGGCTGCAAGGGACGCAAGCGGTTGCAGTCCAAGGGCCTTGTAGGTACAGCACAGCACGGGCTACACAGCACCCAAAGGAAGCCTATCAGAGGAGTTGCAAGAAACGTGAGACATGATCAAGTATAACTCCCTAAAACTGGATGAACTCCGGGGATTATGCCAGACAAGGGAAATTGCTACTACCCAGGATGACTTCAGGCCACAACTAGTGGAAAAACTATGCAAATGGGACCTGTGCCTACTCGATAATGCGGGCAGGATGAAAATAGCAGAGGTCCCAGCAGTGGAAGGCACCCAAGTTGGGACTTATGTTGCAGAAATCCTGAAAGCCAAGGAGTTGTATGAGGACCAGGAGCAGCCAGTAAGGATTCAGGAGATTGCAGCTACAATACAAACATCCCCCACCCCAGGCCAGTCAGCAGTGCGCAGTGGAAGCTATGACTATGGTCAGCTTCGTCAAGAGCTGCAGCACGTCCTCAGTCAGTGGATCCGGAGAAAAGGACTTGAGCTGGTAAAAGCAGGGCTGACTGAGATATTTCCCAGCCTTCAGGATTGGGTGGCAAAGTGTAACCCACAGTCCTGGGATAAAGCAGAAAAGGGGCAGAGTGAAGGCCAAAGGCGACCCAGCAGTCAAGGACAAGCAATACCACACTTGGGACAAGTCGGGAAGTGGTGCCTTCGATGTGAATACTGGGGACATCTTCAACAGCAGTGTCCCAGGAAAGGAGGTCAATTAGACCAATTCCCTCCCACGGGGGTTGTTGGCAGGAGCCACCCCCGGAAAAACAAACACTACCACCCTGATGCGCCAGAGGCGAGGGGGGTAAAGGCCACTTGCAATGCTGTGGCTGACATGAGGCAAACAACAGGAGGACGCCTTTACAGGCACTTGAAACCTGTATGGGTGGATGGCAGAAAAGCCCAAGGATTTAGAGACTGTGGGGCAGCCATCACCCTGGTACGCCCCGAGTTGGTGGATTCCAGAAGAATTATCCCCAACAAGTACTTTAAAATTAGGATGGAGGATGGACGATGGGCAGAGATTCCAACAGCCCAAGTCCAGTTGCATTGGGGCCATTGTAACAACCTGGTAGAAGTTGGAGTTATGGCAGGAATGTCCAATGAGGTGATTTTGGGCAATGATTTGGGGCAAGACCTCAGGAATTATTTTGTTGAAAAAGCCCATAGAAAGGTGAGCCCCAGGCAGAGGAAGAACAACCACTTCTACACGCCAGTAACTAACGGGTATCAGCAACCTTTCTTTACCATCTCCGGGCCTCTGAGGGTGAGTAGCCAAGACCATCCTGAGGGGGGGTTAGTCCTGGGGGAGGAGGATAAATCTAGACTGCAAGAAGCCCAGCTACTAGATCCAGATCTAGAAGGGATGCGGGCACTAGCAGATATGTCGTATAAGACTGGGGTGGTAGAGGATTGTGCTTGGTTGGATGGGTTACTGTATACGGTGTCCAGCCCAAATCATAAGTACAGGTTGGTAGTCCCACCCGAATATCGGGATCGGTTTATAGCTCAGGCCCATGGGGAAGGGGGTACCGATCACAGAGGAAAAAGGAGAACACGAGCCAGGCTCAGACAGCAGTTCATGTGGTTAGGTTTAGCGAGGGATGTAGACCGCTACATAGCCAACTGTGCAGACTGCAAGAATATGTTAGGGCATGGCTGCAACAGTGACATTCGGACACAGGAGGGGAAAAGGCAGCATAAAAAGCAGGACATTGATGACTGCGTGATGTTACTCTCAGTAGTCCCTGCAGGAGATAGTGTGCAGCAGGATTCCTGCAAGAACCCTGTGCATAAGCGGGTGCAGACTGGGGAAATGAGTAATCCCAGTGCAGAAGGGAACTGGGAAAGGGGGAGGCGTAGCCAGACAGGACCCCAGACAACCAGGGAAAGGCAGTCGGTAAGGCTCTTAGACAGCAGGGCTCAGAGTAGCTACTGGAGCAGGAGACCGAGACTTCCCGCAGAGGTTCTGGGAATTGATAGGTGCTGGCGGCTACAAGAATATAACAAGGTGCAGCAAGTGAACGCTGGTGGCTGCGCACAGCCCAGCAGGAAATTGGTTCATCTCGTGGGAAACCACATAAAACCTGCAGTAGTGTCTGCAGAAGAGACTGGGGCTCAAGTTTAAAAAGTAGGGGAGGAATGTGAGGAAATGGGGTACTACTGGACTGAGAACTATGTAATCATCACCCGTTTCTCACGGTTTATTGTACTTTTTAATCCTTGGCCCAGTCTAAGTATATACACCAGAGCATTGGTGTATTATGTGTATTATTATTTCATGTTATTAGACACATTTTGCCCATACTATTACCTGTGATATTGTATGTAGTATAAATAGAAACAATATTGCCATACTGTGTGAAAATATCAGAACAACAGCAGTCATTTTGCTTGTGGTAGCTAATGTAATTACCATTTGTCTCAAATGTGTATTGTATGGGGTGCAGCTGAGATGAGGTTTGTTATCAGAACAATGTCTGAGTTAACTAGCTGGCAGCCCATGTTAATTAGCTAGGTCAACAGATAACCTGAGAGGTAATGAGGTTAGAACTTCTACTCATATGCAATGTGCCTCCACAGTAATATATTGGTTGAAATAGCATGGGGAAATGTATCAATATGTGTCAATATAAATGTAATTGTATCAAAAGGTATCACAGACTTATATTGTGTAACCCTGCTGATATCATGTGTCAAAAGTCTTATTGTTCCATGTAAGCGTGCAGTGTCATTCCTTGATGTACTATTGTAACCCCATGTGTAGTGTATCCAGCCAAAACAGCTAATTGAGTCAAGCCATTCTATTGTCTAATCAAGGTAACAGGGACAGTATGTCTAGCAGCTAAATTGTTGACTGGGAGGCCCCTTCTGTAAAGGGGAGGTTGGAGACATTTGACCCTATTTCCTGGGTACAGAGAAAATAATATAGGGCGAGGAGAATGCCAGGGGGGATGCTAGTTTGGAGGATCCTGGTGTAGAAGACATCAGTGAAAAGGACTCTGGGCCAGGCACTGGGGTGCCGCTGGAGGGAACCCTACCAGGACAGGGTTGGTGTGAGCTAGTAACCCAGGCTAGGAGACACCATAACTGTTTTGCTAAACGGTAGTGGTAATATTGCGGGAGGATAAGACCCTGAAAGGGACAGAGATTATGACTTTGGAGTGCTGACTGCAGGAGGCTGCTGGAGGATACGTGCTACCATTTACCCTGTAACTTGTGAACGTCTTGTGGTGTTGTGCTGTCGTAATAAAGTCTTATTTTGGATATATCTTGGTCTACCCGAGTGAGTTGAATCCCACAGAGGGTAACTTCCATCCCAGCTAAGGGTGGTATCCTCACATTGGCGATATATAAATAAATGATGATGATGATGATGATGTGCACGGCGTGATGTCTACATGCCATATCTCCAGCAAATGAATTCCCCCTTAGTGGCAGTAGTAAGTTAAAACAATATATTTAATCAAAGAAAGAGACATCTGTCTGTAATAACTTATCAGCTGGCATTTTAATCAAGTGTTACAAGCTGTATCAAACAAATCTGATATAAATGTTGAAGTTTAATAATTGGACAAAGGTGGTAATGAATTATTTCTGTACACTACAATCAGTTGTGATTTGATTAATACGCAACGTAATTAATATCGTAAAAATATGTTTAACGTATTTTCTATCTTTTAATATAAAAAGTGGTGAAGAGGCTAATCAATGTTTCAACCATTTAAATTACATTGAGTTTGGTATCGTTCTGTTCACAATTGCATGAGAACATTTCTGGTATTGTTTATGTAACTTTCGCACATTGCAGATGCTAATTATAAATGAAGATGTTCACTGACCCCCATGTTTTGGTTTTGGTTTTGGTTGTCGATCTGGATTAACTTCGTGTTTTGGTTTTGGTTATGGATCTGTAATTTTTTTAAAAATTGCTAAAATGTTATTATTATTAACCTCAATAACACTAATTTCCAGTCATTTCCAGTCAATTTTAACCATCTCACAGGTCACAATATTATTTTCATACACTTTCAAACAAAGACTGCTGCGACCTGGCTGGATGCTAAGCGACAGAACAACGACACAAACACACGGCAGTACATAGCACATCTAGGAAACATTGCCACACAGCAGTGGTAGAAAAGAAAAGTGGTGCAAGATGGAATTGTCCTTGGGCCTTCCCATCTACCCTTATGTAAGATATTGAAAAGGACATGTACAGTTTAACAAACCAAGCACTCCAGCGACAAGGAGTGCAACTTTTGTGGCTGAAGTGCTTGGTTTGTTTGTTTGGGCCCCACAAAACAAGCTACCAATAGCTTAGCTGCCTTAAGCCAAACAGTGCTGTCAATGAACTCTGCCTTATTAAACCATGTCTGCTCGTGCTGCATCTTTAATCTTCTTCTCCTCTCTGGATACCTCCCTCTCAACCCTGAAGAACTGCCAAACTTATGAAGACACAGGAATGGATATTACAACTGGAGTGGCATTATATCTGCTTAAGACAGACTGTGACAAGGAACATATGGGCAGCATGAAATCCATCATGTTGGAATATGCATTTAACAGAGATTTAAACCAATATATAGATGCAGCTGTGGAAACCGTACTTAAGTTAAGATGTGACCAACCGGAAGAGATTCCAGATTTAAGAGAGCTTGTACACGAGAAATACACTGCACTTCAGAAGAATAATACAGAGGAGGCCCTGAGGCAGGACGATAAATATGTCCAGTTTGAAGAACAACTAAGAGACCTGAGAAAACAAATGGGTGTGTCACCGGTCCCTGCAAACGAAAATTTGGAAGTTGAAAACGAGGAGATCGCCGTCACCCAGAGCACTCCTATAACACAGTTGGAGATGGTGGACCCAGTGAAAAACAAGTATGTGATCACACGTACGAGAGAGAAGCAATTGATAGATGATTGAAAACAATCTTCAGAAGGGTAAATTCGTAGAGATGAGCGCACTCGGATTTATGAAATCCGAGCCCACCCGAACGTTGCCGATCCGAGTCGGATCCGAGACAGATCCGGGTATTGGCGCCAAATTCAAATCTGAAACTGAGGCTCTGACTCATAATCCCGTTGTCGGATCTCGCGATACTCGGATCCTATAAATTCCCCGCTAGTCGCCGCATCTTCACTCGGGCATTGATCAGGGTAGAGGGAGGGTGTGTTAGGTGGTCCTCTGTCCTGCTATATCTCGTGCTGTTCAGTTAAGTTCTGTGCTGTTCAGTTAAGTTCTGTGCTGTGCTGTGCTCAGTCCAGTGGTGCTGTGTCCTGTGCTCTGTCCTTCTGAGGTCAGTGGTGCTGCTGGGTCCTGTGCTGTGTCCTGTTCAGTCCAGTGGTGCTGTGTCCTGTGCTCTGTGCTTCTAAGGGCATAGTTATTTCCCCAATATTCCCAAGTGTTTAAAAAAATAAAAAAAAGTTATTTAAAAAAAATACAAAAAAATAATTACATTTTTTTTAATTACAACAAAATTTGCACAACCAATCCTGCAGTATAAGCCCATTGGTACTGCAATATGACCAAGTTCACACATTCAGCAGTAAAAGTCCAGTGGTTCTGCAATATTACAAAGTTCACACATTCTGCAGTATCAGTCCAGTGGTGCTGTGTCCTGTGCTCTGTCCTGCTGAGTTCAGTAGTGCTGCTGGGTCCTGTGCCGTGTCCTGTTCAGTCCAGTGGTGCTGTGTCCTGTGCTCTGTGCTTCTAAGGGCATAGTTATATCCCCATTATTCCCAAGTTTTTAAAAAATAAAAAAAAAGTTATAAAAAAAATTTAAATAAATTTTTTTTTAAAAAAATAATTATAACCAAATTTGCAAAACCAATCCAGCAGTATATAAGCCCATTGGTACTGCAATATTACCAAGTTCACACATTCAGCAGTAAAAGTCCAGTGGTACTGCTATTACAAAGTTCACTGATTCAGCAGTGTATAAGTCCAGTGGTACAGCTATTACAAAGTTCACTGATTCAGCAGTGTATAAGTCCAGTGGTACTGCTATTACAAAGTTCACTGATTCAGCAGTGTATAAGTCCAGTGGTACTGCTATTACAAAGTTCACTGATTCAGCAGTGTATAAGTCCAGTGGTACTATTACAAAGTTCACTGATTCAGCAGTGTATAAGTCCAGTGGTACTGCTATTACAAAGTTCACTGATTCAGCAGTATAAGTCCAGTGGTACTGCTATTACAAAGTTCACTGATTCAGCAGTGTATAAGTCCAGTGGTACTGCTATTACAAAGTTCACTGATTCAGCAGTATAAGTCCAGTGCTACTCTCCTGTGCCGCATATAATTTTTAAAGGCTTTGCCGAGTGTGTGTGGCTTAGGGGTACGCTCTCTTGTGCTACATATAATGGAAAACCAAAATTTGGAGGATAAAGTAGGGAAAGATCAAGACCCACTTCCTCCCAATGCTGAAGCTGCTGCCACTAGTCATGACATAGACGATGAAATGCCATCAACGTCGTCTGGCAAGCCCGATGCCCAATCTTCTAGTACAGGGCATGTAAAATCCAAAAAGCCCAAGTTAAGTAAAAGTAGCAAAAAGAGAAACTTAAAATCATAAAATCATCTGAGGAGAAACGTAAAGTTGGCAATATGCCATTTACGACACGTAGTGGCAAGGAACGGCTTAGGCCCTGGCCCGTGTTCATGACTAGTGGTCCAGCTTCACCCAAGGATCTAAGCCCTCCTCCTCCCCCCCCCTACAAAAAATTTAAGAGAGTTATGCTGTCAGCAACAACAACAAAACAGCAAAGAACTCTGCCTTCTAAACAGATGACATCACAAATCCCCAAGGCGAGTCCAAGGGTGTTGTTGGTTGTGAACCCTGACCTTCCCATCACTGTACGGGAAGAGGTGACTCCATCCAGCATTTGCAGCACGCCCTCTGCATATGCTGGAAGGATCACCCACAGTCCAGTTACAGATTTGGCTAATGAAGGTGTGAATGTTGTACACCGGGAGGAGGATATTGATGTAGCTGGCGCTGAGGAGGATGTTGATGATTATGATGCAGACAGATACCAAATTGCCTTTCTCAGTTTCTATTTATATTCTAGATTATATAACGGCTGAAAAGTTTTCTGTTTTACTCCTAGTGGAGAGGGGATCTGATGCAGACAGTGTCACAGATTTAGGGTATTTGCTTACTGATTTTTGCACTACTCACCCAAGAGGTGCGGAGTCTAACGTGTTCCTGGTTTTCACCAGGGACCCCCGCAAGGAAGTGTGGTCTTAGCTGCGGGAACACGCAGGTCGCGGTCCTCTAAGGGAGTAATCAGTGAAGCAGTAGATGAAAGCGGTGTCGTACAGGCCCAGTCCAAACCGTGAATTCAGGAGATGTCCAAGGGAAAGTTCAAAGCCGTAGTCAGGGAAGCCGGGTCGAGGTCAGAAGCACAGGAGGAAGAGTCAAATATCAAGCCGAGGTCAAGTTCACAGGGAGCACAGATCAGGGGTAGTAAGTAACAAGCCGGGTAATACACAGGAAGCGCTGGAAACGGTACACAGGAACGCTGGAGCTAGGATGAGACCTAATACTCTGGCACTCTCCATGTGCCAGAGTGAGGTTTTTATACAGGTGCAGACCAATCACTGGCGGTGGTGACGCTAAACACCACCGCCGGAGTTACTAGGAAGCGTTCCGTTGCCTAGCAACGGAACGCGCGACCGCTGACCCGGAAGTACGCTCGGTTGCCTGGCAACCGAGCGCTCTGTCCCAGAAGCAGACGTCCGTCTCTGTGCGGCAGGCATAGCACGGAGACGGCGTCTGACAGTACCTCCTCCCCTACTTTGTTGGATAGATCTTTGTTTGAAGAACTGTTTCAATAACCGTGGGGCGTGGAGATCTTCTTTTTGCACCCAGGATCTTTCTTCTGGCCCAAAGCCTTTCCAATGTACTAAGAATTGGTGTCGTCCATGAAGGATACGGAAATCCAGGATACGACTAACTTCAAATTCTTCACCTTCCGTAGTACGTACAGGAGCTGGACGATGAGGCGACTGATGAAATTTATTGAGTACAAGTGGTTTGAGAAGAGAGATATGAAAGACATTGTGGATCTTCAGGGAAGAGGGTAACCGGAGTCTGTAGGTTACTGCATTGATCACATGTGTTATGGAAAAGGGACCAATATAACGGGGAGCCAATTTTTGAGAAGGTACTCTTAGCTTAAGGTTACGTGTGGATAACCATACTTTGTCGTGAACCTGTAAAAGAGGGACCAGTCTCCGATGGCGGTCTGCTGCTTGCTTATAGCGTAGGGAAGTTTCTTGGAGTCTAGCTTTTGTGTTAGACCAAATCTGAGAAAGGTTCCGCATGACATCCTCCACTGCGGGAACTGACAAGGAACTTTGGCTGGAAAAATCTGGGAGGGTGGGTTGGGAACCATAAACAATAAAAAATGGAGATGCACCAGTAGACTCGTGATGATGGATATTGTGAGAAAACTCCGCCCAGGGTAAGAGATTAGCCCATTCTGCTTGATTATCTGAAGAAAAACATCGTAAGAAGACTTCGAGATCTTGGTTAACCCGCTCTGTTTGACCATTGGTTTGTGGATGATAACCTGATGAAAACTTGAGGTCAGACCCAAGTATTTTACAAAAGGCCCTCCAGAATTTGGAAACGAATTGCACTCCACGGTCAGAGATGATCTCATGAGGACATCCATGAAGTCTAAATATTTCTTTAATGAAGATGGAAGCTAACTGAGAAGCAGATGGTAGAGCAGACAAGGGTACAAAGTGGGCCATTTTAGAAAATCTGTCCACAACAACCCAAATAGTGGTGTATCCATTACTGGGGGGAAGGTCTGTGATGAAATCCATGGATATGCTTTGCCAAGGGAAATCTGGAATGGGAAGTGGTTGAAGGAGTCCAGAAGGGGCCATTCTGGGGTTCTTACAACGGGCACATGTATCACAAGAAGCCACAAAACTTCGTACATCTGAATGTAGTGTCGGCCACCAATATCTCTGACGAAGAAATTCAAGAGTTTTCTTAACACCAGCGTGTCCTGCCAATTTAGAGGAATGCGCCCAGCGGAGGGCTTTAATTCGTAAATTAGGCTCCAAGAAGGAACAGCCCCTTGGGGGTGTCTTGGCTGTGGTTTTGGTAAGGGCGATAACCCTGGTAGGATTTAGAATGGGTAGGGGTTCCGAGGAAGTACAGAGATCAGTGTTGTCAAAAGATCGAGATAGAGCATCAGCTCGGATGTTCTTGGATCCTGGGTGATAGGTCAGGATGATATCAAAACGTGCGAAGAACGATGCCCATCGAGCTTGGCGTGGATTAAGGCATCGAGCCTCGCTAACATAAAGCAGGTTTTTATGATCGGTAAGGACCGTTACTGGATGACGTGAACCTTCAAGTAAGTGTCGCCACTCCTCTAGGGCAGCCTTGATAGCTAGTAACTCTTTGTCACCAATTCCATAATTCTTCTCGTGGGATAAAAAATTTTTGGAAAAGAACCCGCAAGGTAACTGAGAACCGTTTTTGGATTTTTGGAAGAGTACTGCCCCCACCCCTATAGCAGAGGCGTCAACCTCTAGAAAAAAGGGTTCAGATTGATCCGGTTGAGACAGGGCTGGAGCTGATGAAAAGGCCTGTTTCAGGAGATTAAATGCCTTTAGGGCTTCTGGAGGCCAATTCCTGGGGTTGGCTGATTTTCGTGTCAGCGCTGTTATAGGTGCAATAATGGAGGAGAACCCTTTAACAAATTGTCTGTAATAATTGGCGAATCCAATAAACCTTTGGATAGCCTTGGTGCCCTGGGGAAGAGGCCAGTTGGTAATGGCAGACACCTTTTGTGGGTCCATGCTTAATCCTGCTCCGGAAACAATGTACCCAAGGAAAGAGATTTGTTCTACTTCAAAGATACATTTTTCTAATTTGCAAAAGAGTCGATTAGCTCGTAATCGGAGTAAGACTTCCTTCACATGGTGTCGATGGGAGGCAATGTCTTGGGAAAAGATTAGAATGTCGTCCAAATAGACAACGACGAAGTGATATAAACAGTCTTGGAAGATTTCATTAACGAAGGATTGAAATACTGCGGGGGCGTTACTAAGCCCGAATGGCATGACTAGATATTCGAAATGTCCGTCCCGCGTGTTAAACGCTGTCTTCCACTCGTCTCCTTGACGGATCCGTACTAAATTGTATGCCCCTCTGAGATCTAGTTTGGTAAAGATGCGGGCTCCACTAATCTTGTCGAAAAGGTCCATAATAAGGGGTAATGGATAACGGTTCTTGATAGTAATTTTATTTAGATGCCGATAATCAATACACGGGCGTAAGGATCCGTCCTTCTTCTTAACAAAGAAAAATCCTGCTCCGGCTGGAGAAGATGATTTTCTAATGAACCCTCGGGCTAGGTTTTCAGATATGTATTGTGACATAGCTTGGGTCTCCGGTAAGGACAGGAGATACGTCCTACCACGAGGAATTTGTTTTCCCGGGATTAATTCAATCGGACAGTCCCACGGGCGGTGGGGTGGAAGAATTTCTGATCTTTGTTTGGAGAAGACGTCCTTAAAGGCTAAATAGACCGAAGGTAATGTACAGGGGTTAGAATTCGTCTGAGTATGACAGACTTGAAAGCGGTGTGAGGGAATACATTGCTTATGACACTGCGGGCCCCAGGAAATTACCTCCGCACGAACCCAGTCAAATTGAGGAGAATGGTTCCGGAGCCAAGGAAGGCCCAGTATCAGTGGGTTAATAGACTGTGGTAATACTAGGAATTGAATCCACTCTTGATGTAAGGCTCCTACCAACAATTGAACCGCACTCGTAATGCTGGAGATGACACCGTTGCTGACACGGTTACCATCCACGGCAGTGAGGGTAAGCGGTTGGGGCAGATCTTGAATGGTTAATTGGAGCTCTGAAGCAAGAGAGGCCGAAATAAAATTTCCTGCGGCACCGGAGTCCACGAAGGCAGAGATTAGTTGGGGTCCTTTAGTAGTCAAGAGCTGGACAGGCATGAGAAACTCGAGGTTGGAGGTGGAGTAGGGAGTGGAAACGGTGACTCCTAAGGCGGCCTCCCTCTTACCGTCTAGGAGGAGGCGTTTCCCGGTCTCTTGGGACAGAGACTTAGCACGTGACCAGACTCCCCACAATATAGACATAATCTCTGCTTGAACCGTCTCTCGCGTTCTTCAGACGTTAGTTTAGAGCGGCCAAGCTGCATAGGTTCTTCAGTGGAAGATATTGGGTTTTGAAATTGGGGAGCCAAACGGGGAGTCCGTCTTGTAGAGGACCTTTCTGAACTTCTCTCTCTGAAACGAAGATCGATCCTGATACATAATGAAACGAGGGCGTCCAACTCCGAGGGGAGTTCTCTGGTAGCCAATTCGTCCTTAATTCGATCGGTAAGACCCTGCCAGAAGGAAGCAATGAGGGCTTCATTGTTCCATCGAAGCTCAGAGGAGAGAGTCCGAAATTGTACGGCATACTGCCCGACAGACATAGAAGCTTGTCGCAGGTTCAATAGGCTAGATGCGGCAGAAGAGACTCTGCCCGGTTCGTCGAAGACCTTCCTGAACATGTCGATAAAGGCTGCGGAGTCCTCCAGCAAAGGGTCATTGTGCTCCCATAACGGGGATGCCCAGGCCAGGGCTTGCCCACTAAGTAGCGAAATTATGAAGGCTACCTTGGTACGTTCCGAGGAGAATGCTGTAGAGTTACACTCGAAGTGAATGGCGCACTGGTTAAGGAAGCCTCTACATCTTTTTGGATCCCCGTCAAACTTATCAGGGGAAGGTATTCTTAATCCAGTAGTGGCGGCTGGAGGGGCAGCAGGAGCCGCAGGGGACACTGCAGAGCGAGAAGGAGCCGCAGATGGTTCCGTAGGAGGGGTTTGTCCTGCCCGTAGAGAGTCCAGGCGAGATAGGATTCCCTGCACACACTGGAGTAAACGAGCCTGGTCCGCCTCCTGATGTTCCACTCGGCGGCCCAGGTGGATAATGAGGTCCCGAGTTGTAGGTTCACCTTTTCCATCTGACGTCATGGCCAGAGTATACTGTCACAGATTTAGGGTATTTGCTTACTGATTTTTGCACTACTCACCCAAGAGGTGCGGAGTCTAACGTGTTCCTGGTTTTCACCAGGGACCCCCGCAAGGAAGTGTGGTCTTAGCTGCGGGAACACGCAGGTCGCGGTCCTCTAAGGGAGTAATCAGTGAAGCAGTAGATGAAAGCGGTGTCCTACAGGCCCAGTCCAAACCGTGAATTCAGGAGATGTCCAAGGGAAAGTTCAAAGCCGTAGTCAGGGAAGCCGGGTCGAGGTCAGAAGCACAGGAGGAAGAGTCAAATATCAAGCCGAGGTCAAGTTCACAGGGAGCACAGATCAGGGGTAGTAAGTAACAAGCCGGGTAATACACAGGAAGCGCTGGAAACGGTACACAGGAACGCTGGAGCTAGGATGAGACCTAATACTCTGGCACTCTCCATGTGCCAGAGTAAGGTTTTTATACAGGTGCAGACCAATCACTGGCGGTGGTGACGCTAAACACCACCGCCGGAGTTACTAGGAAGCGTTCCGTTGCCTAGCAACGGAACGCGCGACCGCTGACCCGGAAGTACGCTCGGTTGCCTGGCAACCGAGCGCTCTGTCCCAGAAGCAGACATCCGTCTCTGTGCGGCAGGCATAGCACGGAGACGGCGTCTGACAGACAGATACCAAACTGCCTTTGTCCATTTCTTTGTATATTTGAATTTCTAGTTCTACAGTCTATGCAGGCTGCTTTATTTATATTCAACTACAAGTGTAGGGCGGGGGGGGGGGGGGGGCATAGATAGCCACCAAAGTAACGTGGTCCATTTAATTTCACTTTCTAGCTCCACAGTCTGTGCAGCCTGCTTTTTTTATCTTCAAAGTATTTATATTTACAAGCCTTGCAATCTAAATTAACTAGAGGTAGTGACGTGGTAGAACTCCAAAAGGCAGTTTGGAAGCCCCTGTACAAACTGGCTCTATTTTTTAACTGAGTTGTCCCCCCTCCAGTGTGTACTCGGAAAGAGTTTTTAGTGCAGCGGGGAACCTGGTCAGTGAGCGGCGAAGGAGGTTGCTTCCTCACAACATTGAAAAAATGATGTTTATAAAAATGAATAATCAATTCCTCAATGAAGTACAGCACTGCCCTCCAGACAGTACAGAGGGACCTGTGGTTGTGGAGTCCAGCGGGGACGAATTGATAATGTGTGAGGAGGAGGAAGTACACACTGTAGGGGGAGAGGAATCAGAGGTTGAGGATGAGGACGACATCTTTCCTCAGTAGAGCCTGTTTAGTTTGTACAGGGAGAGATGAATTGTTTTATTGGTGTGGGGGCCCAAACAAATCAATAATTTCAGCCATAGTTGTTTGGTAGGCCCTGTCGCTGAAATGATTGGTTTGTTAAAGTGTGCATGTCCTATTTCAACAACATAAGGGTGGGTAGGAGGGCCCAAGGACAATTCCATCTTGCAACTATTTTTTTGGCATTATGTGACCATTCAACAGTCGTTTGCCATGTTCAAAAAGTAAAAGAAAATTCCAACAAATTCAATAAATTAAATCAAAAGTTAAATGCCCTGTCATTATTTAAAACAAGAGGTTTTGACGTGCTAGAATTAGTGTAGTGTTAAGATGGTATAAACACTACACTTGGAACTTGGAGGAGGTATTGTGGCCCCGGTATCAAATTGGGTACCGGGGCCACCCCACTACGCAGTCCAGATACTTGTTTGGTGGAATTCAGACCAGTTGAGGGTGTATTTATTTTATTGTGGTCCCGGTATCAAATTGGGTACCGGGGCCACCCCAATACGCAGTCCAGATACTTGTTTGGTGGAATTCAGACCAGTTGAGGGTGTATTTATTTTATCGTGGCCCCGGTATCAAATTGGGTACCGGGGTCACCCCACTACGCAGTCCAGATTATTGTTTGGTGGAATTCAGACCAGTTGAGGGTTTTATTATTATATTGTGGGGACCACTCTATACCACACTACCACTCTATACCACTCTATTTAATACTTTAATTCTATTTAATACTTTAATTCTATTACTAATTCCCATAAAGAGGAACTGCCGCTTCTATTTAATACTTTAATTCTATTAGTAGTTACCATAAAGAGGAACAAAATAAACAAATTTTACCAAAAGTATAATATGACTTACAAACACTACACTTGAAAGATGGTGCCTTTAAATGAAAAAGTCAGTCTTCATTGCACGACTATGTGCAACAGGGACAGTTTTTTGGTTTACAAAGTCAACCAATAACACTTCGACCCTGTCTGTCTTTAACATACTTGATGGGATCTCAATGACAAATGGTCTGTACCATGTTTGGAGGAGGTATTGTGGCCCCGGTACCAAATTGGGTACCGGAGCCACTCCACTATGCAGTCCAGATAGAGGTGTATCAGATATTAAACAACGTTGACTGTTGCTGCAAAAATTTTAAATAATATTGTGGGGAACACTACACTACGCAGTCCATAAACTTTTTGGGTGGAATTCAGACCCGTGTAGGGTTTTTTAATAATATTGTGGTGACCCACTCCTCTACGCAGTCCAGGTACATTATTCGGTGCGATTCATACCAGTTGATTGTTTTCTTATTATATATATTGTGGTGACCCACTCCTCTACGCAGTCCAGGTACATTATTGGTGCGAATCATACAAGTTCAGGGTTTTTAATTTATATTGTGGTGACCCACTCTTCTATGCAGTCCAGGTACATTATTGGTGCGATTCATACCAGTTGATGGTTTTCTTATTATATATATTGTGGTGACCCACTCCTCTACGCAGTCCAGGTACATTATTGGTGCGAATCATACAAGTTCAGGGTTTTTAATTTATATTGTGGTGACCCACTCCTCTACGCAGTCCAGGTACATTATTCGGTGCGATTCATACCAGTTGATGGTTTTCTTATTATATATATTGTGGTGACCCACTCCTCTACGCAGTCCAGGTACATTATTGGTGCGAATCATACAAGTTCAGGGTTTTTAATTTATATTGTGGTGACCCACTCCTCTACGCAGTCCAGGTACATGTTTTGGTGCGATTAAGACCAGTTGATGGTTTCCTTATTATATTGTGGGGACCACTCCACTACGCAGTCCAGAAAGATACCTCGTTGCGACGTTTTGGACTAATAACTATATTGTGAGGTGTTCAGAATACACGGTAAATTAGTGGAAATGCTTGTTATTGAATGTTATTGAGGTCAATAATAGCGTAGGAGTGAAAATAAGCCCAAAAACTTGATTTTTTAACTTTTTATGCTTTTTTCAAAAAAAATCCGAATCCAAAACCTTTCGGCAGGTGTTTTGCGAAACAAATCCGAACCCAAAACATCGAGAAAATCCGGATCCAAAACACAAAACACAAGACCTCAAAAGTCGCCGGTGCACATCCCTATAAATTTGCCAGTTGTCCAAAAATTGGCTGTGATCACTTTTATATGAGTATATCGAATCTTGTTCCAGAAAATGCACTGAAAAGAGCCAATGACATTCACAGCAAAAAGCAAGGTCATCACTGAGCTTTGAATCGGCCCCAATCCCCCAAAAATTTTAATATAGCTAGGTACCTTTGCCGTAAAGTGCAGAGTACAAACACTTTGTGCAATACTCATAAAACAGCAGCAAAGTGGAAGGTTTGAGTAATACATATACACGTCTACTTAGACATCAATGCTTACATTATTTCTGCAAGCAACGTTGTTCTTTGTTAATTAAACTATTGTCTTTATACTGTTATAAAAAAAATATCCTCCACCATTCTTTTGATGTTGATAGTAGGATCTTGTGGAGTTACGGCAGAGGTGTCACTAATTTTGGTCAATTCTTTTAGAGTAGACCAGACGTCAAAATTTTGTGTTGAGTCATCTGCATCGTCAATGGGTGTCTTGGCAAAGGCTAAGTTTTGCAAAGCTCACAAGAGTATATAGCAAATGTAAGTAACATTGGCACACAGAGGTACCTGAAAGGAAAAGTGGTGCAAGATGGAATTGTCCTTGGGCCCTCCCACCTGCCCTTATGTTGGATCTTAAAAAGGACATGCACACTTTAACAAACCAAGCAATTCAGTAACAAGGAGTGCCACTTTTGTGGCTGAAGTGCTTGGTTTGTTTGGGCCCTCACAAAACAAGCTAACAATGGACTTAAGGTACCTAAGCTAACAGTGCTGTTAATGAACTCTACTGTGTCAAGATAATGCTGTCATCATCCTCAGCCTCATCCTCACCCTCATCAGTGTGTGCATCATACTCACACATTATTTCCCCTGGAATCCACTGTTACATAAGTCTCAGTTCTTTGATGTAATTGGTGGTAAAGACCTTCCTTGTGGAAATTGTAGTTAATTTTTTATGAACATCATCTTTTCCTCATTTTGAGAAAGTAGCCTCCTACACCAATCACTGACAAGGTTCCTGGCTGTGCTGAAAACTCTTTCCGAGTACACACTGGATGGTGGGCTGCTTAGGTATTGCAAAATAAGTTTGTACATGGGTCTCCAAATTATCCTTTTTTTCCTGCCAGTATGTAAAGGGACTGTCTGATGTGCCTATTTCTATGCTGTCATTAAAAAAATCTTCAAAATGTTGTGTTGAGTCATCTGCACCATCCCTATTTCTAGCAGCAGTTGAGTGAGAAACCGAAGGAGGAGACGCCATCCTGTCACGTAACACTTGAGCCGTCATCTTGCTCACCAGGAGCTCCTTGCATCTCTTGAGATCTGGGTCAGTTGGAAACAAAGAGAAGACATAGCTCTTATACCTAGGATAAAGCACAGTCTTCAAAATGTAGTGATCCGATTTCAAGAGTTTGATGACTCTTGGATCCTGGCGACGTGAATAAAGTTCTTGATCTACAAGTCTGACATACTTAGCGTAATTGCTTTGTTTCAGCTCCTCCTTCAGTTTCTCAAGCTACTTTTCAAAAAGTCTAATTAAGGTAATCACTGTTAGACGCGGCGTCCGCGGGCACCGCCGCAACTCTTCGCCTCTGCTTTATGGCGTTCCGGCTGTCGCTATGACGACCGGGACGTCACTTCCGGTCCCGAAGTCCCAGGTGCCTAGGCAACAACCGGGATGCCTGCATTACCTGCTGCAGCGCCCGCTGTCAGATACCCGGGCGCGTGCGCACAGGGCTGGCTCATCTTAGCCAATAGTGACTAATCTAGGGGAACTTTCCTGCTTTACTCTCCATCTTGTTCTACAAGTTCATGATAGTTGTCCTTAGCCGTAACAGACACGTCAGACAGTCCCTTTACATACTGGAAGGAAAAAAAGGCACTTTGGAGACCCATGTGCAAACTCGCTTAGCCACTTTCAAGTGTGTACACGGAAAGGGTTTTCAGCAGAGCCGAGAACCTTGTCTGCAATTGGTGTAGGAGACTTCATGAAAATGAGGAAAAAATTATGTTCATCAACATGATCTACAATAGACGGGGAAGGCCTTTTCTGGCATTTAGATTGAAATAGAGACTTCTGTAATGGTGGATGACAGCGGGATTAATTAGTATTGTGTGAGGATGATGTACACACTGATGAGGGTGAGGTTGATGACAGTGTAGATTGCAGGTGCTGGGATCTAGCTGAGAGAAAGGAGCTAGCTGAGGCTGCAATGCTTATTAATATTTGGTAAAATGGCATGTTGGCAATTTCATGTTTTTCTACAGTAAAGTTTCACCTTTATTAAAGATGTATTTTTTCTTTAAAATGGTAAAAAAAAAAATTTACATTTTTGTTTTTGACATTTATGTTACAGAGACTTCTGTAATGGTGGTTCCTGCGGGGATGAATTACTATTGTGTTAGGATGATGTACACACTGATGTGGGTGAGGATGAGGCTGAAGATGATGACAACAACATTTTGCCAATGTAGAATTCATTGACGGCACTGTTACCTTAGCTGCCTTAAGCCCATTGTTAGCTAGTTTTGTGGGGGGCCCAAACAAACCAAGCACTTCAGCCACAAAAGTGGCATTCCTTGTCGCTGAAATGCTTGGTTAAAGTGTGCATTTCTTTTTTAAGATCCATTATAAGGGTGGGTGGGAGGGTCCCAAGGACAATTCCATCTTGCACTACTTTTCCTTTCAGCTACCGTGTTGTTACCTGTTACCTACATGTGCTATAAGTGCTGAAGTTTGCTTTCAATCATCCTTTCAATTGCTTCTCTCTCGTACGTGTGACCACATACTTTGTTTTTCACTGGATTCACCATCTCCAAATGTGTTACACTTAGCAATCATGGAAAAGTGACAGTGTTGAGCCGAGTTACATAATGGTTTTGATATACTGCTGAGTCTTAACAGCGTCAGATAGTCAAATCATGAAGGGGAACCAGCTAAATTTATAGCGGACCCCACAAACTTTTTAACATGATAGCAGCATTTAACCTAACATAATAGACATACCGTATATACTCGAGTATAAGTCGACCCAAATATAAGCCGAGGCACCTAATTTTACCACAAAAAAGTGGGAAAACTTATTGACTCGAGTATAAGCCTAGGGTGGGAAATGCAGCAGCTACTGGTAAATTTCAAAAATAAAAATATTGGGGGGTGGCTTCTATGCATTAGATAAATACATATACAGCTATTATTACCTAATGAGGGGAGACAGAGAGAGAGAGAGAGAGACAGAGAGATTGATTAACCTACTAGTATGTTGCCACAGGGAAGAGAAAAAAATAATTATTCCTTTACAGCACTGGCTAACCAGTCAGTAAGTTCTAGCACGTCAGTGTTACTACAAACTACTGTACATCTCCCTGACCTGCAGCTACATTACATTTTCTCTTTTGGACTGAAGACTATTCTGGTGTGTACAGAGCAAAGGAAAGATTAGAAAGCTATAACTGTTTAAGATTTAGTTTTGCACTTTATATAAAGTAATATTATACATTTTGCACATTCCAGCCTCCCTACAGCCACTGCAAGCGCAAAGATTGCTGCAAAAAAAAAAAAATGTTTCAAGAAATTAAAACATTCAGCAATCAATAGAGCCCACACATCAGAAGGAATAGCAGTGACAATGAAAATGTCCATATTTAAATATAAATGGACTTCTGTGGTTGAAACCTATGTGGATATGATGAAGTGTTCAGCAGACTCATTTATTTAAGTGTCCTGTTTGAAAGCCAGACAAGAGATTTTCAACGGGCAAGAATAGATTTACCAGATACTTGTGTGCGTTTGCCGAGCACTACCTATCATGGCAGACTAAATGGATGTTGAAGAACATTGTTACTTGTGTCATATCTGCCAGAAACATGCCAATGAAAATCCCTCCTTGATGTGTACATGGCTGGAACACGCGTCTACTAATCGTACTGGGTCATGAATGTCACCCTATAGTGCTCACTCAAAGGCTCACTCAGTCTAGTCTGACAAATCCATAACAGTTATTAATCTTCAGTACAATATATTAGGAATGTTCAGCCTTTTACTTACTTACCTGGTCTCCGGTCCCTCAGCTCTTTACTTCCGCAGTGGAACGCATGTGCGTTCCACTGCGGAAGTAAAGAGCTGAGGGACCGGAGACCAGGTAAGTTCACTCGTGTATAAGCCGAGGGGGGACTTTTTCAGCATAAAAAATGTGCTGAAAAAGTCGGCTTATACACGAGTATATACGGTAATAGTTTAGCTACGTCTTACTATCAGATCTAAGACACTGCGGAGTTGAGAACACGAGGGGGTGGTGTTCAGGGGGAAGATGCTGTCTCCAAAAGTTTTTTCGCAGCGATCAGCCAGTGTAAAGGTAAGTAATAAACTTCACAGGGACAGCAGTGTATAGTAACTGCTGTCCCTACTGAAGTTCTTTGATAAATATGAAAGATAGTTCAATCCTTATCAATGTGATAAGGATTGATAACTATCTTTCATATTATGCGGTGACGGTGCTACAAAAATATACCCCTATGGGAGGTGTACCGAGTGCGGAGGTGTACCGAGTGCGGACATCCCTTCTCTTTTGGTTGTGAATGTCAGTATGAAAGGAATGTAGGAATGTTAATCCATTCTCTTAATCTATTAGGATAGACTCCACTGTCAATTTTTTATTGTCTTCTATTAATCTATTAATTATTCAGTTTACCAAGTGTATTCCATTGTAATTGTTCTATTGCAATTGTTGTTATACTTCTGTACTACTTGGATGCCATTTTCTAACTGCACTGTTTATGATTGATATACTGTAATTCCTCTTTTTGATCTTCATCTCTTTTTGATATTCACAACCACCAGTTAATTTATTCATCCTGTCACTATACAACATGCCCTTTATTAAATATACACGAGTCTGTGTGTGTGCCCTATGTGTCACTTGTGTTAAGAAACCACTATCCACATCTGTGCAAGCTATCAAAATGAATCGGGTGGAGGCACTGCACTTAAGAGACGTAAGAAATGGTTCATATTCCACAACAACGCTTTGAGTGCCAGAGTATGAGGGTATTACAGACATATGGAAGTTAAAAAAAAAAGAATAGATAAAGTACAATAGGATAGATGATTTTCTTTTATGATGATTATTTTAGTCCATGCTATTTGTATTTAGACCTGGGCAAAATAGCTTCAGAAGCATTAAAAGAGTTTCTAGCTCAGGAATCATTGCTGAATAGCATATCCAATATCAGACAAAATCAGACCACAGGAACCCCCTCCAAAGCAGATTTCAAAATGGCAGACTGGCTGTTGAGAATTTTGAAATATTTTATGTTTATTTGTGAATAATTTTTAATGTTTTGTGCATTAATACTTATAATTTGTGTTTTCCTTTTGTTTCAGATAAAATTTTGCCTTTAAGAATGCAGACCTCTGAATTGTGTGTACTTTGTAAGGAAAAATTGGACAATGGTAGTCAAATATTTCGCAAAAAGGTTCAGATGGTACAAATGAAGCCATCCTCAGCCGTGAAAGCGATGTTGTTGCAGTTGCTGGAATAAGTGTTTATGTTGCATGTCTGAAAATATTTACAGATAAAAAGAACTTTATAATAAAGAAACAACAGTCCAGAGGTGAAGCAATACCCAGGAAAAGTGCTTGTTTAAATAAAGGCCCAGTTTGTAGTGCCACTCACTGCTTGTTCAGTGATACCTTTGTGAACTTTTCTTCTAAACATAAACCTAAATCAGAGCATGTGAAAGTAAAAACTTCGGAGTTTGTTGAAATCATAAATAAGTGCTGTGAAAGCAGCTGTGATAAATGGTCATTTAAGGTAACAGGCCGTTTGGAGTATTATCATGGTGATCTTCATGCTGCTGATTGTGTCAACCATCATACCTGCAGCGTTGATTTTCGAAGTCTTCGAAGAAAGGGCTACCAAGTAAATAAGAACAATACCACGCAGTCCTTCAGACCTATACCTATTTTGAGAGAATGATGAAGATTGCTGATTGGAGACCTAATTTCCAATTAAAGTGGCTCTCCAATGATCAAGGACATGGCCCACAGAAAACGCTGCACCAAGACCAGTAGGAATGTTAATTTCAGACCATGCATGAAGTTTGTAGACAAGAAGGAGCACTTTTTGGCTAATGAAAACAACTAGCAAGCAATGATTTCCCTTATAGGTGAGATGCTGTAGAAGCATGGGTGTACTGTGCACAACGCAGATGGGGATGCTGTTGTGGACATCGTTTGTGCTGCAGTCTCATCATCAGAAAATGCAAGTACAACAGTTATAGGGAAAGACATTGTCTTGCTGATTCTGCTTCTGTACCATGACAAGGACAGTGGTTTCAAGTTGTACTACCGCAGTGACATAAGACAGGGACCATCTCCCAATCCTGTGTATGTTATCATCTGCATACAATCATTGTTGGATCATGACATCTGCAAATTGCTCCCATTTCTGCATGTTTTCACGGGCTGTGATACCACATCCAGGATTTTTTTGATTGGGAAGCCCTCAACATTCGACAAACTGATGAAGGTAACTGAGCTCTGATCAGTTGCAAATATATTTTGCTTTGATTCTTTCAACATTGGCATATAGAGGCCGCTGGAAGAAAAGCAATGCTTCTATTGTATGACTGCAAGTCACTATAATCCACAAACGCACTACGTCATCGAATGTTAGTTGAAAAGGTAGCTGCAGCTACATCATTCGTTACACCTGAGTGTTTGCCACCTACCGACTTGTCCACAACGTACCATAGCTTTTGCACATACTTTCAAATAAAAATGTGGAAGTCTACAGAAGAGAGGATCAAGGCAGAAGAGTGGGGTTGGTATATGTAAAGAATAATTCCTGCCTTACACTCTGCAACATGCCACCAGCTCCAGATTATCTACTCAACATGATTCACTTTTCCTGCAGTAAGAATTGTGCTACTTCTCAATGTGGATGCAAGCATAATGAATTGTCCTGTGCAACAGTTTATGGCGAGTGCCAGATCAGTGGTTGCGATAACAAGGACCCCACTCCCGACAGTGAACATGATGACAGTGATGACGACGATTAATTACACTTTATCTTTTATTAAGTTGACTCCTCTAATTAACAGATCTTAAAACAAAATTTTGAAGTAATTGTAATTTCCTTGACTTTTAAATTTTGCAAAAATGTCTAACATCAAAATTACGTGAGAAATGGTTGTGTTGTAGTATATTGTTGAAAGATAGTTCTATTTGAAACATTGGTAAATGTAAATAAAAGCATATCTCTCTCTAAAAAGCGTAAATTCGCTTATTTTTGCCTTTAGTAGGAAACAGCCAGTCCGCCATTTTGAAATCTGTTTTTGGAGGGGGTCCCGTGGTCCAATTTTTTCTGATTTTGGATATATCATTTAGCAATGATTCCTGAGATAGAGACTTTTTAAAAAGCTTCTGAAGCAATTTTTGCCCAGGTTGAAGGGATAATTGCTTTAGTTTGCCTGGACTATCTAAAACTCAGATGGGTAAACATATTTATATTTCAGGAGTAAACTGAAGCAGATGCCATTATCAATGCCAAAGGAAACTACATTCACTAGTAAGGCCCCCAAAATCAGCAAATGACAATACTAGTCAGAAGGAACAAAAGAGTAGGGTGAAACTATCCTAAAAGAACATTGGGAGGACCCAACAGTGAACAGTGAGTAAATATTGAGAAAAAAAATTATGCAATTTTGCCCAAACTGTCCAAAATGAAAACTCTTTATAGATTTAACAAAATATATTCATGCATTAACTCTCAGACATTATACCATCCATAAAAAAAACAGGCTTTTCAACAACTTATGATGACTCACTCATAATTAAGGATGGCATGGGTGGAGCAGTAGTAATTCAAGACACTGCAGGCTATATTCAGGAAGAGTATAGATTATAAGAGACAGTGATACTTATACCAAACTCATTGAGAATCCTACAGCACAGTTTTGCCAGCAGATGTATTATTGAAGAAGGGCCGAAATGATGGAATTAAAACAAATTATATTATACCTATTTTTTAATCACATTCCTCACAAGTTTTAACATGCGTTTGTCCTAAACCAAACGCAGTTTAAGGGTTTGCAATACGCAACATATCGGATGCATTTCAGTTTTCAGCCTCCAAACCAGTTTGGAAATGGTATCCAATGAGTGGCAGTTTGCAAACAGCATAAAAAATACACTTTATTAAATTTACCTTTGCTATAACAATAAAATTATCAAGTCTGATTTTAAACAAAATACTTCAATTTGCCCATTTATTAAGATGTATAGTTGTTTTAGTAACAAAATTTAAACTGTTTTGGGCTCCTACAGCCGGATTATCCTTCAGGAACCCATTTTGGTTCCATAGTTACCAGTCAAACCTAAAATAGTTTGCAGGAGACTTGCCAACTTAAACTCCTCTCTGGCTCACAGCCTTCTTAAAACTTGTTTACCAAGTAGACCCAGTTAGAATTGGTTTCAACAATTAATGGATGAAGGTTGTTATTCCTAGTTGCATTGCAAACTATTTATATGAAGAGTCCCTCCATCCGCACTATATGATACCAATTGTTAAACCATCAATATCATACACCATCCCTATATATTATTCAGTCCAATATTGACTGGTATCATGTGTAGGGTGCACCCTCTAGAGTAGTAGTACTGAAATACTAGAAGAGATGAAAATAATACTACATGTAAGGCATACTTTTTTATTATTATTATTATTATCCTTTATTTGTTAGGCGCCACAAGAGTTTCGCAGCGCCGTACAATGCACAAACAATAGACAGTACAGGGTAAAACATTACTGAGCAGTAAACAAAAAATTCCAACACTTCAAAAGCTCCAAGCAGGCTAATGCAGAAAAGACGGAGCAGAAGAATAGGTAAGGACACAGGAGGGAAGAGGGCCCTGCTCAAATGAGCTTACATCCTAAGGGAGGGTGAACAAAACTCAGGTACAAAAAGGGAGCAAGTTGATGTAAAGGAGAGAAGAGGGGACAGGAGGAGGGAGAGGAGAGCGGGTTAGGTGGAAGGTTGGCAGGCTTTAAGGAACAGGTGGGTTTTTAGTGCCCGTTTGAAGGAGCTTAGAGTGGGAGAGAGCCGGATGGAGCGAGGGAGGTCATTCCAGTAAAGGGGGGTTGCCAACTTTTCTTCATTGGCCTCAGGGAGAACCCGGGGGTGGTGGCCATGCGGGGCTTGATTAATTGCATAATTTTGGCTCCGCCCCTAAACGATTGTCAGAATTTTGGCCAACTACAGCAGGGGCGGGGCTAAGATGACGCAATATTTGCATAATTAAGCCCCATCCCCCGCCACTTATCGCAGGGATGAGAACCAGGAGGTTGCTCTGTTCTCCCGGAAGCCCGGGAGGTCTCCCAGAAATGCGGGAGTCTCCTGAACATTCCGGGAGAGTAGACTATGCGTTAAAGAAAGGCAGCTAATGAATCTTTAGAGACTGAAGTGTCTTTTACATTTCTGTCTCCATTACTGAAGTCATATTGTCTTACCTGTCAGTGTTTGATTAAATCTTGGTCTCCATGAAAATGGCCACCTCCATAGGCATCAATACATGGACATAAGACACAATTTCTGAACAGTGTCATCATGCCACAGATGGCGAAGCCAACCACGTCTTGTACTGGCTCAGCATCAGGGAGAATGCCAGACTCTTCAGGAAGTGAGGGAGAATACCCCTATTTCAGGGAGTCTCCCTGACATTCAGGGAGAGTTATCAAGTATGATGTAAGGGGACTCCTACCTAAGGGATATAAATCTATGGAAAGATAGATCTATAGTATATGTCAAATTATAACCCCCCCAGTCAGAGACAGTCATAGAATTCTATATATTGCCATGTCGGACAAAAAATACACATAAAATCTAACTTTTATCCCATACCTACAACACGTTACAATTCAAAAACAATATATTAAAATAAGTGAATGTACAATAGGGCTATTAAACACTGGAGGACCTAAAAGGTCAATAATAATGAAGGAATCTTATAGGATTGGAGCAAACCAGAATTTATATTACCTATATAGTTGTACTATTATTGATGTTACATAATTCAGAAGTTTTTACACTTAATAATATATAATACAGAGCGAGCAACATATACTATTTAAGTATCTATACTCCTCTCCAAAAAGCTATAATGAGTCATTCCATTTCTTGTAAATTTGTTTAAGTTATAAATGTTCATCCACAAAAATGAAGCTGAAATTCAAGTTTAAAAATATGACAATATTATATGGGGTAAGTAGTCATAATTAATGCTTAGAAGCAGAATTATTTTTTTACCCTCTTTAGTAGTTAAGTTTTATTGTTTAAATGCGTGACTCATGTTATAACAGAATGGACATAGGAACTGAGGGGTCAATTTTGAATGACTCATGTTACACACGAATGTGACTCACATTATTCTGTCCCCAGTAAAATTGATTTTAAAATTTATGTTATTACAACGTGTAGTCACAAACTTTGGACCGTTAGCAATGATGAACTGCTTACCTTAAAAGTACATTATGTGGCAGCAACAATGAAATTAGGATTATTATTATAATTTCAGGTATAAAATATTTGGAAATTAGTCGTTTTTTTCATCCACTTCAACAACTTCCATATATGTTAAATGTTTGCAAAGGCGGGAAATCGATAGACGACAAATATATTGATTTTAAATCAACACCATATACTACTGTGAGAGATATACATTTTATGAACTTCTTAAAGTAATGCATTTTGTATAATTACTATTCCCTAATGAACTTTGCCTCACATTCTTATCTTTTCTTCAATATGTCTCTTCTCAAGAATGTGCACATCCAGCAGTTTCAGTACAGGGAGCCCACGACCCCCATTTGAGGCCTACGTGACTGAGATAAGACACCTGCTGTACATCCTGTCTACAAACTGCTGACCTGAACAGGATGCCTTCAGAAACCTTGGATTCCTTATCTTCTTTTGTCTGTGAAACTATGCATAAATAAAGCTACTCTGACTTAGGGCTGGTCAGAATCAGAATCATTTTCAGCCTAAACATCTGAAGTTGTCTGTTTCTCTATCGATCGATACCCACAAGGTATAGCAGCTGGAGTTCAGGAGAAAGGACCCGTTTAGGTCATCTCTGACAGTTTCAGTGGGGACTCGTCGCCGGGATCTCCAATACATCAGACCTCCCGACAACGGGGTTCTCCCTTTCCAGACAGACAGACGTTAATCCAGCGCTGGTGAGCAAAAAGCTTTATTTTTGCTCTTAGAGCTGTCTCTGTGGAGGGGGAATTATCCCAGCTCGAGGGTACTGCAGTCTGATTGACGGAGATCCCTGAACTCTGGCAACAGATACTATTAAGAGTATCAAGGTACTTGTGTGTAATCTGTCTTGTATTGTTACATGTATTGATATATTGTCTTCTCTATGCCATACACCTGATACATACACATGAATAACACCACAGAACTCAGTCAGATCACACAGTTGACCCTGCAAATAATCTTGATTGTATACGTGATTGTGTTTTTTGATGGATTTTAATGAAAGTAGTCAGGAACATTCAGAAAGGCAGACCAGCTGCAACCTTGTTGTAAAGCAAGACAGGAACAAATAAAAGTTTTGTCATTCAAAATATATTGGACCATAAGGTAATCCCATTATGGGAAATAAAGGGTCCAAGACAGGAAAGAAATCCGAAAAGTACGGGGATCTAGACCCCATAAAGTATATGCGAAAGCATAAAGGCAAGGATTTCACAAAAGGGATGAGAAAACTGTTCAAAGCTGCAGGGGTGTCTGAAAACCGGTATATTAAAGGTTCCATTTTTTAAACAACTAATTAAAGACAATGAGAAAACACTGAAAGAAAAAGGTTATTTTGACAGATGTGTTGCATGGTGTAAAATGTCAGAAGAATTAGAGAATGACAATGATTGCTGTGATATGTTACAGTTAACAAATTTAAGTGACAATGATTAAATAGAAAATGTATCACAAGCTAAATGATATAATGACTAAAACAATGAATCAAGTAGGTTGTGTACTAAAAATGTATGTTTAAATGCTGCGCAGCTGAAGAGTGAGATGTGCCCCTCCCTTATTCTGTGTAAAAGATTTCAGTGTGTTGAGATAAGAAGCACTCTGTGTTTTTTTGTTATCTGACAATGTAACATTGATAAAATGGTTCTTCCAAGTATGTTTCTATTTTTCAATAGGAAAAATATGTCCTGAGTGCTGATTGATATTAGCATGTTGAAGCTAATGTGTATTTAATCTAATGCTGGGACTTGTAGTTCCACAGCAGTAGGCTGGAAGATAGCAGTTAATTTTTCTTTCTCTGTATGTGAGTTTTATCTCCTTCTTACTGTGTGTGAGAGAGATCCGTGTTTGTCTGTCTTGACCGTTTTACAAGAGACATGTTTCAAGGTTGAAAAAGCTGTACAGTTGTAAATGTAATGTTTTTGAAGAGATGCAAAAGAAGTTTTAAAGTTTTTGGTCCGTCACAAGACTGTAAATAATGCACATTATCACTATTACTGGTTTCAGAACAAAGTTGGCTGGGGTCCAACAAGCCGTTTCTATATTTGAACAAAGTAATTTTTTTTTTTGAGAAAAATAGCTTTCTCTTTAATGAAGTTGAGAATTGTGGGAGTGAGCTTTACATGGAGATATATTACAAGCTGTTTTTATCTGTGTAAAATGGCGCTGATAAATGTTCTCAGAAATCAGGAGGGTTTGTTATGCCCATAAAGAATTGTTACGAGATAAAATGTCGTCTGTGAGCGAGAATTGTGAATATATATTTGTACTTTAAACATGGAAATCACAGAATCTGGAAATATGTGTGAATATTTGGTTTACAAAGAGATGATGAGAAAGGAGTGGCTTTGAACACTCGCCCAGGTCTCGTCACTTTGACATTCCCTGTTTGTGAGATTAGGGACTGCCTCTTTGAGGAAATCAGTTTTTCATTGCATGGAACGCATAGCGTCACAGTTAAGCTACAAAGAGAAACTTTTAAGCAAGTGTCGTATTAGCAGCTGTTCAACGTGAATTAATAACAGTTACTGTAATTCCTAGTGAATAAATGTTAATCTTTATGCAAAAGTTTTTTTCTTCACAGATCTCCAGCAAAAAAGACCATTTAGGCAATCCAGATTGCATTGATCCAACTTCCAATGAATAGAAGTTGCAATATGTTTTGGTCAACAGCTGAACAAAAAGCAGCTTTTGAGCTGATCAAAGATTTAATCACAAGCGCCCCAGCCCTTGGGCTACCTAACTATGAACTACCGTTTAACTTGTTCTGCCATGAACAAGAAGGGCACGCTCATGGCGTACTAACACAAGAGCATGGGAGCAGACAAAGACCATTGGGGTACTACTCCCAGAAGCTAGATTCTGTCATAGTGGGAGCCCCAACATGTATAAAAGCAGTAGCAGCAGCCGCTTTATTGCTACAAAAAGTTGCAGACATAGTGCTGAATTACCCTCTCACCATTCAGGTACCACACTCAGTCATGGAAATACTGAATCAAGCCAGAACAAAACACATCTCAGCGGCTAGATTAACTAAATATGAAGTAGCACTACTGACACCCTCAAACGTTACGCTAAAAAGATGCACAGTTTTAAATCCAGCAACATTGTTCCCAAGTTGCATGGATATAAAAGAGGGGAGTAACAGTATAGACGCTGAAGACACAGACAATACAGAGAGTGTTGAGACTGTGACAAAACAGGAAACACAACTAAAAACTTTTTTCTGTGATCATGACTGTCTAGCCTTAATGGATCTGGAAACTAAACCTCCCGGGGATGTTAAAGAGACATCTCTTAGCAACCCTGATTTACTCCTGTTTGTAGATGGGTCCAGGTACTATGAGGAGGGCTCTCCCAAAACAGGTTATGCAGTTACAACAGAAACAGATATTGTACTCCAGCAACCCCTCCCACCAAGTCAATCTGCACAGCAAGCTGAATTAGAAGCACTTATAAGTGCATGTCAGTATGCAGAAGGGAGAACAGCTAACATTTACACTGACTCCAGATATGCCTTTGGGGTTGCACATGACTATCAAAGTATTTGGAAGAACAGACACTTTATGGCCTCTAATGGTAAACCCATTAAAAATGCAGAAATCATTTTGAGGTTGTTTGCTGCATTAGAACTGCCCAAAGAAGTGGCAGTCATAAAGGTAAAAGCACACACCAGAGAGCAGACTATGGAAGTAAGAGGAAACAGACTAGCAGACCAGGCTGCAAGAGCTGCAGCAGACTCACCGCTAGTACAACACTATTTAGTGTCCACAACACCCCCCACCCTCCCTATAGATCTGGAAATGCTAAAAAAATCCTACAAAAGCAAGCAGCAGTATCTGAAAGAGAGGAGTGGAAAAAGAGGGGGGCGGAACACATAGAGGGCATATGGGCCACAACAGACAGACACTGTCTCCCTAGAGTCCTTTTTCCTACACTGGCTGCTCTAGTGCATGGGCCTTCCCATGTCTCAAAAGACGCAATAATTAACACTGTATTCAGACACTGGATCGCGCCAGGCTTCAGCACAGCTGCCAGTAATCTGGTAAAGGCCTGCGCCATCTGTAACACACACAACCCTGGTCATACAGTAACAGTACCTCCCAGGGTGACACCTAAACCCCTCTACCCCTTTCAGCGCATACAGATAGATTACATTCAGCTACCCAAATGTGGAATATATGAATATGTCCTAGTAGCTACTGACCTATTCTCTAATTGGCCAGAAGCTTGGGGGATATCCAAAGCCACAGCAAAAAACACAGCCAAGAAGCTGCTATCTGAGGTAGTATGTAGATACGGGGTTCCAGAGGTGATTGAATCAGACAGAGGTACTACTTTTACAGGAGAAGTGATGACATCTATCATGTCAGACTTGGGGATTGCTCAAGCATTCCATACCCCCTACCACCCGCAGAGTAGTGGCAAGGTAGAAAGGCTAAATGGCACTCTCAAGCTCAAAATACAGAAAGCCATGAAAAGCACAGGGATGCCCTGGCTGCAATGCCTTCCCCTCGCCCTATACTCAGTCAGGACAACACCTAATAAGAAACACAGGCTAAGCCCCTATGAAATACTGTTTGGGGGGCCGCCAAAGACAGGGTGTTATTTTCCACAATCTCTAGTGAAACACCAAGGTGAACTGACTAGTTATGTGAAAGAACTACAGAAGTCCCTCACTAACATACATTCTCGAGTTTTCTCTTCAATCCCAGATCCAGAGGATTGCACTGGAACACATGCCCTGGTGCCAGGAGATTAAGTCTTCGTAAAAAGACACGTGAGGAGGTCTCTGGAACCACGATTTGAGGGGCCATATCAAGTTCTGTTGACTACACCCACTTCTGTGAAACTTGAAGGAAAGGATCCTTGGATCCACGCCAGCCACTGCAAAAAGGCTACGGTGACCCAGGAAAAACCATGAAGGGGAGTAAGGTCCTTTAAAATATTGTTTCAATAAGGGAATAGAATCCAATAGGGCTATAAATGAGTCAATATGGACCCCATATGGCCAAATACGCATTAGTTACCAGAATAAGAGTTTCCCTTTAGGGTCTGTCCCTAAATCACGCTGTCAAGTTATAGTGAATTTCACCCAACCTTATTTATCACACTGTAATTCTGAATGCAACCAAACAGTGAAGATGGAATCCGGAAAAGGTACTATTTTTTTAAAGAGTCAGGAGTGTATAAAATGTCAATATGACAGATATAATCTCACCTGGAACGGCACACTGCCTGCCTTTGACAATGACAGAGCAGAAAATGACACTTCATGTCACTTAGGACAACAGGTATCTACATATTGCCTGTTTTATGATATCCCCTACCTTTTACCAGATGATGTTTATTATGTATGTGGACGCAATGCCTACAGGTGGCTCCCCCCAAATTCAATAGGGGTATGCTACTTGGCCAGATTGATTCCTGAATTCTATGTCATGACCCATGATGACCTCAGAGGAGTATTCAGGAATAAAAAGGACCATAGGCTTGAAAAAAGGGAAATTAAGACAATAGATACTGAACATATCCCTCTCATAGCAAAGTCCAAAGGGCACAATGTGGGTATTGGATTTGGTAACATCATTTCAATAGGGACATGGGGGTACATGGCAAACTATAATATGATATTAAAGGTTGCAGGACTTTTAGATAACATAACAGAAATTTATGACAAATCCTTTAGGTATGTTGGAAAAGAACTGCAGGCGATGAAAACCCAGTTAATACAACATCAACTTGTATTAGACTACATCACTGCTCAGTCAGGAGGGTACTGTTTAACCCTAGAAACAGAATACGGAATACATTGTTGTAACTTTGTAACAAATGACACTGATAATCCAGAAGAAGTAATAGACAGGTACATGACAGAAGCCAAGGAAATGAAGGAGAAATTCAGGAAAGAGAATTTTGACCCCGATACGGTTAATGATGGCTGGTGGACATCAGCCTTCTCATGGTTAAATCCTAGTAATTGGGGCAAAGGTATTTTCGCATGGATTTCAGGCATTTTAATATGGATAGCTAAGATATTCGCTTTATTGTTGTTGCTATATGTCATTTTTAAACTAAGCTTATGTTTTTTCCAATGCTGTTTGAAAAGGTGCAAAAATGATCTCATTCTGAATAAAAAGTCTCTTAAAAGACATGTAAAGCCCAAACCGGTATCAGATGTTTATCTTGCCCTCTCTGAGCTTTAAGGCTCTTTTGTACTCTCCCCCCCTCAGTCTTTCCCATTTTCTTTTTTTATTATTTTTAAGAATTAGGTGTACATGAACCATAGACCTGATTGAATGTATCTTTACCATCCTCTAAGGGCCTATCAGAGGTTCCATTGAATTGAATGAAGTAGGTCGGGTGCAGGAGTGCTTCATGCACACCAAAAGGATAGGCAGGGCAATTATAAAAATGATAAAAAGAGGGGTTTATGTGAGAGATATACATTTTATGAACTTCTTAAAGTAATGCATTTTGTATAATTACTATTCCCTAATGAACTTTGCCTCACATTCTTATCTTTTCTTCAATATGTCTCTTCTCAAGAATGTGCACATCCAGCAGTTTCAGTACAGGGAGCCCACGACCCCCATTTGAGGCCTACGTGACTGAGATAAGACACCTGCTGTACATCCTGTCTACAAACTGCTGACCTGAACAGGATGCCTTCAGAAACCTTGGATTCCTTATCTTCTTTTGTCTGTGAAACTATGCATAAATAAAGCTACTCTGACTTAGGGCTGGTCAGAATCAGAATCATTTTCAGCCTAAACATCTGAAGTTGTCTGTTTCTCTATCGATCGATACCCACAAGGTATAGCAGCTGGAGTTCAGGAGAAAGGACCCGTTTAGGTCATCTCTGACACTACGATCTTTTAGAAGCATAAATATACTACAATGTTAGTGGTTATGTAAAATATCATTTTCATGTATGTTTCAGGGAATGACCCTAATTGAGTTAAGAATGTATAGTCAATCTCCTAAGTAAAATACAGCTTATTCAGTACTCGGTAGGTTATATTTTATACCTACATGTGATATAATGTGTGATAGAACTCCGCTACTATTTCATTTGGCAAGTAAGATAGTACACCTAATAGATAAGTTCATTTGTCTTCATATTTTTTGTGAAAATGTCTCAAACTAAATATCGTTTTACCTAAAAAATATAGCTGCTATAACTCTTTATATTTGCTATATTGATGTATTCATGTATATACATTCTTTTATAATATTGCTGCTATATTTTAAAAATATTAGTATGAGATAGCTGTTAAAACCCCTCCTCCTGTTAATGTAGTCTGATGCCACTGACTGTGTGTTAATGATACATTTGTGGCTCACTATGACCTTTCAATTACACCGTCAGCAATCATATGCTTCAACAATGATCCCTTAGAGCTATTCCATATAGTCTCTAAACAGAGTTGATTAGACATTTAGCTCATTTGACATTGTGCACATGCACATACCTCTACATATTCAAGCAGTTTGTTTGTAGCACATAGCTATCAGACCCATATTGTCAGGACGATGTTTGTCATTTGCAGTCCTGAGGGCAAATCAATTAATGAAACTTGTGTTTTATAACTTGTTCAGGGCCGTAACTAGGGCTGTGCGATAGGGGAGACCGCCCAGGGCGCAACGCTGAAGGAGGGCGCAATTTAGGAATATTTTAGGTTAATTTGGTTAAACTTGAGGGCTAGGGGGCGGCATTTGTCTTTCTCGCCCAGGGCGCTAGAATTCTAAGTTACGGCTCTGATACTTGTTAGTTACATGCCGTTAGTTCTGTGATCACACAGTGTAATTGTCTTTTATAACAGTATGTCTACAGCGCACCACTGTTAAACCGCCGATAGTGAAGCGATATTTGCCATTTTCAAAACTGTGAGACACAGACTATGCCGATAAATGGTTAGTTTAACTCACTCATGGAAATGCTGGTCCCGCTGCAGCAGCAATCACTATTGTAAAATATAGCCTTCTCTGGCGTTGCTGCGAAGAAAAAAAACAAACCAAAAAAAAAAAAACCAGCTGCTTAGAAGAATCCAGTCTGTCTTGCTGCACTCATAGCAGATTTCAATGAAGCTCCTGAGGCTGAAAGTGTCATTAGATTAATCTTTTGCATCTCATTTTTCTAGTTACTCAGACTAGAACCAAAATTGGAGCTTGTCTCCTTTGATCCATCTTCAACACTTCTTTCACCAAGCCTTCATTCCTAAACTCAGAGGCGCAGCAAGCTTGGTACACAATGGATATGGCCAGATGACTCCAACAGGTTTTCAAGCCAAGTGGATTATATGTACATCAAGTAGAATTCCAGATAACAGTCCTGAGTTGCATAGACAGACTGGGCAGTCAGTGCTAGAGTTCAGAAAGAAATTTGTAGAGGGGCTCACTATCCACTTTCATTAATCCCACCCAAGACTGAAATTGGATGTTAAATCTTCAGCTCATCTCATAAATTGTGTGTTTTACCTTATTTGAACTGGCTGAGCAGATAACCCTGCATGATAGGGCTGGAGTAACAGGCCTTCTTTGCACCAAAACAAAAACTAGATTAAGTTTGTTGGGGGAAGTTCATCATTTAATGGTTTGCTTTCTTTTCCCTAAAACATTCTTCATGTCTATCAAATTGATGTTTGTCTCACAGCAATAGAGGGGGTTAAAATTCCTTGGGTGTGCGCAGACTAGGTGTAGCATATTCATTTATGCCTTGCTGAACACACCCAATGTGAAAAAAATGGTTAATGTACCTAACCTGAGGGGAGGTGAGATTTACATACCTTTGTTTTTAACCCTTACAAGACAAGAGTTGCATAGAGTATGTATATTTAGCTGGGGGATACTGGCTGCTATTTGGTAAATTATGCCCCCAAATACACAAAGATTTACTTAAACATGCTACTGCTATGTTTCAGGAGAGAAGTTTATGCATTGTATTATGAATTCCAGCTACCTGCTGTAGCAGTGATGCTGGTTATTAGAGGGAACACTGCTCCTTTTGCATACAAATGGGAATCTCCACATTATTCAATTGTTAACATTGGGGGGATAAAAAAAATAAAATATAGTGTCCACAAGAAACTCATAATTGATGACATACAGTGGGATCAGGTCAGTTGCTGACATTCCGATAAGGACAGACTTTACTTTCCCACTGTATAGAATAAAAATGCATGAAATTTATCAAAGATTACAACACTCACTTGTCCAAAACAGATCTCATCTTCCGTCCTCCCAGAGTAGCCCCCATACCTCCCTCACTCTCCCAAGCACACTGCTTTGGTGTCACTTGACACCACTCTGTATATAATACTCATGAGGACACACACTTCCAGTCCTGATGCCTCAACTTAAAATATTGCTAAGAGACTACAAAAACACTTCTATCCAAGAGGAAGATAAGAGAATGGATAAGTGCATTAGCTCACCCATCTATCCCCACTCCATCTTACTTTCACGATTCCATATCCACCACACCCCTTGGCAAATTCATACACGGACTGTGTATTTTAGAATCCAACTCAAATAACTCAGTTACCTATAAAGCTCTCAACACCAACCGTTTAAACATTTCAAAATACTCTGCCTCTTAGATATACCCATGACCTGTACCTTGCCTCCAATAACCAGATCACTCCAGCCAGCAAGACTGGCCAGAGTCCTAATAGTTCGTACAAGGAGCATTCATAAACAGCAAGGAGTCTTATCTGACCATTGTGCCAGTTATATTATATAGTCCTGTCTGTTGGCTACTTCAGCCAGTGCAGCTCCCACTGAACTGCAGTAGCCATTACCATGCATGCCAGTAGTACAACTTGCCATTTTATGATGAATGCTGCTTGACTTGGTGCAATATAGGCAACAGTTCAAAATCTCGTGTGAAATAGTACAAGCATTGGAGGAGGCAGAAAAGGCAGCAGAACCAGCTCTGCAATCAGAAGTAAACCTTTCCCAAACAATCATGCATTTCCCCCAAATATAATCACAAAACAAAAGGTTAATAAATCTAATAACTGATTCTCTTTTTTTTTTTTACTTGGATATTATATTAAAATTCATTTCAGAAAGTTTATTGGAAAAAGATAAAATATCTAACAGATGAGAATGCAATGAAAAAACTAGAAGCCATGAAATGTTTCATTGAAGTGGTATTCATTCTTACGACTGTCCATTAGATAGCAGAGAATTTTAGCCTATGTAGCTTGGGCACAAGTAAATCAGTCTTGGGGAACTAGTTGCTCTTCATGTTAAACTTCAGTTCATGTCATGCTCTGCAAGTTACAGCATGTTGGGAATTGTACTAGAGAGACAGGAAAAGACGTTCCCATGTCGACCCAAAATACCAAGTGCGCTTGATAAAAAAAAATTCTGATTGATATCTAGGTTTTCTGGTATACCCTTGTTTTCAGGCATAGGAAACCAATATCAAAATGGTCCCATATGAGCTGGTTGTTCAGTCTGACCACAGAACAGGATCTAGACATAAATATGATTGATCAGTCCAAAATAGATGTGGGGTGAGGGTAGCTTGCTGTAGATTATCACTGCGTAGATATGATGGCATCATTTCAATTTGTTGATTAGAGTGCGAAGCTTGTCTGCATCAGCACCACAGAGTTCTTCCACCTAGAGAAAAGCCACGAGACACTGCATGAATACAAGGGTTTTAGGATGGTGTGACAAATTTAAAATTGACTTCAGTAGCTTAGAGTCCTTTAGAACTAGATTAAAGAAAAAAAAACTATGGGTAATACAGGCAACTAACATCTACAAAACCAACTTAAGTGGGAGTACATGTTAACTAATCAGGCAAGGCACCATTAACATGGTCAGACAGATCACCTGACTTCAGTTACCATACATCCAGAGAGCACATTGCTGTACCGAATGCGATCAAGCTGGCTGGTTTTTGGACCAATAGTTGTTGTGATGTACAGCACTTGGGTACAAACTTGACAGTCAAAGAAGAAAGTTTACACGTACCTGATGACAAGACTAACTGATCAATTCATTATTTTCACAATTAAAGAGTATAATAAAGAAGAGCAACTCAAGGCATCTCGGGCTGGGCACAATGAAATCTTATTCAAAGGGGAAATGTGGCTTCAAACTAGAGCATGTCCTTGCCAGGAAAATTAAGACTGATGAAAATGGACAAAGCCCACTGCCAGCAACAACATACAAGTCAAGAGTAGACAAAGCAAGCTACAATGTACACTTCAAGATAAGGGATGCCCAATTTGATCTGGTAGATCTATTAATACATACAATACATGCCTTAAAATTGAGGACTAAATCTATTAGGAAGTCATGTGCAATCCTGATTTTGCTTTTTTGAAACATAAGACCTGTAACCACAGTGTTTCCAAAGTCAGCAAGCCCAGGCATACCTTCTGTCCACCTTTGTAAAACTGAAATGTTGGCATCGCTCTGACACCACACTCGGCAGCTACATCCTGGGAAAAAAAAAACCAAAGACAGGATAAATCATGAGCGGACTAGACCCAACCTAAATAAAAACTATCCTTCATTGCAATGAGCTGTTGGCATTGTTCAACACAAAACAGAGGCAAACATCTGTTCTGGAAAGATAAAAGTAACAAGTTACAACTAATAAAAACTTTTAAAAGTTTAAATTTCAATGGAGCAACCAGAACAGAAATACTCCATCATTATCGGCCATTTATGGCAGTGCAATACAGTTCTGCATTTAAATCTCTCCTGAAGCATTAAGCTCCTATGGGGCTGTCTTGGTTCCAAATATAGATAATGCTGATGAACAATTAACTACATATTGCAGACAAGCAATCTCCTGTGATATTAATACCAATGTCATCATTACCCAAAGGAATGGACATTAGAAACTGTATCTATATAGTTAAGTGCACATTCACCAATATACAAGAAAATAAAAACAAAATGCAGCAACACCATTAAGTATTGAAGTCAGTTGCAGGTGCTATATTTATTTTGCTGAAATCAATTACCTCTGCATCATCCACATCCACCTTATAGAACAGTACATTTGGAAACTGTTCAGAGAGCTCCTGGGGAGAAAAATAAAATAAACTGTTAAAGCCAAATCTTTAGATTCAAATTACATCACATTCATGCCTCCAAGTGGAAAGGATCCCAGTCATGGGATGTCTGTGTTCATGCTTTACCTTTGGTAATTCATTTTCATTGAGATCCTTTAACACAGAAAAGACTAGTAGTTGCTAGTGTAAAAACCAGTTATGAAATATATGGATAGCTATAATATAATGAATTGTTTAATATCAGTAAGCAGGAACTGACCAACAATGTATCAGCAGTTTCTGTGCATTACACAGGAGTAAGGCATTCTGGTAGCAATATGGAACTACCCCTGTTCAGAAACTGTTATGTTACCTCCCTGTCCACATGCTGCAAGTTTAAATTACACAGAAAAATTTCAGCAAAGTCTGCAGACAAGGTCTCATGCAATCCAAAAGTTAAATATGAATTGTCAACTTATTTTTCTTGCATAGACCATCATTAAACACACACAAAAAAAAACACCACATTAACTATTAACTCCCCCCCCCCCCCACACACACTCAAAATGTAAGCACCAATGTAAGTGGTCTACTTCATATGGACAAACATTTAAGAAAGTGCAACATTTTGCCACTTACTTCAAAGACGGGTGAAATCTTTTTGCAGGGTCCACACCATATGGCAGTGAAGTCGATTACTAGAAGTTTATTACCTGCACTCTCCACCAATGCTTTATATTCAGCCTAAGGGGGGGAAATATGCACCGATTAAAAACTAATTTTAGTTAGAAAAACAAGTTTTTCACTCGATAAAATGCATCAACAAATTAGAGGTCAATATATACAGTAGAAATGATGGGAAATCTAGGCTATGAAAAAACCTGAAGGACAAAAAGGTTTGACAGAACTTAAAACAGTGGATTTATGAAGTGTAGTTTCTAAAAGATGACAGACTGAGAGGGTTGGAGACCATTCTGTACATAAAGCAATAAAGCCACAGTCCATAAGTAAATGTAGTGGGGTCTCGCATCTTGCTGCATACACAAGTGGTCAAATTGACAAGACCCTTTGCAGCTGAGCAGACAGATCTCTTGGCTTGACAATGGCTGTCAGCTCAGTCAATATACACACTAGACAAGTTCTCATCCAACCTCATTTACAAACATGTCCAATAATGATCAAATCAATTTCAATAAGGGCATCATAGTGCATAGCTCTATCTTGGGACAAACTGCAGTATCAAACCAATTGCCAATCCTTTTCACTCTTTATTCTATTAGAGAACTAAAAAAAAGGCATGGTACAAACAGGGCTGTTTTAAGGATGGGAAACACAAATCAAACCAAGGAGCCAATTTAATTTTACTTTTAATTTTACTCAATTTAATTTTTCAAATCAGTTGAATTCTATGCAATATATTATAGTTAAAAATAATGTAAATGAAGCTTTCCTTACTATACTATCCTTTTAAAGGAGAAAAAAAAAAACACAGTGGAATTAAAATGGACACCCTGCCATGGATGCACTTCCTCCACCTCTACTGGCAATTTCATTCACTCCTCTTGTGTACACCACTTCAGTTCTTCAAGATTTGAAGGTTGTCCCAGGTGTTCAAAAGCACCTAGTCCAGCATCTTGTCTTGAACCATTCATTCCTGGGTGCTTTTTGTAACCACCAGACATTTACCATGCCATGAACAAGTGCCAAATGCAGCACAGTGACCAAAAAGACTCCAGTCATTCTGTCTAAGGTCTCATGCCGCAGAGTGGCGCTCCTACTATATAATCCTCTCATTGAGTTGGGGACTGATCGTGCGAAACTGTTGCCCCTTGTGTCTGAAGATGAGCTTGAATCTGTTTGGCAGATGTTTTCTTCACCATTTTGAACAACCCTGGGCAACAGTCTTTAAAGTTCTTTCCATGAAGGTTGACTACAGTGTCATTACTTTAAGTTTCCAAACATTATGTACAGTGGAAACGGTACTTCAAAAAGGTGCCAGCAATTTTGTCACGCCATTTTAAGGATGTGGAATAGGCTGTGACTCAGTACATTTTTATTTTGTGTTGGCATCCACATGCATTTCTTTAGTTTGCAGTGGAATCTAAGACCATTTTAATTTCAACAACTTTGTTTACATGGCATACTCCTGTGACATAATTGGTCCTTTGTCTAGCACTCTTAGACAGCAGGAATACAATAAAACCAACCATTATAGTGGCAATCCTACTTTTTTTGTTTTTAAATAAAAGTAAACTTGTGCCTGTTATTGGTAACCAATTGTTAGACTAACCCATTGTCCTGTTTGACAGGCAATTTAGATGGCTTCTACTGCATAAAAACAATCTCACACAGAAGCTTTGGTTTCTGCTTTAACATGTGTAAAAGATCTCTGGGAGTGGGAATCAGTCAAGCAGCAGCTCTGTTCAGGAGATCAGTGACTGCTGAAACCTGTCCTAAAGCCTGCTCTGCTCACTACATCAAGTAACAAGTTGCTATGATAATCACATGTTACTAAGCAAACCTACTAGTTAACCCACAGCTTCATTCACAACTCAAAGAGAAAGCTAAAATAATGCATCTTCTTACAGGTAACCAGGGATGTAGGCTAATGAACCACCTCATTTGTAGAAGCTGCAGCTTTTAATAGGCAATTGTTTAGATCACATCTTCTATCTGGATTTTAAGTTGCATCCACTTCTATTATATCATGTCTCCAACAACATCTAACCCATAATTTATATTTACTTTTATATATAAAGAATTCCTGCTGATGTATTTCAATGTACCAGTTTCCATGATGTATGTTAAGACTAAAGATTTTGCTAAAGCAATATAAAGATATCCCATTTGCCATATTTAAAAAAAAATAAAAAAAAATCTCAATTTGCTGCCTGACTTTCCTTCTTTGCACAATTCACAGCTGTCAGCAGCACAATAAGTCTAAATAAATTGTTGCTTATGTTCTGTGAGGAATAACCAGGGCAAGTTAAGGTTCATAAATTCTGTTTCATCTATGCTCTTAAATACAATTGTATCTTTCAAGAGATCCAAATCAAAAATTTGAGAAGGGCGGGCATACTACGTATATAGCACTCACAATTTACTGCTGTTCCATTCAAAGCTCTGCTGCCAAACCCAAAATGGGATGATGTATATACTCAAGGAACCAAGCTCATAAACAGGGTGATCAGGCGTCTTTTAGAACATACAATTACTTCCTAGTCATATTGGCAGCAGTGCTTGTTCTCATTTGATCTTAGATCACAGGCAAATTACCTATATTTGACTACTGCTCACATACGCAAGTAAATTCTCTAATAAAGCACATTTCTTACCCTCACACGTTATAGGTCACCATCTGGGGTACATTTATTGGGCTTACGTTAAGGAATCATGAGAAAACTTTCAAAGTACCAAGGTCTTAACGTAACACATTCTGGTTCTTAATAAGCTAGTAAATAACATGGGCAGTATAGTCGGACAACTTCCACTTAGTAATTGCTATGCATACAAGTATGGCCAATAATATGCTGTAACATACAGTGCCACTCCCGCAGGCCTAACCCAAAGCCCTGCAGATACCAGCGCCATCATAAGACCAGCACCATGCTGCTCCAACCAATGGGAGCTCAGGAGCAGTTATGTCATCACATGCAGCGTTGGGAGGACAATATACCACAGTGCATGAACAAGTTACACAGCGCTGTATAAAACACGGGCACACGGAAAATAGGAACATTGTTTCACATGAATGCTACACTCGTTCATTATAATCAGGCAGTTCTACAGCCTGTGTATATCATACATGGGTCACGGAAGCAGTGCTCATACATACATGATGACTGCACTGCAGCATACTTCTACTACTGTACCATATGGACGATTACACAATGACTATCAACAACTGCACATACCTCCACTGGGACACACAACGCCGCAAGAATAAGACAAATATGCACTTACCAAAGACTCGATACATTTCACCATGATTATGCCGTGTCACCCAAATCAGCAATACAAATGCTCCTGATAACGTGTGCGCACCGCCTGCAACTCACCGCTCTCTGCTTATAAAGCGGCAACAAATGTCTATCATCCCTGACCCCGCCCCTTCCAAGAGGCGGAGAGCAGCACTAGGAGGTGGGTATCCCCGTCACTGCGGGGAGGACGCTCCTCTATAGGACCCACCTTCCAATGTGCGAGCATGGCGCGAATAACACGTTTCATAACCTCACGTCACAGAAAGCAGCTTGTTGTTTTTTTTTTGCTGCTTAGCAATGTGAGCTTAGTATGACTAAGATGGTTCCAGTATGTGTCGTGTACAATAACGGAAACAAATGCTGTTTCGTTGGTACCATGATTTTGGTAACCAAAGAGGGAAGTGAGGGAGGGGCACAGTTTCATTGCAGTTTTTGTCAAGAACGATAGTGTGGTTAGAGCTCCCTATGTCCAGCTTTTCCACACAAACTGTTATACTCACAATCCAAAATAAGAAACGTGAGACTATGTTTTCTATGGTTATCTGAGATCTGAAAGAAAATATGAGGTGGATTGTAAGCAAAGTGACATTGGTGTCTATGCAGCGGTTGAATGGCTTGCAAATTTTAACCCAGGGTGGGATGATGACACTGGCTCACTAGACTATTAGGAACATTGTAAAAGAAAAGAATGCAGGAAGCCCACTGACCCAGGCCAAGGTAGCACTCTGTGAGACCGGCCCAGGGGCAGATGCCCCCAGTCCAGCCAGCCAACCCATGTCCAGGTTTTTAATTTAAAAAATATGGGAACCCTAAATTTGTTAGTAATTCCAGGACAGTTGGAAGGGTTGCCCTGGTACTGAAATTTCTTGTTAACAGAATGAAACAATGAGATTCAGCTTGAGAATAAATAAAGATAATATCGTGTATACAGTATAGATCTAGAGCTGGCTCTCACTCTTATATTCTGTGTTCAGGACATTCTTATTGGTGAGCTATGCTCAGGAAACACTTGGGAATTGAGTAAATAATGACTACATCTGTGTGCATGAGAGCGATGGTAATTGTCTGGTAGCACATCTTCTGGCAAATAAACTTTATTTACCAGAAGGTGGTGTGCAACAAGAAAATGGATGCTACACTCCAGCACACAGATAGTCATTACTTATTGTTTTCCAGTGTCAGAAGCATAGAAGTACATAGTTTGATACAATAGTAGAAAAGCATAAAAAGAGAGCTCTGTCTGTGAAAAGCTTACACCCTAAAGTGGAGGGGGACACAGACAGGGTGGCACCGAGTGGGGAAGTGGAGGTGATAGCAGAGGCAAAGGAGTTAGGAGGAGGGCTGATAGGCTTGAATAAAGAAATGAGTTTTAAGGGCATGCTTGAAGCCTGGGACCGTAGATGTTGATCTGATAGGGTGTGGGAGATTGTTCCACAGGTGAGGAGCAGCCCAGGCAAAATCCTGGAGGCGGGAGTGGGAAGAGTGGTAGTGAGGCGGTGGTTGTTGGCAGAGCAGAGGGAGTGGGAAGAAGATTAGCTAGAGATGAGGTTGGAAGTGTACAGTAGGAGGAGGATTGGTTGAGGGCTTTAGTAGGTGAGGAATTTTAATTCTGTAGGTACGGGGAAACAGTCTAGCAACTAGCAAAGGGGAACAGCAAAGATAGAGCCATGGGACAGAAAAATAAGATGGCCAGTGACATTGAGGATAGACTGAAGAGAGGTAAGGTGGGAGTTGGCTAGACCAGAGAGGAGGAGGTTACAGTAATCATGGTGAGAGATTTTAAGGGAGTAAATAATATTTTTAGCAGCTTTGATGGTGAGAAGGGCAGGATCTTGGATATAGTCCGGAGGTGGAAGAGGCATGAATTGGAGAGGGACTGAATGTGTGGTTTAAAATAGAGGGAGGAGTCAGGGATGACCCTTGGCAGCAGATTTGTGGGGCATAGAAGAGGATAGTGCTATCTACAGAAGAATAGAGGAGAGGAGGTGAGGGAGCCCTGGAGGGGGGGGGGGGGGGAGACAATTATTTCAGTCTTAATAGTATAAGTTACAGAAAGCACTGGGACATCCTAGATGAACTGGCTGAGAGACCGCAGAAGACATAGATGATTAACAGAATAGATGAGGGAAGCGGAGCTGTCGGGGGGAGAAAATATAGATTTGGGCATTATTAACATACAGGCGGAGGCCAAATGAGCGGATGAGTCACCCAGGTGTTGAAGGAGAGAAGCAAGGGGCCAAGAAAGGATCCTTGGTGAACTCCAACAGGTAAAGGAAGAGGACAGTGTTATGGAGGCCTATAGATTGGAGAGTTTGTAAAAAGAAGGGTGGTCAACAGTATCAAAAGCAGCAGAGAGGGTTGTAAAGAAACTTTTCAAGAAGTGTGGAGGCCAAGGGATGGTAGGAGGGAGAGTCAAGGGAGGTTTTGAGTATGGTTGAGACAAGAGCATGTTTAAAGGGAGAGGGGAAGGTACCAGAGGAGAGGCAAAGGTTGAGAAGGTGGGAGCAGGTCTCGAGAGAGGGAGCACAGGGGATGGCGTCAAGAGCAGGTCAAGGGGTGTGAGTAGAACAGAAGGGCAGAGACTTCATCCACAGATACTGGTGTGAAGGAACAAAATGTGGGTGGGCTAGTGATGTGTGTGTGTTTGTGGGGGGGGTGGGGTGCAGTGGTGTATGGGGTATAGAAATGGTGTCCCTAGAGGAGGGTGAGTAAGGAGATGGTGTGGCAAGAAGGGAGTGATAGGAGGAGATGTCATGACGTATGGCCTCAATTTTGGAAGTGAAGTGTGTACTAAAGTTGAGAGCTAAAAGCAAAGTACAGTTAAATACGTTCACTAAATGTGTGCATTGGCTTTTAATCCCTTACTGATTAACACCTGCTCCTGAGAAACTGCTTGCACCAATTTTTGATAACTGACTAGTGACAATATAAATGAGATAGAAAATAGAAATGTATAGAATAGGAGTTCTCAGTCAAGCTGTAGAAAAAAAATGGAGGAAATAGTTACAATGTTGTCTCCTCTGTAGCATTGCAGGTAAATGCCTAGATCTATTTCACTCTGCCACAAAAAGTAAAAAAAAAATAGGTTTTGGTCCAAACCCATACCATGCAGAAACTTATCCACAACCATCTTATGCAAATATTTTCAAATTGCTATGCTTGTGTAAACAATTTTCAATAATGTTTATCACTCATGGGAATATCTTATTAATTACAGGGTTTAGTGTTTTACTGTTTTCATAATTGTGGACTTTCCAGTACTTGCAATAAATACTCATCATGATCCTGGTGTATGTGTGTGTTTGTTTCCTATGAAACTAGGAAGTGATTTTTTTCTTAACAAACTATTAAGTTCATTTTATCGCTTACCAATAAACATTGTCCAATGCGATTATTGTGGTTCCAACGGACAAAGATTTTAATTGCAAAATATAGCAGGATTTACAGCAAGCCCATCATAACATATAAAATATATTACAATAAAGGAGGAAAGTATAAAAACCCGAATACATTACAAATTTACTGACCTAAACCAGTTTTTACAAACCTACTAGCATTCCAAACACAATGTAATTTTGAGCCTTAATCCTTTATCTTCCATAACAAGCAATCGAAGGAAGCGATCGCTTTGCGGATAATAGCGGATTCCAGATGGTAATGTGCAATCAAAATGACACTAAACATGATACATTTCCTATTTCCTGAGCTTTAGATACCTTTAATATATTATCTTTGATGTATAAATAATCTCGAATACATTTTACTAATAAATAAATGTGGATGGGAACTTTAATAAATGTGTATTATTTACAAGCGTAAGTGCGAATGTAAATTTGCGTGTTATTAATTTGTGCGATTGCATCATAACACGTGGCGTACTAATCGCAATTGCACGGAAAAACAATAGTAATTCATTTGGTTTACTTCATCCAATTATTTGACTTTCACAAAGCCAAAAGGAAGTTGATCAACTGTTTCACAAAAATTGTCAACCAACACAGAATTTATGTAAATAAAAATTCACTGTTATTAAATTGTGAACACAAAGCAATATAAAAATAAATGTTTATTTTTTCAAGGGTGTAAGTGATGTTGTTGTCTTACATCCACCCAATCTTTGGATTAGCTTTTTTTAACCATTTAGTTGCATACGGTAGGTTGAACATAAAAGTAAACTGTGGACCTATAACTGCAGTATGTAGCAATAGTTCTCATTGCAGCAGTACTACTTATTTTGTTAAGAAACCTATTTGCTAAGCATTAGCAATGGTGAAATAATAAACTGCTCCTCATCACTTATGGGGTCATACCACAAAGTTAAAAGCTGACAGAATTAAAGGCGTACTCCATGCAATAACACAGTGATACAGTTTTATGATTCTCCAGGCTCACAGCCATCTGCAGGGCTGTCAGTTGGCTTTGAAAAGATGCAAGTCTGGGAGCTGTCGCACTAGTGGGTTTATCTCCTGAATGTACTACTTGGGAAAGATGGCTTATGGATGGGTAATCATTCTACAGGTTATATACATACTTGCCAACTTTAGGTTTATCCCCGCTGGGAGATCCCAGAGGGGAATTAGAAGAGTGGGGGGTGCAGTGAATCATGTCATTTGACCCTGCTCCCCATGGCACAAAATGATGCATGTACACCTTGAACTATGAACTATCAAACCATTTTGGGGCATAACCATGGCATTTTGTGATGCACATCCACTGTACTCAGGGCCGGTGCTAGGGTCCACGGCGCCCTAGGCATTTTTAAAAAATCGCCGCCCCCCCCCCCGCTCAAAAATCGCCGCTCGCCGCCCTCCTCCCTCCTCTCCTTACCTTGTCTCACCACCGCCGCCTCTCTGCTCCGTCTCCTCCCCTCCACTCACTGACACTAGTAAGTGGAGGGGAGGAGACGGAGCAGAAAGGCGGTGGTGGTGACAAAATAGCCTCCTCCCCGTCCATCTGAATGCTGTTCGGCGGCCGTGACAGGTATGGTCAGCGGTCGCCGCACAGTTTTAAAGTATTTCAGAATTCTGTGGCGCCCTCCAGAGCCCGGCGCCCTAGGCAAGTGCCTAACCTTGCCTAATGGGAGCGCCGGGCCTGACTGTACTTTGTAATTTAGTGTTAATATTGAGTTGAAGAGCAGATTCAAATTTTAGTACTGATCCTGATTAACAGGTAAATTGTATTATATGCATCAAATAAGGTAATTTGTATACTATCAACTGTATGCCTGACTTCCTGTAGAAGAGAAAAATATAACATAAGAGAAAATGGCCTAAAAATACAATACTGTTCAGCTAATCATTATTGTTTATTTATTACAATGACTTTGTAGCCTGTGTTTCAACCAAACATTACTCTAGAAGCTCCATAAAGCAGTAAAACCATATATAGTAAATAGTTCATCCATTCCTTTACACACGCATAGGTTTTTGACATACCATTTATTTCTTTGAGTAAGAACTTTTATATTTAGACCAGAACTGAAACATTTTGCTGAAGGGACTAAACGTGATGTAATGAAAACATTTTCTCTAACATCTAAGATGAGGTTTCTTATGTACCTCTAAACAACAGAGATGCAAAGTACCCATTTAAGGTATGAATTACATCCAGGACCTGTTGAACAACAATGAATAGGTTGACCCTAAAAAACTGCAACATGAGATTCTACTATGTTGGGAAGAGGAACTAGTCTGGTGAGTGAGTCACAGAGTCGGAGAAAACTGCTGAGTAATGATGAGCAGCCTCATTTTGAATTTGCATACTTGTCCTGCAAGTGCTTAGCAAGATATAAAGGATCTTCATATTATTGTTTTATGAGAATTTGCTTTGGAAACTTTGCACACAAAATAAATATTTTTTCTTGTTAATGTTTTTTGTAGTTCTTACAAGAGGACAATTTTGCACAATTTCATGCCCCTATTTAATATTTTATGATGTTTAATATAAAGTTGCAATTATTTTTACATAAACATTAATATGAATGCATTACAACCCTGTTCACTCTATCAGTATGCACCCTAAAATATTAACAACGTTGTTGCTGAAAATTGATACAAAGTTACAGAGTACAATAATTCCTGTTATACTGTCATCACCGCTAATTACTGCTTCATAGGGGTGAGTGAGACCACTATCACATTCTGTTTAGAGGCAATAGTGCATGCAATAAACTTATATCCTTATTCATTGTGCACAAAAGTGTGTTGCTTTTCACTGCACAGTAAAGTAAACAGTTACACAATTATTGTATTTTGCAGCCATTGGTGCTATGAAGAGCCCTTCCCCACATTGGATCTGATGAGAATTCTACGCATTACAGTGGCGCACGCAGAGGGGGTTTCTGAGTCTCTAGAAACCCCTCCCTGCGCTAACTAAGTGGCCACTGTTCTATACAGCAGCCGCAGCACTGTCAAAGAAGCGTCCGCGGCGATGCTGTAGTGTATACAGCACCGCCGCGGACGCTTCTTAGACAGCGCCGCAGCTGCTGTATAGGACAGAGCTGATGAAACGGAGCAGCTCTCTCTCAGGTTGTGTTTTTTGGGGAACCCCCCCCCCCCCCCCCCGACAATCCTCCGTGAGCCCCTGCATTAATAAAATGGAGAAGCATTTTGATACCACCTGTAATATGCACTTTTTAAGGTGCATTTAACTAGGGTCCAGCACCTTATTGGGCTTGATCTTCATCTGAAGTGGGCAGAATTTCAGGAGATGACTGTGTTGATCTTTAAGAGGCAGTGACCTGACCATTTGTGCAATTTGTTAGCTAGAGTGCAGACTGCACATGACAAGGGCTTATCATGATGTGAGCAGGAGGATGAAAGCAAGATCCTTGCTTCTACTGAATTTATCTCTTAGTACGCAGGCACAACAAAATCCTCCAATGCTCTAAATTTTTACCATCTTCTCTTGAGGAAAACAAAAAAGCAAGGAAAAATCCTATAAAAAAAAGACCCACACTCACAATACTGCCTACTGACACTAATTGATCAAGGCATATGTCAGGAACACACAGGAACCCACATTTGAACAGTCAGTCTGTTTTGACACTACATATAATGGAGGCACGGAATCTTACGTAAGGTAGGTATTCACCATGGAACCCAGAAAGGAGGTATGTCTTTGCTGCTATCCCTACACTGGTTGCGGCCCTCAGTACAGGCACCAGATGTGACTGGTATTCGTAGTTAATAATAATAATAATAATAATAATAATAATAATCTATAATAAATTTACCTCCTACAATTGATGTTAATAGTGACTAAACATATAATCATAATTAGGAAGATGAATGTCAAACGATACGTCAAATAAAGCTGTCTGGCATGAAGGAAATGGAAGGAAATGAGTATTGGCTCAACTGATCAGATTTTCTTTATTTGGTATCTATATATTAGCAAATTTATGATGGATTGATTTATGATTAAATTGGGTTTATATAACAATTATCAGACAAAAAGTTTCTGCTTATAAGAATTGGGTATTAAAAAGAGAGTTGTAAAGGTGAGGATATAAAATTCTGTCACCAGTCTAGCTGACCACTCACAGACTTCTATAACAGCAGGAGGGAGGAAGGTGTGATGTAGTCTTTAAAAGACCTTGGCCAAAATGTATCAAGCAGGGATTTTAACAAATCGCTGTTTTTCCTCTATTTTTGGGCAATTTTCCAACCAGAGATGTATGAAAGTACGAACTAATAGAAAAACGACAGTAAACCAATGTTTTGGAAAGCAAAACATTGCAAATCGCCATCCCAATGTTTAGCCATCTTTATAATACAAATCGCCACATGTTTGAAGCTACAATTTTGCAAATCGCCACAATTTCGCTGTGAAAACACCAGAATAGAAACGCTGCTTTTTTTAGTGGAGATTATCAAAAACATCAGCCATTGGTCTAGTCTGGCTTATCATGTTTATAAAAAGGGCCACAAAATTGTATTATTTTGTGGGTATATGAATATGGAGTTAGTAGGCCACTATTTGGAGATTTTGCTGGCAGAAAGTGAGCTTGCTGATTGTGTACAGAGGAGAAGGAGAGAGGAAGATCAACATCACCAGCACTAGGGTCCGCTCAGGCTGCACAGACCACATGATTTTAGAGCACACATGGACTCCCTCTCAGAGCAGGAGGTTGTGCAAATGTTTATGTTTAACAGAGAAAACCTCCCTGAGCTGTAGGAGCAGGTGAGAAATGATTTGGAGCCATTAACTGGTATGCAAAGATTGCTGTGTGCTCTACACTTTTTTGCCACAGGCTCCTTTCAGTGTACTCACAGGTTGCAGGGCTCACACAAGCAAAATTCTTCATGCACTTTACTGTAGTGATAAGTGATCTTACCAAAATGCTTCATACAGGAGTGCCGAGAGGGGAGGGAGGGGAATACTAATTACCAGGGCCCAGGCATACCATCACATTCTTCCATCCGCGCAGCGCGCGGTCTCTGCAGCACATGGCACGGCACCTGTCATGTGGTGCACGTCCCATGTGACACAAGAGCTCTCAGTGATAGGCCGAATGTTTGGCCTATCACTGAGTGGGAGGGGGGACGGATCCTGAGGATCGCATACGACAGTGGGGCCACCGGGGAGCCCTCGGAGAGAGAGGGCGGCCCGGGGCACGTGCCCCCCCTTAATCCGGCTATGCACACAATGCCATATCCATGCATACATACATAAAAGGGGCAGAAAATTGAAGAAATAAAAAATTTGTGGTGTGCCCCGGGTCCCCCAAAGCCTTAATCCAGCTCTGATTGTGTGTGTGTGTGTGTGTATATGTAGGTATACGGTATTGCATGTATGTATGCATATCGCATTGTGTGTGTGTGTATATATATCATACTTGCCAACTCTCCCGGAAAGTCCGGGAGACTCCCAAATTCTTCTGGGCGAGCTGGCATTTCTCCCGCATCCCGTAATTGACAGAGAATCGCGTCATTTGTCCCCGCATTACGGTTTCGCGGGGGGCGGGGCCGAAATGACGCGATTGACCTCGCCCCGCCCTCCAGTCAAGCCCCCTCTCTCGGAAACAAGTTTCTGGGAATAGGCAAGTATGATATATATATATATATATATATATATATATATATATATACATATATAGCATTGTGGGGTGTGAAGGATAGAATCTATTTATCTATTTTAGTTGTAATTGGTAGTAAACATTGCGATCAGCTGTGTTTCTGCATTCTACTATGGTGATAAGGTGATCTTCTTTGCTTGTAAATGTAAAGGTTTTCTCAATCTGTCCATTTGACTGCAGATTAGAAATTCAGATTAAAAAAAAAAAAAGACGAGAGAAAAAAACCTTTCAATACCTCATTCTGCTGATATGCCTGTTGAAATTCAGGGACTTTCTTTACAAAAAGCAATATATCTGCCATATGTCAAATTATTTTTTCACGCGATCTCCTGATCTATTGACAAAATTTTATCTGGATCTGGTTTTAAATACTTGAGTTGCTGTCAAGTATTTGTGTGCTTCATGAAAAAACAGACAGTATTTTCCTTAAGTGCAAAATAATAAACTACTTTGCACCCCTAGTATTGCAACATGGTGGCAATACAAGTTGTCCAGAAAACTTGAGTAAGAAAACTTTTCCTTGACTTTCCTTAATGAATCAGGCCCAGTATCAGTAAAATATGTACCTTTGTTTTTTATCCTAGGTGGATTCACCTTCTAATGGCTCTTCATCATCATGCAGAGTGATTGGTGGCGTTGGCTGCGTTTGTGATGAAACTCGAATTAAATGTCAGACTATTGATATTATTATATATCATTTAAATATTATTTTGAAGTTGTGAAATACAAATATGTCATACACATAGCGTTTTCACATGATCGTATATGTGTCAGGCTTTTGAGTTCAATGTGCAAACATATATGACATTTACATGATGCTTGATTATTAAGTTTGCATGAATGGTTTTAGACATTAAATGTAGACATTACTCACCAGCCTTAGGTTGGGACAGAAGCCTGTCTGTGCCCCGGACATTTATCCCTTCTATGATCTCTGGTGGTATCAGCTGCTTGAATACTTCCTCATAGGAGGTATAGTCAATGACCAGAGCGGGGTCACCACCAGTCCCTGCTGCTCCTCTCCTGTCATCTGACATTTTTTCTTTGATCCTACGCTTTATATATGATATGCGTTTGCGGCAATTGTCAATAGATTGTTTAATAGGGCCAACAGCATTCACAGCAGTACATACAGCTGACCAAAGCTGTTTCTTTCTTGAACATTTGGTTTTGGCAGCTTGACTGCCCAAAGTCTGTCATACACTGGCACTAGGTTTGTTAGTCACAAGCACACAATTTTTCTTAAAGCTGAACCAGATTTAGTCTCCCCACTAGCAGCAGATCATGTCTCTTCCTGAAGCTCATGAACCTCCTCACCTACTTGGTCCACTCGATTTCTCTCCTCCTCCCCACTAGGCCTCAACTGCTCCCCTCTCCTTCCTCTCACCATCATAAACACAGAACATACAAACACAGATTGAAAAAAAAAAAATTACATGCACCACACTCGCACACAAATTACACAGAGTCAAAGTCGGCAGTCTACAATAGAGATATGGCCAGACAGGTACACCAAAAATAATCTACAGTAATCTTTTTAAAACCGGTCATCAATCTCCTGCTGTCTCCACTACTCTAACTCTTGCAACCAACTAATATAAGAATTAGACAGGCTTTTATAGTGTTAAAATTCTTTGCTGTGCTGACCCTTTAAATGCAACTGTGAAAGTGTTAACTATTTTAGCTATAAGAACGCAGAGTGTGCGCTATTGGGTAATTAAGTTACAGACTTCTATTGGCCTTACACAGTAGATGGTGGCAGCTATAGGTAGTATGGAAGTGAGTGTCTGTATTGGGGAGGGACACACAAGTTTGTGACAGGTTAAAGTTAGCAAGGTGTAGATACTTTACAGAAGAGAGGATAATTTGTAAGATTAGGACTCACAAGAGTCTGACTCGTGACAAAGCATAACAAACCAGACACTAAAGCCACAGGAATGTCATGTTGGTGGCTGAAGTGCTTGGGGTATTTGCGCAAAATTAAAAATATTCCAGCATATCATCACCATCGCCATGAAAACTCAACAAGACCTATCCAGAGGAACAAATATCTGAATAAGAAGTTTCTTAAGAGATCAGTTTTAAAAGCTTCCCACAATATCTGTGGAGTGTAAGTACATTATTAAAGGGGGAGATTGCGGTGAAGTTGCACTATTCTTGTGTTTTCACATTTGTAGAATATATATTGAACTCTTCTTAGGACTTTCATCACTTAAGGACACATTCACCAACGACCGCTTAAAGTGAAAAATAGTTTTTATTCCTTATCGCATTGATAAGGATTGAACCATTTCTCTAATTTATGAAAAAACTTCAGCAGGGACAGCAGTCTCGATAAACTGCTGTCCCAGTGAAGTGTAACACTTACCTTTACACTGCCTGATCACTGCGATGAAGGCATCCTCTTTGAACTCCTACTGCGCATGCCCGACTGAAAGTATAGGGCATGCGCACAAAGACTATACTAGTTACAAAACTGTTATCATGTGGGAGGGAGGGATCACATGATCCCTCCACACAGCTTCAGCTGGCGTACATTAACATAACAAGTTTCCGAAAACTACTCATTTTCAGAACTTGTTAGCTTGCGTTAGGGAGCAGTCCCCATACTATTTTATGGGCACTGCTCAGAAAATGAAAGAGAATGCAAAGCAGCAGATATCCACTATATCTGCTGCGATGCCACGATCATAAATTTGAAGGATCCTTCAAATTGTGGCTGAATCACGGTAAGTGTCCTTTGGGGACATTACACTGCTTGATAAATAGGCCCCTTAATTACATAATATTCCTATCACTTGAGGGGTGTACAGTTTGGTCAAACTTACTGCAATATATATTGTCTAATTATCTGCTTTTCTTGGAGCTATTCAAATTTGAGTCACATCTGGCTGGAAAGAAATAATAAAACAGAAATATGTAAAACAATTACAAGCAGAGCAATACAGGTCACTCGAGTGCCCCCAATTCTTTGTATATTGTGGCAGCGCTGAAAAGTCTTCATTTATGTTTCTGTGTATTGTTTATTGAAATTTTTTAGCTGCAGTCACTGGAACACAAGTCAGTTTTATATTGAGGATTGCGAAGGTATAGTATTCCTGGTTAGATACTGTCCTTTTCGGACAGATTATCCTGTCGCATGTTACACTTTTAGCTTTTTCAATGTGAGAAGCACAGACACTAAAACTCCGCAAATTTAAAGAGCCACTTGTTAAAAGTATATATAAAAACAGAAACATGTTCAAAACATATGTTACTAAGTCTGTTGATAAAGATAGGGAGTGGAGGCATACTTTGTGATTTGGGATAACAATTAAAAAATCTTGTATAATAGCATAACCAGTGGTGGAAGTAGGGGTGTATTCGGTGGTATGCCTTACTGCCACTTCTCCTACTGCCTTCATTGTAAAACCATCAAATTCCATTCACTTACATTCCCATTACATTTTTCATACCACTACTTCCAAATTTTTATTTCATTTCTTTCCCTGAGGAAACTATTTGAAATAGTGAAATCAGTAGGGCATTTTGTTATTCTTTTTATGTCTGCTAATACTACCATTTCATCTCTGTATTGCAGTGAATGCCCTGGAGGTAAGGTGCAGAATAGCTATTATGAGTCACAAACTCTATGTCTGATAGCTGCCTGTGTAGTTACTAGCAGCAGCTCAGGACAAGATCACTCAGAGGAGATAGATCTTTAGCTCTTTGAAATAAGTACTTGCATTCTATGTGAATCGCATTTTGGAGAAATATCATTCATCATTTAAATACCACATCATAAATATATCTCTCTCTATATAATACTAATATATATTTCCACTCTTTCCACTCTTCTGGAAGAGGAGATGGAGCTAGCGTGTACCCCAAAATCCTACAATTAAGGTGGCGGGAGGTCAGCTCTGCTCCAAAAAAGGAGCATTGTGGCTTTATGTAAAAGAGAGAACGGTTGAGCTTGTGAAAAACACTTATGTAAATGCAGTCTAGTTGCAGTCATTATTAGAGAAGAGCATATACAAAAAATGTAGAAAGTCACCAGGTTTTTTGAGAATAGAAAAATAATTAATGTAAGTTCACGTGAACTTTGCAGAGGGCTGTAATTCGGGTAAAAAGTCTTGTTGTACAAGGGATGAAATTCTACATAGTGGGTGCATTAAACATCCTATAGCTGCAAATGAGCAAGAAATGAGTGGGGATGAGAAATGCAGATCTTGGGCAGTGGAAGGGATCGATTTGGGAGATATTTTTCAGACGAAGAATGGAAATGTGTTTTGGTACAACTTTGTTTATGGCTTTGTACATTAAAAGAAGGATTTTAAAGGATTTGGTAAAGTACTCAATTCTGGACGGTGGGCCAAAATATCTGTTATTCCCAATAACAGATATTTCTCTTGTTATCCTCTACGTAGCAGTTACTCTCCTAGCTCCTTATTAAAAATAGCGCTAAAGATCTTTGCTGAAGTTCCTAATAGGTTCAAAATTCTCCTACCACCATCCTTAGTTCACCCAGATGTTAGGCTGCCGGTTTGATAACTAACCTTCAGAACAGATGCTAGAGGTCTTCACCTTTAGCAGCTGCCTTTCCCATAGAGCTTTATGCACTCACAGATACTCGGATGCCCCCAGGACTTAACTCTTAGCGCAGTGCAAGTTTGTTATACAACACTGCAGCGGCAGGCCAGAGGAGGCTGAGCAGCTGGTAGCGGATGGTCAGACGTTAGCCGAGGTCCAGGGTCAAAGGCAAGGTAGAATGGTCAGATAACCAGTGTCAGGGTCACAGGCAAGCAGGCAATGTCCAAGCTACAGGCAGAGGGTCACAACAGTAATTCAGCAAATACAGGAATCAAGAGCAGGTCAGCAACAGTGCAGACTGGACGCTATAACCGGTAGGGAGGCTAAGCCTTCCCTGCCTTAAATACTAGTACTGACCAATTAGGGCTTAGCCCTGTAACAATTCTCAGGGGCAGATTAATTAGGTATAAGTTCATAAATCAGCCCGCAGGCTGTATCATCCTTAATGCTCAGTGTCTGGCCGTTGCCCTGGCAACGGTCTGGGTCGAGAAATAGAAAGTGACGTCCCGGGCGTCATGGAGACGGCCGGGACACAAGAACCAGCAGGAGGAGAGTCAGGGAGGTGCCCGCGGCCGCCGCAGCTCCTGACACCAGATCAAGTTGATTTTGTCCCTGGTCAACAGACAGTTGACAAAACCAGTTGGATCATTGATTTAATCTTTTACATAAATGAGTGCAGGTTACCATCTCTTTTAATTTCTCTAGATGCCAAAAATTCCTTTGATGTTGGGTGGTCTTTATGATGAGAGTGGGTGTGTTGTTCTTAGTCCCATGATCTCAGTTCTTCCTGGTGAGCAACAGGATTCAGCTATTTCCCCTTATCTTTGCTTTCTCCATTGAACCACATCTCACTAAAATTAGATTGAATCCAGACTACACACTATATGGACAAAAGTATTTGGATGCTTCACCATTACACCAACAGAGACTGTAATGACATTGTATTCAAATACATATATTTTAATATGGAGATGGTCCAATAATTTTGCAGAAATAACAGCTTCCACTCTTCTTGGAAGCCTTTCCACAAAATGTTGGAGTGTTTATGTGGGAATTTGTACCCATTCATTCTGTAGAGCATTTATGAGGTCAGGCACTGATGTTGAATGAGAAGGCTTGGCTCGCAATCTCCGTTCCAGTTCATCCCAAAGGTGTTCAATGGGATTGAGGTCAGGGCTCTGTGGGGGCCAGTGAAGTTCTTCCACATCAACTCATAAAACCATGTCTTTGTAGTCCTTGCTTTGTGCATCGGGGTACAGTCATGTTGGAATAGAAAAGGGTCTCCCCCAAACTGTTGCTACATAGTTGGAAGCATAGTATTGTCCAAAATGACTTGTGTGACAGAAGCGCTGGGAAAGAAGTGAATGGTATGTACATACGTCCCAGATTCCTGTCATTTATATTTTAAAAACCAGGAAAAGCTTCTCAAAATGTGTTTCTCAGCTTCAGTAAAGGTTGGTAAGGGTCCCTGGTGTTTTGTATGGAAAAAGTAGAGTGGGCTCCATACAAAAGGCCCAGTCCGGGTCTTCTGGTCTGCAGGCTCATTGCAGACTAATTAGGTGCTGCACCCGAGTGGTGTTTGTAAAAGGTTGCAACTTTGCATCATTCAGTCTCTCCTTGGGCCTGATTCATCAAGGTACGCAAACGCATACGCATCTGTGTTTCATACTTTGAGTGACGCAAACCATTATATTTGCGTTGGAGTTTGAGATTGAGTTGACTTTGAGTGCCGTATCTGCTCTGTTTGCGCTGCGTATGTGGTGTTTTACGTAGCTCAAGTCCCGTTTAGCAGATGCATATGCGTTTGCGTACCTTGATGAATCAGGCCCATTGTCTGGAGAGAAGATCAGAAGTCTCCTAAGAGCAAACTGCAAATTGTGCTGTGAGTTCCATTTGTTTGGTTTAAGTGAGCGACACTAGTCCCCTCATTCTAGAGCGGGTATTCCACTGTAGTAGTTAGTAGCCAGATGGCTAGGATTTTGTTTATGTTTTATTCTGTCTTTCAAGATGGAGATTATTGAACCTGAAACACTGGATCTGTGTGATTTTCTGGCCGAAGTGCAACCGTCCACCCCAGAGGATGGAATCCCCTATACAATCTTGTCACACTTGGTATGCTGAAGCATTAACACTGCCCTTCACTGGAGATAAGGGGCCTAACCCAAACCCTGAAAAACAGCCCCATACCATTACCCCTCATCCAAACTTCACCGTTGGCATAATGCAGGTAACGTTCTCCCGGAATTCGCCAAACCCAGACTCGCCCACCTGACTGCCAAACAGAGAAGCGTGATTCATCACTCCACAGAACACATATCCACTGCTCCACATTCCAATATCGGTGTGCTTTACACCACTCCATCTGCAGCTTGGCATTGTACTTGGTGATGTGAGACCTGCATGCAGCTGCTCGGCCATTGAAACGTATTCCATTAATCTCCCGATGCACAGTTTTTGTGCTTACATTAATGCCAGTGAAATTTCGGAATTCTTCAGCTATGGAATCAGAAGAGCGTTGTTGACTTACTTACTATGTGCCTTAGCAGTCATTGATTTTACGTGGTCTTCTGCTTAGTGGCTGAGTTGCGGTTGTTCCTAAGCATTTCCACTTTCTAATAATATCACTTACATTTGACCATGGAATATTCAGCAGGGATGAAATTTCACGGACCGCCTTATTGCAAAGGTGGCATCCTATCACAGTACCACGCTTGAAGTCACTGAGCTCTTCAGAACGACCCATTTTGTATCACAAATGTTTGCAAATGGAGACTGTATGTCTAGGTGCTTGATTTTATACACCTCTGGCAACGGGTCTGAGTGAAACACCTCAATTTAATAATAAACAGGTCCATATAGTGTATTTCTGGTGTAGTAACAACATCTGGCAACCACAAGGTTGCTCGTTACGCAGTTGATGTCATTCTTACTGTATGAGATCCTTTGTCTTCACTCCAAAATGTGTTCAATGAGATCCATTGCTACTCAGCTTTATTTAATTTAGAGATGTTCACTGACCCTGTGTTCTGGTTTTGGTTCTGGTTTTGGATCTGGAATAACTTTGTGTTTTGGTTTTGGCAAAACCACCCTTGAGTGTTTTGGTTTTTGATCCCTATTTTTTTCTAAAATACCTTTTTTTTTTTTGCTAAAATCACATAACTTTTCTCTTTTTTTCCTACATTATTATTGACCTCAATAACACTAATTTCAAGTAATTTGCAGTCAATTTTGACCACCTCACAGGTCACAATATTATTTTCATACACTTTCAAACAAAATGATCTGGCTGGATGCTAAGCGACAGAGCAATGACACAAACACACAGGAGTTCATAGCACATCTAGGAAACATTACCACACAGCAGTGACACAAGAGAAAAGTGGTGCAAAATGGAATTGTCCTTGGGCCCTCCGACCCACCCTTATGTAAGTTAATGAAAAGCACATGTCCAATTTAACAAAGCAAGCACTCTAGCGACAAGCAGTGCCACTTTTGTGGCTGAAGTGCTTGGCTTGTTTTTAGGCCCCCACAAAACAAGCTAACAATGGGCTTAAGGCACCTAAGCAAACAGTGCTGTTAATGAACTCTAATGTGGCAAGTCATGTACCAGTGGAAGCAGTTCTTGCCAGTGATAAGAAGAAGGCCATTGTCATTCCTTGGCATAAGACCAAAAAATACACCTCTTATGTGTGGAATTATTTTTACACAAATCCTGACAACAGTTGTCTAGCCATTTGTAGTATTGTAAAGCCACAATCAGTAGAGGTAGAGGTAGGGACCTTTACCATCTAGGAAGCTCATCCATGTTACGTAATTTGAAGCAAGTTCATGGAAAACTTTTGTGAAAATCAGAAACTTATGCTAAAAAATAACAACAAGCAGTCCAGCATCAGCTACCTCCCTTCTCTCAGCTAGATCCCAGTACCTGCAATCTACACCCCCCATCACCTTCATCATCAATGTCCTCACAAGTGATTAGGAGTTAGTCCTGCATCCAAGTTTCTAAGGCGAGATAACCCCTACCCTATCGAGGACTCCTCAGAAGAATCCATGATTGTTAGGCCCACTACTACTGCTGCTCCTGCTGCTGGGGGTTTATCTTCATCCCAGAAGCAGACCAAGAAGAACACTAATAGTAGTTTGCAACAATTGACTGTTAAACAATCCTTTGCAATAGGAAGCAAGTATGAAAAGCGGATCACAGACGCCATGGTATTAGATCTGTGTCCAATATCCACTATTAATGCAGCTAGTTTTAGACAGTTACTTAAGGTCTTGTGTCCCTGTTACCAAATTCTATCACGCACCATTTTACAAGAAAAGCTATTCCTCACCGCTACCACAAGGTTCGTAAAAATGTAATTATTGGGCTACAAAATGCCATTCTACCCACTGTACAATAACCACAGATATGTGGACAAGCGAAACTGGGCAAACTAAAGATTATATGATTGTGACAGCCCACTGGGATGGTGATTCGCCTTCACCAACAGGGACAGCAGCACCCAAGAACGTCACATTTTTCAGAGACAGGCTACTCTGTGTATCATCTGATTCACTAAGAGGCATATTATTATTATTATTATTATTATTATTATTGTCGTAGATTTGTAAGCAAGCAAGGCAGTAAAAATGAATGGAGTCATGAAAACAAAGGGTATGGAGGACCCTGCTCATTAGAGAGCTTACATTCTAAAGGGAAGAGGGTACAACTGAAACAAGAGCAACGAGTGTGATTTAGAGTGATTGGGATAGTTGTGAGGGTGCATTAGTGTGAATAGTGTTATTGAGGATAACTTCACCTCTAAAAAAGAGATGTTTTTTCAAAGAGCATCTAAAGATTTGAAGGCTGTGGGAAAGTCTGATTGAGTGTGGTAGGGAATTCCATAAGTGTTATGCAGCACAGGAGAAGTCTTGAAGGCGGGAGAGAGAGGTGGTTATCAGAGATGATACAAGGTGCAGGTCAAAGGTAATACCGCTGACAACTTGTTTTAAAAATTAAGGGATGTCATTGCAACATGGCTTATCCTGCTTGGACTCTCCTGAGAATATGTGATTTCTGATAATGCCACCAAACTGTTAGAGCATCACAGCAGGAAGGGGGGGGGGATATTCCATCACATCTGTTTTGGTTCGACAATCAACTTGGTGGTACCAAACTTTTCAAAAAATGACAATGACATGCAGGAGATGCTGTCTGTGTCCCGAAATATTAAGGGTAATTTTAGGGATTCTGCAACAGCATGTAGGAGAATGCAGCAGCTACAAGAATAATACAATTTAGGGTGAATGTACTTTAGTCCAGCGCAGTGGAGAATACTTTCCGTGTTGTGCAAGGTGCTTAAACCACTCGAAGTAATCACCTGTGAAGAGAATGCAGCAGCTACAAGAGCAATTTAATTTGCCCTGCCACCAACTGAAACAAGAGGTGGTAAAAAGGTGGAATTCCATCCTGTATATGTTTCTGAGGATGGAAGAGCAGCGAAAAGCCATCCACGCTTACTCCACAAGCCATGACATTGGGAAAAAAGGGGGTATATATTTTACTTAAGCACAGTGGAGAATATTTTCCGTGTTGTGCAAGGTGCTGAAACCATTCAAAATAGTCACCTGTGAAGAGAGTTCAGACACTGTTAGCTTGAGTTAAGTGATTCCGTCAATTAGACTTTTTGAAAAGCAGCCAGAGAAATTGAAGGAGGAAATGAAACAAAGCAGTTCTTATGCTGGACTTGTAGATTAATTACTTTATTCGCTTCGCCAGGATCCAAGAGTTATCAACATCATTACATCATTACATTTTGGCAACTGTGCTTGATCCTAGGTTTAAGAGCTATGTCTTCTCTTTCTTTCCAACTGACCCAGATCTCAAGAGATGCAATGAGCTCCTGGTCAGCAAACTGACAGCTCAAGTGGTACATGACACAATGACGTCTCCTCCTTCATTTTCTCTAGAAATTGCTGCTAAGTAAAAACGTAGCTTTCCCAAGACACCCAGTGGTGATGCAGATGAGTCTGCACAACATTTTGACATTTGGTCTGGTCTAAAAGAATTGCCCAAAAATTGTGACAGCTCTTCCGTAAAATGAACAACAATTCCATGAGGAAGGCCATTACCGGAAATTACATCAAAGTAGGAGCGGGGGGTGAATAAGTATTGTTTGAGGATGATGTACACACTGATGAGGGTGAACATGATGACAGTGTAGATTGCAGGTGCTGAGATCTAGCTGAGAGAAAGGAGCTAGCTGATGCTGGTATGCTTGGTAATATTTTGGGTAGAATGGCATGTTGCGAATTTTATGTTTTTCTCCAGTAAACTTTCACCTTTATTAGAGAGCTGTTTTTTTCTTTAAAAGCATTTTATTTACATTTTTGTTTCCCTGACTTAAAACCACTATGCACTTGAACATAGGCTTTAGCACATGATGTAGAGGGATTAGTATCATCTTGACTGAAACTGGACAGTGACAAGAACAATGCCACTCCTCCTCTTTCTGTATGAGCTATGCCACAGTAGAATGTCGCTGAAGACTTTTAAGTATACTGACAGCCCTAGTATTACAATTTCTGTTTCAGCACTGAACTCTGCCACCTCTCCTGTTTCTTAGTGAGCTATGGTACAGTAAAATGTAACTGCAGATTTTGAAGAACACTGCCAGCCCTATTATTTCTATTTCAGCAATGACAATTAGCAATGGGGCAATGGAGCTCTCCTCTTTGCATGTTATCTATATAACACATTATAATTTGACTGCACATTTATACCAAGAATGCCAGCCCTATTATTTCTATTTCAGCAATGACAATTAGCAAGAATTAAGTAAAATGCAAGATTTGTGTTCCCTGCAGGAAAAGGCAGTCTGGAAGGTGAAAGGATGTGGTCAGGAGTCCTCTTGACTCTAGAGAGATGTACGAGGTAGGTGTGTATCTTCCAGGCCTAGCTGAGCCAGCACATGATCTGACTCATCTGGGTAAAGAAGGTATGTGCAAGCTGGTAAGAGCATACTAGTGTGCACTAGACTTTTCTTCTCAAGCTATGTATTACTGTATTGAAGAAAAATGTTGGAAAGACAATACCAATAGAGCCATCCCATATCGCTCCTACAGATAAACTTTTTCCAGGGAAAACAAATCAACTTCATCCAATTGCCACCTTGCAGGATTCTCAAGTATATACTGGTGTACTGATGTAATTTCTATCTGGGTAAAGGTTCATTCAAATGTTTCTAATATTGCTGTGTCATACTCAGGGCCGGATTAACCCTAGGGCTAAGTGGGCTACAGCCCAGGGGCCTCAGGCATCCAGGGGGCCCTTGAAAGTGTTTAGCAGCATTATTGATCGGTCGGGGCTGGGGCGCCCCGGCGCGATCAATGCTGCTGAGCAATTTCACTGCGGTTCTTCCCCGGCGCGCTGTATTCTCCAAATTATTTCAAAGGTTTACCGAGTCTCACTCATACGAGATCTCAGTAAAGAGCGTACAGCGCGCCGGGGAAAGACTGCAATGCCAGGAGAAGGAGGTAAGTGCCTTGGGGGCGGCTCGGATCACCGGGAGGGGGTGGCTCGGATCACGGGGGGGGGCCCTCACGGGAGAATGGAGGCCCCCTTAGCCCAGGGGCCTCCATTCCCTTAATTCGGCCCTGGTCATACTAAGGATTTTTGTTAGTAGAGTTATAGAAAGTGATAGGTGTATTCATTTTACTGGTAATATCTTTTAGATCACAAGTACAATGTATGGGCAGTGATGGGAGGTTACATACTTTTTATTGGCCACAACCAAGTGCAAAAAGAGAGTAAACTGTACTATCTAGAACAAATTGAATAGAGTGATAGTTGAAACTAGATTGGAGTGGCCGGAAGCTTTTGCCACTAGTCCTCCCCACTATCAGAATCACTCCTAAACCGCCTTTTAACCTGTCAACCTTTGAAATAATTTGGACAAACAACCTCACTTGATGGTAGATTCCTGAGATGAGTTCATAATGGAGAGACTGTTCAAAATCGTTTAAAGAGAAACAAATAGTGAGACAGCAACAAAGGACATTCGAAACACTTTCTCCTGATATGATATTGCCACGTTCATAGAGGAATTACTAGCTGGTATTGGCGCAGCTGAGCTGAGGTGCAGTGTCTAATGCACCCCTGGTATTCACCAGGGACACCCGCAAGGGAGTTTGAGCTTCGCTGCAAGAGGGTGCGTAGGTCGCGGTTCTCCAGGTCAGCCATCAGCTTAGTGATAGAGTGGACAAAGCATAGTCAATCAATCCGGATCGGAACCAAACTGGCGGCAAGGTATGAAAGGATGATCCAAAGAATTGTCAGAGACAGGCTAAGAGTCAGGAAGCCAAACTAGCAGCAAGGTACAAAGCGAAATCCAAAGGAAGGTCAAAGAGATAGCCGGGTTAGAACTGGAACAGGATCAGGATACAAACAAGTGCTGGAGCAGGGTGAAACCAATACTCTGGCACCCTACTGGTGGCAGAGACTCCTATTTATCCCTGTGTGGTCCCTGATAGGGGAACGGATCTGCCGGCGGTCAGGGACACTGACCACCGGGCGGATGCTGTGAGACATCCCATTGCCTAGTAACATTACGCGAGAGAGACAGCGCATGCGCGGCCATTGTCGGAAGTGGAGGAAGTGTCCCAATCGGGAAGGTACAGGCGGCCACCTCTTGAACCTATTGTCAGTGCGGAGGCGGCGCCTGACAGATATACACTAACTGTCATGATGTTGGACTGGGAGAATATGTTATGGACTGTAATTTCCTACGCTCAAGTTGTTTAACAGACAAGTGAGAGGACCCGTACTAAGCACCATATATCTGTAATTAGCAGAAAGAGACACTTGGACCCATTCCATCCACTGCAGAAAAGTGAACAAACCGGAGAAGGTTCAAAATATAGCCGAGGATGACACTCGTGAATCTCTGAATCTGTGCCGTAAGATCACAGTTTAATAACACCTGAGCCAAGGTCTTTGCAAAGACTATTATCCCATCGTGGAGCAGCATTTTTTCTGTGTTTCCCTTTTCAGTGTTTCTCTCATCCTTATTCTCTTTCCAGGACATTCAATTCTTTCAATGGGGATCAGGTGATGGAGACTGTTTCAGGTAGTGATATTTGGATGTGAGTATGAGAGAGAAATTGTTAGCACAATCGGTCCATCCAATTGCACTATTAAATTTGGGGGGTAAATAAAAGTTCCGTCAACATTGGAGCTCGGAAAAAGTGTGAGGGGCTATTGTCTGAAGAATATTGTGTCTGTAAGTACTGTGACCCCATAGTTGAAGAGAGGTGCATCCATCGATGCCAGTCCAGTAATAATTTGGACTTGAGCGGGCATCCATGAGAATTATTATAATTCTTTCGTGGGTAAGATTTTAAACCATACTAAATGCTGGATGTGCTCTCACCTACCTCAGAGACCAAATTATGTAGGACTAGTTCTCTTTCCACTAAATATTTCTGAAGTACTCAAATTATGTGGTGGGAGGCCAATAGAGGGAAGGTATAATATGTCTAGGTCCCTTATTTTGAAGCATACCAATACTCGGTAGACCGATCACTGTTTCACATAGAAATTTGAGTATTGGGATGCTGAACAGAATGAACAGACAATAGCCCACCCCTCAAGTGGTGATGGAAAAAAGAACAAAAAAAAGAAAATCCATCAATACTATCGAGTGCATCGAGTGCATTTAACTTAAAAGATTGAAGGATATCATAAATTAGGTTGTGTAACAGACATAAGAGGATGTTGTGAAAGTTCCTCCAGGTTATTGTTTAAACGTTATTCAAGCAGAGACTTGTCTTAGATAGATGGAAATACTAGGCATGACGAACTTTAACTGAAAAAAATTATGTATTGTAATGTATTATATTGTGCCTGTTATCCTTTCCGACAATGTGTTATATATGTGGGTGTAGGGCATACAAATGTTTAACTCTGAGCTCCACAGGTATATGTTTTCTAAAACTAATTTTGGAAATTATGACTCATTCCCCGTATGACATAATTGATATCCAATGACAGTGTTGTGATATTACGAGGGACAAATATCACAGAAAAATGAAACGTACTACTGAGATCCTGCAATAATATCTTGAAAGGGTGAGAGTGTTAGGTATACTCTGAAAGGATGGCCTGTGGAAGATAAATAATTGGATGAAGTATGCTAAATTGATTAGTATTGTTTAACCATACAATTGCTAAGTGATAACAGGGTTAATACAGCAATCGCACGGCTGAACAACACACACTTACATTCACACTAACATTTTGTAAATAGTACACATTTATTAAAGTTCCAATCCACGTTCATTTATTAGTAAATGTATTTGATTATTTATACATAGATAATACTACAGTAAAGCGAACTATGGTTCAGGTCCACAGAAATGTGTGGAGTTTTGTCTCATATTAATTTATATTTTACTAGCTGAAATCCGGTGTCAATACTGAAGTGATCGCATATTAGGATTGTAAGTTATGAATGGAATGAGATCAATACTTAAAAGTACATTGCTTATGGGTCAGTTTAAACTGGTTCTTCTGCATGAAGGCAGATATGCAACACATGGAGTGAGCAGTCCCCTCCTTTGGGAGAAAATCAAATGAAGTGACCTATGACTAGCAGTCTACTGGAACATCTTTAACCCTGGACCAATAAGGACCTCTCAGTGTTATCTGTGTATATTTGTAACATCATCACTGTTTATGTTAACTCAAACTGTATATAAGCAAGCCCTGATCCAGTATTAAATCCTCTTTGACTGCAGACTACAAGACTGAATCTGGACTTGGGTCCAGGGAATGCTTGCTATTAAAATCTCTTTGTGGTTTTGGAACAACATTAACCGCATCAACAAAATGTAACATGGACATCACAACCAACATTGACCTGACCTGATCTCACCAACCTTTTTGCACAATACCTCAACAACAACCCTCCATGACCAATAGTACAATTCCTCACTCCTGTCCATCTGTAACATTTCTCGACATAAAACTCTATGACCCAATATTGAAGTTCACAAATGTACCCCCTTATAATCCCTTCAACCTCGATATCCTACCAAACTTTACCACAATGCCCCAATGTCCTCTTCAGCCCAAACCCCTCTTTTGCCCAGCCAACCTCTTTTACCCAAACACCTCTTTGGCCCAAACCACCACTTTGGTCCCATCCCCATCTTTGAACCCATCCCCATATATGGACCCACTTCTCTCTGCTGCCCCTCCACCCTCTGCTGTTCCACTACACTCTGCTTCTTCACCACTGTTGTCCTCCACATCCCGGGTAACCAGAAGCCAGGGCAAGGGCAAATCTTCTTCAATAACCGATCTGGTGGCCATATGCGCCGAATTGTATGCAAATTCTTGTTATTTTGCACTGCCCCATCATTTAATTTGACAATACTAATTTGAAGTGGATCTCTATTTCTGCAGATGTTGTAATGTATCTGTTTTTATATGTGTCTTGTATGATTTGCACTGTTGCACAATGAAAAGAAGTTTCATTTCTGCTTTCCACTGAAGCCGTTCTATAAGAGGGGAACTACTGTAATTTTCTTCATACCTATTGTTGCTTGCAAATCTATAGCATCCTGTAGCAGAAATGGTGTTGCAGCAACAACCTTAGTGAACAAACCTGAAAATCAAGCCTCTCATTAAGAAAGCAAACACATTGTTCAATTCATTCATTGCAACATTGTATGGACAAAGATAGAGATGCGTTCACACTCCATTGGTTTCCATGGTCTTAATGACATATGTTACATGAAAATCTTAGAAACAAATGGTTGCAACAATTGTTGCTGTGCAGTTTTTTTTTTTTTTTTAAAAAAAAGGGAATTCTGATCTCTGTAGAAACAAAAATGAACACATAAGGCTTCAGTTATAGTTAGGGACAATTCCAGCTAATAGGAGAAAATTTGCTCCTGGAGCATGTTGTAATGCAAGGGGTGCAGGGGGGGGAAGCCTGGAGAGAAAGGAGGAGGAGTTCCAGAAGGATTTGAACGAGACTACCTCCACAAAAGATTTGTGGTTAGTTCTCCAGGATGTTTGGGACAACCTCCCTTATTATCATCATCATCAGCTATTTATATAGCGCCACTAATTCCATGCCGAGTTCTTTGAAAAACTGTGTGCAAGTGTACCTAGAAGAATTGATGCATTTATGCTGCTTTGAAGGCAAAGGGTGGTCACATCAAATATTGATTTGATTTAGATTCCTCTTCTGTTCATTCACTTTGCATTTTGTTAATTGATAAAAATAAAGTATTAAAACTTTTATTTTTGAAAGCAATCTTACTTTGCATAATTTTTTCCAGACCTGCCTCAAACTTTTGCACAGTATTGTGTGTATATATTGTGTGTATATATATATATATATATATATATATATATACTTATATATATATATATATATATATATATATATATATATATATTTATATATATAATTTTTTGTATTGTGGGAAATTCAATTAGACGTCCACGAGACACCTTGCGGTGAAGATTTTTACTGTAATTGCCATTTAAGGGTTTTTGAGCACCTCTTAATATTTATTGTGTATTTGTCTGTGTATGGTGTTACAGAGCCCCTAGAGGCAGCCATTTCACTTAGACAGTTACAATTATGTTTCATTATCTATTCATTTTTAATCTTATATATATCTGTGATTATTTTTAACGCACATATTTTGCTTATTATATAGTTATATACCGCAGGATCTGTACTGTACAGTGTACTGTATTCACTAATTATTTTTCATATACCAATATATTTTCTAAATAGGCCCCAACATTCCAAGATCCATACAAGAATCCAGTACCATGTTGTGAAAGCTGCAATAATAGGTAGGTGAGAGCAGCACCATTTTAATACATAATGGGGCGAATTCAATTTCAGGCAATGTGGCGCGCATACTACGGTAGAAATTTCTCTCAAGATCCTCGCAGCGAAGTGTCTGACGGATGTTCCGGAGACAGTTCGTGACTAATTGAATTTCCCCCATAATGTCATGTGTAAAGACACAGACCATGTTGGCCATGCCCCCATTACTATGTGGACACACCCCCTTGGATGGCACCGCTGTGCAGAGGCGCACATCCCTTCTCCTGCTATGTGTGGAGAGGTGCCCAGAAAGTTGCTGTACAGGGGCCCCAAATTCCACTTGGGAGCCCTGATCCTAATGAATGTCTCCAGGGGGTAAATGTATGAATCTCCGGATTCTTCATCTCCGGCGTGTTCAGCCTCTTCAGCGCTTAAATTTAAAGCGGCGCTGCATTGTAAAGGGAAGTTTCCCTTTACAATCCCTTATCAACCACAACCCTGATGGTATTGTGTTCTTTACTGGGGGATATATCAGTGGCAAAATCCATTGAAATATGTGTCCAAGGCCTGTCTAGAACTGCTAAAGGACCAAGGCGTTTTCGTTGTGGAGTTTTATGTTGAGCGCAAATAGGACAGGCTGCAACAAATTCCTTAACATCCCGAGGAAAAGAAGGCCACCAGTAATTTCTGGAAATTACTTCCTGTGTCTTTTTAATTCCTGCACGGCCTGTGTACCAAGATAAGCGGGCCCATTTTAACAGATTATGGCGAAGTTCAGGGGTACGAAATGTTTTGCTTGGAGGAGGGTTTGCTGGAGAAACAGGTGTCACTGCAATGATGCAGTTAAGATCAATGATGGGACGACTTTCAGAGGATAAATCCTGGTCTGAGGAGATGACAGGAGTTGAAAGAGCGAGATAAAGCATCAGCCTTCAAGTTCTTGGAACTTGGACGAAAAGTGAGAATTAAATTGAGGCGGGAGAAGAATAGGGACCATCTTGCTTGGTGGGGATTAAGATATTGATCCGCCAAGAAGAAAGGATGAGAGATATTTGTTTGGCGGAGAATGGCTGCAGGTGTGAAGGTTTGTTTGAATGTGCGATAGGCTACAGTGGCCTCAGGTGACCATATCTTAGTGTTAGCAGTCTTTCGAGTCAAAACGGGTGCTACTACTAAGGCATACCCTTTAATAAATTGATGATAGTAGTTGTCAAACCCTAAGAAGCATTGTATGGCCTTAAGTCCTGTTGGTTGTGGCCATTTCTGGATAGCCTCTACCTTTGTGGGATCCATCAGGAGACCAGACCTGGAAACAATGTACCCTAAGAAAGGTAGTTGTTCAAACAAACATTTCTCTCATTTACAATAGAGATGATGAACGCGAAGTCGGGTCAATACATCTGCCACATGTCTTCTCTGAGTCTTAATATCGGAGGAGAAGATTAAGATATTATCAAGATATACTACGACAAACTGATATAAAATGTTTCGGAAGATTTAATTTACAAAATTTTAAAAAACTGTTGGAGCATTGCATAAATAAATATTTGTAATGCCTGGTGTTGAATACGATTTTCCACTTATCTCCCTTTTGAATGCGTATGAGATTGTAGCCACTCCAGAGATCTAACTTAGAAAAAATGGAAGCACCTTGGATGTGGTCCATTAACTCTGAAATAAGGGGTAGTGGATGTCTATTATTGATAGTGATGGTATTCAGGCCTCTGTAATCAATGCAGGGACATAAACCGCTATCTTTTTTCTTTTCGAAGAAAAACCCAGCTCCTGCAGGAGAAGTTGATTTGCGAATGAAACCTCTCCTCAGATTCTCTTGAATGTAATTAGACATGGCTTTCATTTCTGGTAAGGACAGAGGGTACACACAGCCTCGAGGAGGAGTCTGCCCAGGTAAGAGATCAATTGCAGAGTCCCATTCTCTGTCAGGAGGTAATTCCTCTGCTTTATCTTTTTGCTGAAAACATCAGAGAAGATTGAGTACTAAGGAGGTATACAAAGTTCCACAGATGTAGAAGACATTGGCACATGAAACAGAGGTTGAACTCTCTCTTTCATTAAGGATTGTAAAGCAATAAAAAGGAGTAACTTTGCCATTGGCAAAACCATGTTGCTGTCACGGGCACTAGGAGTCTTTACCCAGGGATCACCAGGTGATAGGCTTACCAGAGCAGTATAGGTGGTAATATGGTACTCTGGTAGCAGGGTGATCACGGAACAGAAAATAGCAGATGATGAGATGCTCAGGAAAGTCTATGACTAGCAGCACTGGCAATATGGAAGTAGTAATACACGAGGAACTGTATGGACAAAGGACACGTGAAGGTAGTCAGTGGTCTGCGGTAGCAAGTTGTACCACTGCTATAGTGAGGAGGAATGTCCAACAGAAACGAGGAGGTGATGAGAGTCAGCGGTCTGCGGATAGCAAGTTGTACCGCTGTCTGAGTGAAGGAATGGAATCCAAGTGGAGGTATCCGGGGAGTCAGTGGTCTGCGTCAGCAAGTTGTACCACTGCTATGTGAGAGGATACTGGAGCGGGTGAAACTGTAAACAGGAGTCAGTGGTCTGCTACTAGCAAGTTGTACCACTGAATATATATGTGAGGAGGTGCACGGGGAGAGACTGCAACACAATATATACACGGGCACCTTGACTTTGATCCACAGTAATATGCACAATATATACACGGGCACCTTGACTTTGATCCACAGTAATATGCACAATATAACTGTATGAATGACTGAACAACACTGTCAATATAGAAAGTCTCTTGAAGTAATCCAGCATGAGATAACACAGTCAATGATGGCAATAGACTCAGCGGATAGTACACTCCAGAGGAGAACCAACACAGTCCAGCAAGGTATGCAATACACAGCACAGTCAATGGGAAGTATGCATACCGTGGTTCAGGAGAAGGCAGTCAGACAGGAGTGCAGAGATACCTGAAGGGCAGGAGGCCGGCAGGATCCAAAGTCCCTGGATGGGTGAAGCGGTGGTCTAGCAGGTGCAGCGCACAGGTAGGTAGACCAGCAGGGAACACAGGAAGGCGTGGAGAGCGGATCAGTAGTAGATGGATGAGTAGCGCTGAGAAGTAACAGCAGCGGGTCTCTGCGGGAACACGGAGGTAGCCAATAGCAACCAGTAGGTGCAGTAACGATGGGACACCGGAGCAGAGTTGAACTGGAACAGTTGGTCACGGAGAGTAGCGGGTAGCAATAGTGGCAGCAGACTCAAGGAAACACGGGAGAGTTGACAAGGACTGAAGACTGAAGCGCACAGGGGCAGCGGATAGGAATCAGCCAAACAGTCACGATGAAATACAGACGGGTTGCAGGTTGAAGACTGTAGTGCACGGAGGCAGCGGATAGGAATCAGCTAGCAGTCACGATGATGAAACACAGACGAGTTGCAGGTTGAAGACTGTAGTGCACGGAGGCAGCGGATAGGAATCAGCCAAACAGTCACGATGATGAAACACAGACGAGTTGCAGGTTGAAGCCTGTAGTGCACGGAGGCAGCGGATAGGAATCAGCTGGCAGTCACAATTATGAACAGGTGAGTGGATGTGAATGAAAGACTGTAGTGCACGGAGGCAGCGGATAGGCATCAGCTAACAGTCCCAATGATACATGGTAGAGTTGAAGTGGTTAGAAGACTGTAGTGCACGGAGGCAGCGGATAGGAATCAGCTCACAGTCACGATGATACAGTAGATGGTAGAAGTGGTATGGGAACCACAGTAGTAGAAGTGGTTTGGAAACCACAGAGGTAGAAGTGGTTTGGAAACCACAGGAATCAGCTGGGCTGAATAAACGAGGAAACACAGGAACACCTTCAGAGACTCATGGGGAATGAGACTCCAAGATCAGGCAACGTGGTGTTGACCACAGGTGCTTAATATAGGGAGGTTGCCTGATCTGCCAATTAAGTTAAAGGAACATACACTGAAGGTATAGAAAGGGCTGCGCATGCGCAGTCCCTCAGGATGGAGGACGGCCACGGTTCCTAAATGTCCGGGAAGAAGCACTCACAGTCCGGTGAGTGACAGTACCCCCCCTTTTAAAGGTGGGCACAGAACGCCTGGAACCGGGCTTGTCCGGATTTTTGGAATAAAACTTCTTCAGAAGGGCAGGAGCATTAAGATCTTCAGCTTTGATCCATGAACGCTCTTCAGGACCAAAGCCCTTCCAATGAACGAGGAAACGGAGGACTCCTCGCGAAATTTTTGCATCCAATACCTCAGTAATCTCGAAATCCTCCTCCTGATGAACTTGAACTGGCTGCGGTGCTGAGGGAGGAGTCGAGAAACGGTTGATGATGAGAGGTTTGAGCAAGGACACATGGAAGGCATTGGAAATCCGAAGATTCTTAGGAAGAAGAAGTTTAACACATACTGGATTGATAACTTGAATGATCCTATATGGACCAATAAAACGAGGGGCGAATTTCATAGATGGAACCTTCAAACGAATATTTTTGGTAGATAACCAGACACGATCTCCAATTTTTAGTGGTGGAATAGCCCGCCTCTTCTTATCTGCGAAAGACTTATATTTGTTAGATGTCTTCTTTAAACAGGTTTTGACCTGAGACCAGATATTTTTGAAGGTCTGACAAGCAGTCTCCACAGCAGGAACTTGGGTGGGCGGGAGGGCAGGAAATTCTGGAAAAGACGGATGGTGACCGTAGACCACAAAGAATGGAGTTTTGGATGATGACTCATGGTACATGTTGTTATGGGCGAATTCAGCCCAAGGGAGCAATTCTACCCAGTTGTCTTGGTTGGCTGAAGAGAACATCCTAATAAAAGTCTCAAGATCTTGATTGACTCGTTCCGTTTGTCCGTTAGATTGCGGATGGTAAGACGATGAGAGTGCTAATCGTATGCCCAAGGTTTTACAAAGGGCCCGCCAGAATCTGGAAACGAATTGTACTCCTCTATCTGACACAATCTCAGACGGACATCCATGGATGCGGAAGATTTCTTTAATGAAATGTTCAGCCAGAGTAGACGAGGAAGGTAAACCGGACAGAGGGACGAAATGGGCCATCTTCGAAAATCTGTCTACCACTACCCAAATAGTATTGTAATTCTTACTTGGTGGCAAATCAGTAACGAAATCCATACTAATATGGGTCCAAGGCTTGGACGGAATGGGTAGTGGTCGCAGCAACCCTGTTGGAGTTCTGCGGGAGGATTTGAACTGAGAACATAAATCACAGGAAGCAATAAACTCTTTGACGTCTCTCCTCATTGAAGGCCACCAGTAACTACGAGAGAGAATCTCAAAGGTCTTGTGTTCACCGGCGTGTCCAGAAAAACGAGAGGCATGGAACCACGAAAGGAATTTCCTCCTCAGAGTAGGAGGCACAAGGGTCTTCCCAAATGGTAGCATTTTGGTGGATGAAGCAGCCAGAGAAATACATTTGGGGTCTAGAATAGCATGGTTGGGAACCTCTTCTACATCAGAGGACGTCACAAAAGCTCGAGATAGAGCGTCAGCTTTCTTGTTCTTAGCGGCTGGTTTGAAGGTTATAATTAATTCAAAACGGGAAAAGAAAAGAGACCATCTTGCTTGACGAGGGTTCAAGCATTGAGCAGATTGCAAATATGACAAGTTCTTATGATCTGTGAAGATCGTCACCGGATGACGAGCTCCTTCCAACAAGTATCTCCATTCCTCTAATGCAGCTTTGATGGCCAGCAACTCCTTGTCCCCGATAGTATAATTTTTCTCTGCGGGCAGAAGACCCCGAGAGTAGAAGGCACAAGGATGTAATTTTTGTTGCTCCGAGCGTTGGGAGAGAATAGCTCCTAAGCCCACATTAGAGGCGTCTACTTCTAGGAAGAAGGGGAGTGTCACATCAGGCTGTCGCAGAATGGGAGCAGACGAGAAGGACTCTTTGAGGATTTGAAAGGCTTGGAGAGCCTCAGATGACCATTGCTTAGTATTAGCCCCTTTCCGAGTTAGGGCCACAATGGGAGATGCAATGGATGAAAAGTCTTGAATGAAGCGTCTATAGTAATTGGCAAAACCTAAAAAACGCTGGATGGCACGAAGAGTAGTTGGCTGAGGCCAATGTAGTACAGCATTTACTTTGTCTGGATCCATCTTCAGGCCAACTCCGGAAACTATATACCCCAAGAATGGAATCTGGGGTAACTCGAATGAACATTTTTCCAATTTACAGAACAAGGAGTTTTTCCGTAGTCTGGAGAGGACCTCTGCCACATGTTGGTGATGAGAAGGCAGGTCCTGTGAGAAGATCAATATGTCGTCCAGGTAGACAACGACACATACATATAATAAGTCCCGAAAGATCTCATTGATGAAACCCTGGAAAACAGCGGGGGCATTACACAGCCCGAAGGGCATTACTAAATATTCGTAATGCCCATCTCTGGTGTTAAACGCGGTCTTCCATTCGTCACCGGAACGGATTCTAATTAAATTGTAGGCACCACGAAGATCCAACTTAGTAAATATCCGAGCTCCCTTGATGCGATCAAATAGCTCAGTGATCAGCGGAATGGGATACCGATTCTTGATAGTAATGGCGTTGAGTCCACGAAAATCTATACAAGGGCGTAATGATCCATCCTTCTTTTTGACGAAGAAGAACCCAGCTCCAGCGGGAGAGGTGGAAGGTCGAATGAACCCACGCTGGAGATTCTCCTGTATGTACTCAGATGTGGCTTGAGTTTCAGGTAACGAGAGAGGATAGACCCGACCCCTGGGGGGAGTCTTGCCAGGTAGAAGGTCGATCGGACAATCCCAAGAACGATGAGGAGGAAGACGTTCAGACTGAGCTTTATCGAACACATCGGCAAATGAAGCATACTGAGGAGGGAGTCCCGGGGAGGAAGATGAGATGGAAGATTGCTGTACTTTAAGAGGAATAACTTGAGAGAGACAACGATGGTGACATTCAGACCCCCAAGACGTAACTTGAGGGGTGCGCCAGTCAATCTGGGGAGAGTGACACTGAAGCCATGGAAGGCCTAAGACAATCGGACTTGTCGTAACTGGAAGAATTAAAAACGAAATTTCTTCATGGTGTAGTACACCAATCTGAAGGGTTACTGGAGACGTACTCTGGGTGATGAGACCATTGATGAGGCGTGATCCATCTATAGCCGTCACAGTAATGGGTGTTTTTAAAGTGATCACTGGTAGGGACCATTGATTCACTAATGATTTAGAAATGAAATTTCCTGCTGCTCCGGAATCAATCAATGCCTGTGACTCAAAGGATTTGGTAGCAAAGGAAATCGTAACATCGAAAGCGCAGACTTTAGATTTCATAGACAATGGAGAGGACTCCAGGGACCCTAACTTCACCTCTCCAGAACTAGTTAGGGCCTGGCATTTCCCGATCTCTTAGGGCAAGAGCTGAGCATATGCGTGGAATCAGCACAATAGATACAGAGTCTATTCTTTACTCTTCGTTTCCTCTCCTCTGAAGATAATTTGGAACGTCCTATCTCCATGGGAATCGCAGAGGATGGAGCTGGACGAAATTGAGGGTTAGAACGAAGAGGTGCTTTGACAGCCGTTGTTTTCTCAGACTCTCTTTCACGAAATCTCATATCTACACGATGGCAAAGAGAGATCAAATCTTCTAGTGACGAAGGAAGTTCTTGGGTAGTCAGTACATCCTTAATTTTATCGGAAAGCCCCTGCCAGAAGGCGGCAACTAATGCTTCAGAGTTCCACTGAAGTTCAGAGGCTAAGATCCTAAATTGAATGACATACTGTCCTACTGTATGGGAGCCTTGTCGCAAACGAAGAATGCTGGAAGCAGCGGAGGTCACACGACCTGGTTCATCGAACACACTTCGGAACGTGGAAATGAATTTGGCACTATCTTGTAGAATTGGATCGTTTCTCTCCCACAGAGGGGAGGCCCAAGCCAGGGCTTGTCCAGAAAACAATGAGATAAGATAGGCCACTCTGGAACGATGGGTAGAAAAATTTTGAGGTTGAAGTTCAAAATGGACTGAACATTGGTTAAGGAAACCTCTACAAGTTTTGGGGTCCCCGTCATATTTTGACGGAGTAGGCAGGTGAAGCGTAGGAACTGTAGACACCTGGGATGGCACTGGGGAAACGGAGGAAAGCACAGGAGCTTCAACATTAGCTGTAACAGTCTGTCCAGATGTTCCTTGGGAGGTTAAAGATTGGTAACATTGAAGTAACAGCTGTTGGCGAGCATCCTGTTGCTCCACACGGCTGACCAGATGCTGCAGCATCTCTTTAGCGGTAGGTTCCGTATCTGGGTCTGTCATGGCCTGATCTTACTGTCACGGGCACTAGGAGTCTTTACCCAGGGATCACCAGGTGATAGGCTTACCAGAGCAGTATAGGTGGTAATATGGTACTCTGGTAGCAGGGTGATCACGGAACAGAAAATAGCAGATGATGAGATGCTCAGGAAAGTCTATGACTAGCAGCACTGGCAATATGGAAGTAGTAATACACGAGGAACTGTATGGACAAAGGACACGTGAAGGTAGTCAGTGGTCTGCGGTAGCAAGTTGTACCACTGCTATAGTGAGGAGGAATGTCCAACAGAAACGAGGAGGTGATGAGAGTCAGCGGTCTGCGGATAGCAAGTTGTACCGCTGTCTGAGTGAAGGAATGGAATCCAAGTGGAGGTATCCGGGGAGTCAGTGGTCTGCGTCAGCAAGTTGTACCACTGCTATGTGAGAGGATACTGGAGCGGGTGAAACTGTAAACAGGAGTCAGTGGTCTGCTACTAGCAAGTTGTACCACTGAATATATATGTGAGGAGGTGCACGGGGAGAGACTGCAACACAATATATACACGGGCACCTTGACTTTGATCCACAGTAATATGCACAATATATACACGGGCACCTTGACTTTGATCCACAGTAATATGCACAATATAACTGTATGAATGACTGAACAACACTGTCAATATAGAAAGTCTCTTGAAGTAATCCAGCATGAGATAACACAGTCAATGATGGCAATAGACTCAGCGGATAGTACACTCCAGAGGAGAACCAACACAGTCCAGCAAGGTATGCAATACACAGCACAGTCAATGGGAAGTATGCATACCGTGGTTCAGGAGAAGGCAGTCAGACAGGAGTGCAGAGATACCTGAAGGGCAGGAGGCCGGCAGGATCCAAAGTCCCTGGATGGGTGAAGCGGTGGTCTAGCAGGTGCAGCGCACAGGTAGGTAGACCAGCAGGGAACACAGGAAGGCGTGGAGAGCGGATCAGTAGTAGATGGATGAGTAGCGCTGAGAAGTAACAGCAGCGGGTCTCTGCGGGAACACGGAGGTAGCCAATAGCAACCAGTAGGTGCAGTAACGATGGGACACCGGAGCAGAGTTGAACTGGAACAGTTGGTCACGGAGAGTAGCGGGTAGCAATAGTGGCAGCAGACTCAAGGAAACACGGGAGAGTTGACAAGGACTGAAGACTGAAGCGCACAGGGGCAGCGGATAGGAATCAGCCAAACAGTCACGATGAAATACAGACGGGTTGCAGGTTGAAGACTGTAGTGCACGGAGGCAGCGGATAGGAATCAGCTAGCAGTCACGATGATGAAACACAGACGAGTTGCAGGTTGAAGACTGTAGTGCACGGAGGCAGCGGATAGGAATCAGCCAAACAGTCACGATGATGAAACACAGACGAGTTGCAGGTTGAAGCCTGTAGTGCACGGAGGCAGCGGATAGGAATCAGCTGGCAGTCACAATTATGAACAGGTGAGTGGATGTGAATGAAAGACTGTAGTGCACGGAGGCAGCGGATAGGCATCAGCTAACAGTCCCAATGATACATGGTAGAGTTGAAGTGGTTAGAAGACTGTAGTGCACGGAGGCAGCGGATAGGAATCAGCTCACAGTCACGATGATACAGTAGATGGTAGAAGTGGTATGGGAACCACAGTAGTAGAAGTGGTTTGGAAACCACAGAGGTAGAAGTGGTTTGGAAACCACAGGAATCAGCTGGGCTGAATAAACGAGGAAACACAGGAACACCTTCAGAGACTCATGGGGAATGAGACTCCAAGATCAGGCAACGTGGTGTTGACCACAGGTGCTTAATATAGGGAGGTTGCCTGATCTGCCAATTAAGTTAAAGGAACATACACTGAAGGTATAGAAAGGGCTGCGCATGCGCAGTCCCTCAGGATGGAGGACGGCCACGGTTCCTAAATGTCCGGGAAGAAGCACTCACAGTCCGGTGAGTGACAGTTGCATTGTAGGGGTAGATAAATTTAAAATGTGATGACAGATTTATAGTTCATCATCATCATCATCATCATCATCTATTTATATAGTTGGAGTAGGACATGTCCTAGATCAACTTTAAATTTCAATGTACAAATAAAGCCATGAAGTATTTGTGAGTTACATGAAAAAGCAGTCAGTATTTATCTTATGTGCAAAATAATAAACTAATTTGCACCCCTTTCATTGTAACATGGTTTGTCCAGGATAAAACTTACTCCTTTTTTTTGCTTTACTTTACTTAATGAATCAGGCCCTCTGTATACACTGCGAATGACAGAGTGGGCCCCAGGCTAAAACTTGCGCAGAATGCCAATCTATGCCAGGAGAATGCAGATACTTTCTTTATGTAGAGCTTCCACTTGTAGGATTAGTGGATCAGTGCGATGATGCCTTGTGCAATCTTTCTGCTATCGATCGCTGTCAAGAAGAGTGGAGTTTCCAAAGATTGAATGGGAAGAACCAGCTTAGGGACTAGAGAAGCTGAAATGGTAGACAATGTGACTGACCTCGTGGGATAATACAAAGTCACTTGGGTGGCAAAACAGGAACTGGGGTCAGGAGAGAGAGATTTTACAGAAGTGCCTAGTATGGCCTCTCTGGTACCAGTTAGGCTCTGAAGTCCTGAATGCATGTTGCAAGATCCAAGTAGGTGTCCAGGTTCTGCATAAGTTCCTCTGGGGTAAGGCGAGATAACCCAACTGCATAGGTTCTTTAGTGGACGCAACTGGAGTCTGAAAGTAGAGTGTCAACTTGACCGCAAAACAGTGAGAGGATTCCTTCTCTTGAAAGCGCTCCCTAAAGCGGATGTCCGCTCTATTGCAGAGCATAATAAGGTCATCCAGGGAAGATGAAAGCTTGAGAGAAGCGTGTTCGTATTTATCACGGACAGACAACCCTTGAAAGAATGTTTCCACTAGGGCTTCATTATACAACTGTAGTTCAGATGCTAGAGTCCAGGAGGTAAATGTATCAAGGTTCGATTTTTCATTGTTTAAAAATCGTGACAAATCGCGGGTGATAACCCGCGATTTTAGTCCCCAAGTCTGCAGATGTATTAAGCTGGGACTTTTACTCTGATCTTCAAAATCGCTGGTCATCTATAGCGATTTTTCAGGGATTTCAAACACACCCATGGTTAGCTAACTCTCCCGTGTTGAGCAAACTCTCCCTGTGTGTCCTAGCTGCATGATTAGTAAACACATCACTGTTACACTATCTGTCTATAGAGCCGCACGTCCGGCAGCTGTGAAAAGTTTAAAAATAGATAAATGTTAAAAAAAAAAAAAGTGTGGGGTCCCCACTCTGTCCAAGCACTATTAACCCTAGTGCTGCCAGCCTACTGCTGGTTACATGAAAATTGGTAACATATTTGCGTGGGGTCCCCCCGATTTTCACATAACCAGCACAAGGCAAACCAGCTGGGGCAGTTGGCACTATAGCAGGGGGACATGCAGCAGGGGTTCCCCTACCATACTGACATATCAACCCCAGGGTGTTCAGCGCTGGGATGGATTCCCTAGGGAGTGGGGTCCGCAAAAAGAAACCGTGAGGGCCCCCCTCTAGGAATAACCAGCCCAGTGCTGAAAGCACTAGGGCTCTTCCTACTACCCTGGGCAGTGGGTGTAGGGTAATATCAGCAATTATAATGTAAAAAAACGAAACGGATGGCATTTTGTTTTGTGGAACTACAAGTCCCAGCCATACCAGGGTGCCATAAACAGTGTGGGCTTGCTGATGCTTCTATAACTACTTAGAATTTAGGGATGAGCTAAACTCTGGGGAAATTAAAAGCTGTAGTTTTAGGAGTACATAACCATGTTAGATTACTGAGGGTTAACAAATTGAGTAGGTGTAGGTATGTACAGTAAGTGTCATGAAGAGGGCAGGGACAAGTGCTTTTAGCTTAAGAGGAGTGGGGTGGAGTCAGATCACTCTCTCAGCCCAGGACTGTCTTTTTGTCTTTTTATTCCTGACTGTGTTCTTTTTCCTCTCTTTTCTTCCTATCCCTGCTATAGCTTTCCTTGTGTGTCGTGTTTTTTTTTTTTACTTTCCACCTCATTGTATCCTTATATCCCCCTGTAATTTTCTTTAATCCTCCCAATTTTATTCTGTGTTTCCCCTCTTGTTTTACCCCTTCTCTCCTTCTCTGCTATCCCCCTGCTGTATTTTCCCCTCTAAACCCCTTTCTTCTCCCCCTCCATGTGTAGCGCCGTGAACCTCCGCTTGTCCCCCCGGTGTGGCTTGGCAGCTGCCGCTCCCCTCCATGAGAATCGCTCTCCTGAAAGGAGAGTCAGCGCCAGAGCCAGCAGGCCAGTGTTGCGTGCAGCGGAGGAGGGATATCCTCCCTCCCACCGCACGCTAAGAAAAGCCGAAAATGGCGGACGTCACTTGCGGCGGGTCACTTCCGGCGGTGCTCTCCGGGATGCTGCTGTATCTCAGCGGACCACTGCTCCCTAACCACCAGGGAAGAATACTTACCCGGTCAGCAGGGGTAAGACCTCCAAGGGGGCCCCATACTTCCCATACAGGGGTAAGACCTCCAAGTGGGCCAATACTTCCATTGCTGGGGTTTTAGTGCCCCTCCCCAGCGGACCACTGCCACTAATGTAAGCCATGCTAGGCGTGGCAATAGAAGTATGCATGTTGCTGGGGGGGCCCTGTACCTCCCAGCGTAGACAGGAGGGGACTAGGGGTAAGTGGTGCTAGACCACATAGATGCAGTGGGGCTCAGAGGAGCATTAGGCTCATCGACACCCAGGTTGATAGGCAGGGGTATGGTTATGTGGGTGAGTATGCTGCCAGTGAAACTGTAGGTGGTGCTAGAAGGCCATGCAACCCAATGGTTAGGAGTGCGTATTTAAACCCGTAGAGAGCCTATTCGGATGTGGGATCTGTTAGGGGTACCATGTCCCAGGTTAGGGAAGACACAGAAATGGTCACTGCAATATGTAGATAAGCTGCGAGCCCCAGTAGGATACCCAGGCCCCGCGGTTGTGCCCAGCTGGCTGGAGTGGCAGACATAGGGCTTGGAGTGGGTGCGTCCAGGTCAGATATCGCTGGTATATCAGGCAGTGGGGCACTCAGTACCCACATAGCCCGTGGCGCTGGCAACAGTGGGTCTCGCGCTGCCGGAGTAGGGGATGACCAGCAGGTGGTTAGAACCCACTCTAATTCCTGTGGCTCACGAAGGTCGCTTGCATTGTTTGATGATGAGGATGCTATCCTCTCTCTAGGCAGATTATGGGATGTATCAAGCCGGAGATAGAGGTGTATCTGGCTCTCGTGGTGACAGTTATGTTTCAGATTTGGCTCCGGAAGGTGCCGCTTCACTATCAGGTTCCTCTGGTGGATTCCTAAGGACAGGTGAGTTTGATGATGAAGATTTGGTTAATGACTTGTCTGTTTTTTCGGAGTTTTATAGCTCTAGTCAGGATTCTGATAGCTCTGGCGCTTGCCCTCCCAAGCTTCTGAAGTCTATGCGCAGATATTGTCACGGTTGGCTTACAGGAAATTGATCCCTAGGCTCTGCTGAACATGACTAGGCCCACCCACGGGTGTGGAGTCTAACAGACAGGTGGTTTTCACCAGGAACCCCTGCAAAGAGGTTTGCTCTTGGCTGCACCAAATCTGCAGGTCGCGGTCCCGTGAGTGTACAGCAGAACGATGTGGGGGAGCCAGGTGAAGTGGACGGAGACGATGGAGTCCACAGACGAGTGGTATAAATAAAGGCACAACAATAATATAGCCTGATGGTCAGCAGCCAATGAGTCACTAGGAGAATAGGTGCTCTGTGGTATACAAGGAGAGGACAGAGGCTGTCACTATGAAGTACTCTGGAGATGGTAATGGAAGTACTGGAGCAGCAATAGTGCAACACAGCCAGAGGCTGAAGGCTGACTGGAGTGGTGGAGGTAACTCGTAGTAACAGCTGATGAGTCCCAGATGAAGCAGCAGCGTTAGTGATGAGAGAACTGTAGCTGTCACAATAGAGTACACTGGAGATGGTAATAGAGGTACTGGAACAGTGATTGTTCAACACAGCCAGAGGCTGAAGGCTGACTGTAGTAGTGGAGGTAACTCGTAGTAACAGCTGATGAGTCACAGAGAGAATAGCGGCTCTGAGCGGTAGCGGTGAGAGAACTGAAGCTGTCACGATGAAGTACACTGGAGATGGTAATAGAGGTACTGGAGCAGCGTTAGTTCAACACGGCCAGAGACTGAGAGCAGACTGGAGTAGCGGAGGTAACCCGTGGTAACAGCTGATGAGTCACAGATGTAGTAGCGGTTCTGAGTGGTAGTGATATGAGAACTGAAGCTGTCACGATGAAGTACACTGGAGATGGTAATAGAGGTACTGGAGCAGCGTTAGTTCAACACGGCCAGAGACTGAGAGCAGACTGGAGTAGCGGAGGTAACCCGTGGTAACAGCTGATGAGTCACAGATGTAGTAGCGGTTCTGAGTGGTAGTGATATGAGAACTGAAGCTGTCACGATGAAGTACACTGGAGATGGTAATAGAGGTACTGGAGCAGCGATAGTTCAACACGACCAGAGACTGAGAGCAGACTGGAGTAGCAGAGGTAAAGCGTGATAGCAGCTGAGGAGTCACAGGTGTAATAGCGGCTCTGAGTGGTAGCGATGATAGAACCGGAGCTGTCACGATGAAGTACACTGGAGATGGTAAGAGAGGTACTGGAACAGCGATGGTTTAGCACAGACCACGAACTGAGAGCAGACTGGAACACAGGCAAACCACAAGGAGAAAAGGAACCAGAACCACAGGCTGCAGGAAGTGAGATTGAAGAACAGGCATCAGACAGGTGAATCCAGGAGGTTTAAATATGGCTGCAGCAGTGCTTAGCCAATGAAAAAGAGGGAGGAGGTCCTGAAGTGCAATAGGCTTGCACCTGCACAGATCTGAATATAGCAGAATGAATGAACTGGAGAATGTCTGATGCTGGGACATGGCAGTTTCCAGATGAATGGACTGCAGGTAACGAGACAGGTACTATCTGTGGGACCGGAGCGTTACAGATATTTTGTGCCGCAGCGAGGTGCAAGTAGTAACTGCAGGGTTTCTTACCAGTCGTTTGAATCAAACTTGTTGCGTAGCTTCGGACAGGGGGCATTATTGGCGACAGTGGACATTGAGTCTGCTTTTCGGCTTCTTCCCTTGCATCCTGACTGCTTTCCCTTCATGGGATTTCAAATGGGGAATGGGTTCTACAGGGACAAGTGCCTGCCAATGGGCTGCGCTGTCTCTTGCTCATTTTTTGAGTGTTTCAGTACTTTCCTGCACTGGTGTGTGACAGCAGGGACCGGGGGGCGGGGGGTGGGGGGGTTGCTCAGTATTTTGATGACTTCCTGGTGATAGACCCTGGTCAATCGGTGACCTGTAGAGAGGCTTTATTCTCCATGGGGGCCCTCTTTTACTCTCTAGGGGTGCCGGTTACGCATGATAAGATGGAGGGTCACACAACTCGGTTTTCTTATCTTGGAATTGAGATTGACATTTAGAAGGGTATATGTAAGTTTCCTGCTGATAAAATGGAAAAATTGCGGTTAATGATCTGCGGGGCACTGCAGACCCCAAGGATAAGCTTAAGAGAGGCACAATCCCTGCTTGGTCTGTTTAATTTTGCCTGTAGGGTTATACCTATGGGCAAAGTTTTTTACCGCAAGCTGGAAAGGGCGACTGTTTGCTTTTCCAGACCTCATTTTCATATTACTCTGTCCCAGGAGATTCGGGAAGACTTGTGACTGTGAAAGCTGTTTCTACAGGATTTCAATGGTGTCCGTGTTTGGCCCTAACCCCCGGTGTCAAGTATTGAGTTGCAGTTATTCACGGAAGCAGCAGGGTCAGTTGGGTTTGGGGCCTACTTTGCTGGGGACTGGTGCATGTCGCACTGGCCCAGTGATTGGGTCCAGGCCGGTTGGACAGCGAATTTAGTCCTGCTGGAACTTTTCCCATTATAGTTGCGGTAGAGCTATGGGCAGCTAAATTTCAGGGTAATCAGGTTGTCTTTTAGTGTGACAATCTGGGGGTGGTCCAGCCAATTAATAAGCAGAGTGCTCTAATCATCAGCTTGCTCCGAAGACTGGTATTGCGTTGCCTGTCCCATGATAGTTCCTTTGTAGTTCGGCATGTGCCTGGCGTTGAGAGCAATATGGCAGATGCGCTATCTAGGGATGAATGGGACAAGTTTCGGCTGCTCGCTTCGGCTATCAATGGTTCTCCCTGTCCCGATTATGTCTGGCAGATTGTGAGGCCGGAATAAGGAACCTGGTGAAATCCTTGTTGGCCCCTGCGACATTTCGTAAATATTGGGCTTCCTGGCAGGAGTGGCCTTCAGAATGCGACCCTGTTAGTTGATGTGACTAAAGAGTTCTTATCTCTAGAGCACTTTGAGGCTCAGCGATGATGCGCAAGGTTCGTCCTGATGGTAGGAGACCCATTAGTCAGGGGATATTGAAGGACTTGCTTAGTGCAATCCCTGGTGGTGGCTAGGGACCCATGTGAAAGTTGTTTTTTTAGCTCGGCTTTTGTTATGCCACTCTTTGGCACATTTCGGATGAGCGAATTGGTTGCCTCCAGACGGTCCGATCCTGTCTCTGGGATTTTGGCTAAAGAAGTGGTTCTATCCCCTCAATCCATATACTGTAGAGTGCGGCAATGTAAGACAGATCAGCTGGGTAGGGGGGCGATGGGTTACACTGTCGCCCTGGCACGGTTGCTTGGTTTGCCCAGTAAAGGTGGTCGCTTTTTCTTGCTTAAGGCCAAAGGATACCCTGGCTGGTATATGGATGTGCCTGAGGTTCAGTCAGCGGACTTTAAGAATCTAAAGGCCACCATTTTGGCATGGATAGGGCTGACAGGGCGCCTAGAAAGCACAACGATTCCATGACTGGTGGTTTAGACCAGGATCTGCAACGCATGCCCAGCTGGAAGCCTGACCGTAATACACCGGTCAGAAAACCTGGCTATCGACCATGGTGAGCGGGAGTTACAAAGATGGGTTCTACAGACCGCCCCTCAGTCATTTGAGGAGCTTGCTACAGCTATTGACAGGTATTACGCTGTCAAAAAATGGCCCGGACAGCTGGGAGAGATTCCAGGCCAAGCCTCAGCACGAAACCAACACCAGAGGTTGGGCCAGACCACAAGTGACCCCAGCTAAGTGTTTTGAGTGTGGTGAGCAGGGGCACTTCCAGAGGCATTGTCCAAAATGTCCAGAACCGATGGATTGTTTGGTGGTTCGATTAGACCCCAGGTTTCCTGCTTGTTTCACCATGTCCTCATTCACGGGGACTCCACTGCTGCTCTGGGAGAGTGTCCTGATACAGCAACAAGTGGTCTTTAGTGTTGGTGGATCAGGTAGTGAAAGTCCTGTGCATTCACGGGGTCACTGAGGAATATGACTGTGTCAATCTTCCCATTACTGTAAAGGGATGAACAGTGCAAGTGGTAGCAGCAATAGCCCCAAGGATGCCATTCCCCCTTATTGTGGGGCAAGACTTTAGCCTGTTCCGGGAAATTATGGACAACCGGATCAGTCAGGACATGTCGGCAACTGAGTCACTGGCCGGACCTCCAACCCTACTTGATCTGGACTTTAATACCCAAAACTGGAGATAGAGGCCAAGAATCTGCAATACCTGGAGCCTGAATACCAGGCTTTGGCTGCAACAGGGCCGCCATCACATTCCAGAACAGCGAGAAAAAGGTCCTAGCTGGAGAAAGTGAGGAGGGAACAGAAGCCCCGCCAGAGGATGAAGATTGGTCCCCAGTATCCAGGACTGTGTCACTCAAGAACTTTGCAATAGACCAACTTAATGATACTGCTTTGGAAAATGCCTATAAATAATTGGTGGAAGTGAATGGAGTGTGAAAGGCTGAAAGACCATCAAGGGGAGAACCTTATTTTATAATAAAAGGGGATCTGTTATTTAGGGTAGCAATGGTAAAGGAGAAAATAGTTCATCAACTCTTGGTGCCACAGGTACACGTTTCTTTGGTACTAACAACAGCCCCTACACACCTTTTGGGGGAGGCATCTGGGAGAGGAGAAGACTCTAAATTGATTGCTCCTGAGGTTTTATTGGCCGGGAATCTGTATGGCAGTCAAGAGATACTGTCAAGTCTAGCCAGTGTGCCAGTGGACGGCCCCTAAACCAGACTATCGAGCTCCCCTGGTACCTCTTCCTATAATTCCAGTTCCATTTGAGCAAATTGCCATGGACTTAGTGGATCCCTTGGAGAAGTCTGCACGAGGGCATCAGTATGTATTGGTAGTCCTTGATTACGCTACTCGATATCCTGAAGCAGTTCTGCTGAGGAATATTAAATCAAGTACTGTTGCCAAATAGCTACTGTTAATGTACCCTCGGCTGGGAATCCCGAAAGAGATCCTAATCGATCAGGGAACCCCCTTCATGCAAGGTTTAATGAAGGAGTTATGCAAATTGCTAGGGGTACAAATACTGCAGATCTCCGTTTATCATCTGCAAACCGACAGGTTGGTTGAGTGGTTTAATAGGACCCTAAAGCAAATGATCAGATGAACTGTGGCTCAGGATGAAAGAAATTGTAACACCCTGTTAACCTATCTCATGTTTGCGATAAGGGAGGTGCCTCAGGCATCCACATGGTTTAGTCCCTTTGAGTTCATGTTTGGGAGACAACAACGCAGAGTTCTGGTAATCCTCAAAGAAGGGTGGGAACAGCAGTGACCCAAGGAACTAAATATAGTACAATTTGTGGCTCAATTATATAATCAACTACAACAAATCGGCCCCTTGGTTAAACAACATCTAGCAGAAACACAGGGACAACAAAAGAAGGGTTAAGATAATTGAGCCACCTTACGCATGTTTAACCCAGGTGCTAGTCCTAGTACCAAATCAGGAAAGCAAGTTCTATGCACATTGGCAAGGCCCTTATGATATCATAGTGCCCATAGGGAAAGTAAATTACCAATTGCGGCAGCTACGTAGACAGCGAAAAGAATAAGTCTATCATATTAACTTGTTAAAGCCATGGGTGGAGGAAACCCCGACATTAACTTTGTCAGCAGTAAAAGCCGAGTATGGCATAATCCCCGTGGAGTCCTCTCTGACACCGACTTAGAGAAGACAAGCCTTAGAAATGGTAGCTCGGAATACAGATGTCTTTTTGGCTATTCCCGGGCGTACCAAAATAATTGAACATGACATTGTCACCCCACCAGGAGTTATAATTAACCAGTGGCCCAATAGGATAACCGAGGCAAGAAGGGCTGCAGTAAAGCGAGAGGTGGAGGACATGTTGCAACTTGGGGTAGTGGAGGAATCCATCAGTGAGGGAAATAACCCCATAGTCCTTGCGCCGAAGCCTTCAGGTGCCATTTACTTCTTTAATGATTTTAGGAAGCTGAATAGCTAGTGGAGAATCTGGCCAGTAGTCAATATCTGACTACCCTAGATTTCACGAAAGCGTACTGGCAGATACCACTCACTGCCACAGCCAAACCCAAAACAGCCTTCTCTACACCTGAAGGACTGTTTCAATATAAGGTATTACCGTTCAGCCTGCATGGGGCGCCAGCCACGTTTCAGCGGGCAATGGACAAATTGTAGAAGCCTCACTGGGAATATGCCACCGCTTACCTGGATGACATAGTCATCTACAGTCCCATCTACCCATGGTGGAGGCAGTTTTGCAGTCATTAAGGCGTCATGGGATTACGGAAAATCCCTTGAAGTGTGCGCTAGCCATGGCAGAGGCTAATTGTCTGGGTTATGTGGTCGGTCGGGGGGAAAGTAAAACCCCAGGTGGATAAGGTAGAGGCTGTGAGGAATTGGCCTAAACCACAACTACGGACTTTCTTGGGACTGGTTGGGTACTACAGATGCTTTATCCAAAACTTTGCTACCTGAGGCGCCTAACTGACCGAATTTCTCAAAAAGAATAACCCAGACAATTTAATTTAGTCTGAGTCTTCGGAAGCTAACTGGGAAGACTTGAAGGAAGCCTTGTGCACTGCAACGGTCCTACAAGTACCAAACTTTAAGGAAGGCTCTTTCTCCAGACAGATGCTTCCAGGACAGGTCTGGGGGCAGTTTTGTCCCAGAGGGAGAAGAGGGATCAGTTCTTTTCCTCAGCCTAAACTTCTCCGGAGGAAAAAGAGGTATGCCACAGCAGAACAGGAGTGTTTGGCCATCAAGTGGGCAGTAGAGGCACTCCGGTACTACTTACTCGTTTGAGATTTCACCCTGATTACCGACCACGCCTCATTACAGTGGATGCACACCAATAATGAGTTGAATGCTAGGGTCACACGGTGGTTCCTGGCATTACAGCCTTTTAGCTTTAAGGTGGAACATAGGCCAGGGGCTCTGCATTATAATGCTGATGCCCTGTCATGGAGAGATGTGATCCCTATATTGGCCAATTTGCCTGATTTGGCGAAGCCATTGAACGGGGAGGTGGCAAAAAGGAAGTTTTTGCCAAGAAAAGTATCCACATCACCAAGTATGGCAAAGCTAAGGGGAAGGGTATGTGGCAAAGAGGGTTATTTTCCACACCTTTCCCACATAGAGGAAGGTAAAATCCCGGAAAGTTTGCAGGTACAGCCTGCAAACAGGGTTAAATTCCCACTTAGTCTATCCCAGAGCACACAGACACACAGGTGCAAAACATGGGTGTGATTGCTGTGGTGTGTGTATGTATATAAAAGGATTGTGGGATCTGGTGGACGGGGCTCCAATACTGACAAGCAGCCAGTCGATAGTCAGGGACTGTGAGCTGAGATAGTGTGTCAGGAAGCCATGGATTATATATGTTCATGATGTGCCTTTTTATGCTGCAAATAAAATAGCTACTGCTTGAGAATACCTGGAGCAAGGAGTCTTAATTTGGTGATTTTTTCACTATATATATATATATATTGTGGAAAAGAGGCACATTTGTCACAGTTCCCCTATAAAAAAGTAGGTAAAATTACAGCTACCTGGCGGGATCTTTGAGTGGCTCTGTGTTCAGCACCAATACTCTAAGCACCGGATTTCAGCAGAAGATTATGGGATAAATGTATCAAGCTGAGAGTTTTCTGGTGGGTTTGAAAAGTAGAGATATTGCCTATAGCAACCAATCAGATTCTAGCTATCATTTTGTAGAATGTACTAAATAAATGATAGTTAGAATCTGATTGGTTTCTCAAACCCGCTGGAAAACTCTCAGCTTGATACATTTACCCCTATATCTCCAAACGGAGGCCTCTGGAGTAGGTTCGGGAGCCGTGCTCTCGCAGAAGTTTGAAGGGACAGAGAAACTCATCCTCTATCTGAGCCACAAACTTCTGCCCAGGGAGAAGAAATACTCCATGGTGGAACTGGAGTGCCTAGCCATCAAATGGGCCACTGAGGCTCTCAGGTACTACCTCCTGGGTAGAGATTTTACCTGGGTCACTGACCATGCACCACTGAAGTGGATGCATAGAAACAAGTAAGTGAATGCCCGGGTAACTAGGTGGTTTCTAGCGCTGCAGCCCTACCACTTAACAGTGGAGCATAAACCAGGGAGTCTGCAGAAAAATACAGATGCCCTTTCTCGCCAAGATGCGAACTGCGCAGTGTCAGCGTCACCGAGGTTGGTGATGCTAAAGGAAGTGGTATGTGGCAAAGAAACTTAAACTGTTTAGCCATCCTGACAACTGCTAATAAACAGTGAAATGATTCAGTGTGAGATTCCAGTGAATGCCGTACCTTATCACATGTGGCGTCATCGTGGGATATCTAGGACAGTTCAAGAGAGAAGTGACCATTTTTAACCGCGGGGTTGGATTACCTTTTTTCTATCCACAGATCCGTGTTCGTGGGAGGATTCAAGACCTTACAGCTGAAGATCATCGCTTTGACTTGTTACACAGTTTGGAGAAACGTTGAATCGTTATTTCTATTCTATGGTTCATAATAATTCTTCCTTATATCGTGTTTTATCAATCTGAGGTGGATATGCACACTGAGTTGTGCGGACTATGACCAAAGCTAGTAGATTGACAACTGGTAATTCATTATCCATCTATATTATGCTCAATATTAGGACTCTGCTGTATGCTTAATCCTCTCTACATTGTTTGCATCAACGCTCCGGACTGTGCTAATGTGATTCTTATAGGACATAATATTTCACCCATGTATATCCATATGTTTATCTGTTTATATTCATTTTTAAATGTTTATTAAATTTTAATTTATTGATTTCAAGTTTTGCGCATTTCTAATTTTTATAATTATAAGGACAGCTAAAACACAGCCGTCCTCCCAGCTTCCAGATGCAAAGGTTGTAAGTGAAGTGTGTTAAAAACCACTATAATGCATCAAACTGTTGTAATGCTTTTCTTCAAATGTTTTTGCTGTGGAGGGACAAACCTGTGTACTGGGAACTGATTAGCAGCTGTTTTGGTTGCAAATGAAAGCAAAGGTTTAAACACTGCTGGTCATTGTAGTGCCACACTTGTTAAAGGTTCAAACTGTGATTTGGGTGTGGTTCAAAAAAAATAAATATTTTTTTGTTTGTTTGCTATTTAACAGTGAAGGTTTCTAAAGCACATGTCAGCTTTGAAAAAAAAAGGTGTTTAAAAAACAAACAAACAACAAACATTTTTTTCCCCCTGGTAATTGTAGTGCCACACCTTGTGGGTTACTAAGTTGTGAATTGGGTGTGGTTCACAAAGTTTTGTTATTTGCCTGTGAATGCTGAGAGAAGCTAGGTTCCACTTACTGTCCTTGGTTTCCAGCTCCGATATTACCAGATAAACTGACGCATAATCTGCACAAAGTGAAGGTACTCCGTGTCCATGGGACGGCCGAGGAATATGACAGGACTGTTTTGCCTGTTACTGTGAATGGAAAGTCAGTAACAGTGGTAGCGGCCGTTGCCCCAAAACTGCTATACCCTTTAATCCTGGGCAGAGCCTTTCCGCTGTTCAAGCAGATCCTCCAGGAATGAATCCAGTTGGCAATTGAAGCACCGATCGAAAGTCCCGCCTTGATGTACAGAGTAGAACTCTAGAGCAATTGTTATTGCCACAAATACATACACCACTTGTTCTCAAAGCTGCACATACACATTTGTGTGGGGGACACTTGGGGGAAGATACAACTCGGGAGCAGGTGTTGCTCAGGTTCTATTGGTCAGGAGTATACAAGACAATAAAAAGGTTTTGCCGGACGTGTCCAGTATGTCACAGAACATGTCCGAAGCCAGACTACCAGGCCCCGTTAGTTCCCATCCCTTTGATGCAAATCCCATTTGAGAGTGTTGGTATGCATTTGGTAGGCCCATTAGAGAAGTCGGCCTGCGGCAATCAGTATATATTGGTCTTAGTGCACTATGCCACCAGGTATCCCGAGGCTATACCTTTGCACAATATAAAGTCCAGTACAATAGCAAAATAACTCCTTCTGTATTCTAACAATTTAAGTATCCCCAAAGAAATCTTGACTGATCAGGGAACTCTCTCTATGTCCCGTATAATGAAAGAGCTATGCCGGTTGTTAAGAGTACAAACGTTACACACATCAGTATATCACCTGCAGACTGACGGGTTCGTGGAATGTTTTAGTAGGACACTCAAACACATGGTGAGAAAGGCAGTGGTGCAGGAAAAACGGTACTGAGATGTATTATTACCCTATATAATGTTTGCAGTGAGCGAGGTGCCTCAAGCATCTACAGGGTTCAGCCCCTTCAAATTGCTGTATGGCAGGCAGCCAAGAGGCATTTGGATGTTCTCAAGGAGAGCTGGGAGCAACAGAGTCCAAAAGAACCCAATGTGATCCAATTTGTGTCCCAGTTGTATGACAGGTTGGGGAAGATCGCCCAGTTGGGACAACAACATATGCATGAGGCACAGGCGAGACAAAAAAGAAACTACGATAAGTCAGCTGTAATTAGGGCTTTTCAACCAGGTGACAACGTTCTGGTCCTGGTACCCACACAAGAGAATAAGCTCTTCACCCATTGGCAGGGGCTATACGAGGCTATTGAGGTTGTGGGTGTTAATTAAAAAGTCAGGCAGGAAGGCAGGAGAAAACCTATTTAGACATATCATGTCAACTTGCTGAAAACTTGGCATGATAGGGAGGAGCCACAAGACGTGTTTTCTGAGGTGCCAGGCCGTACCACGCTCATAGAACACGACATAGTTACACCTTCAGAGGTGGTGGTGAGAGTAAGACCATACCACATTCCTGAAGTTAGACGTGTAGCTGTGAAACTGGAGGTTATAAAAATGTTGGACATTGATGTCATTGAGGAATCCAATAGCAACTGGTATAGCCCCAGTGTATTAGTGGCCAAGCCAAATGAGAATATTCATTTTTGCAACGACTTTAGGAAATTAAACATAGTCTTCCATTTTGACACATATACAATGCCTCAAATTGATGAATTAGTGGAAAGCTTAGCCAACAGTCGGTACCTTACAACGTTAGATCTAGCCAAAGGCTACTGGCAGATTCCCCTAACGCCATCTGCCAAGGCTAAGACAGCCTTTTCAACTCCAGATAAGTTATTCCAGTACAAAGTTCTGCCTTTCGTGCTACGTTCCAAAGAGTCATGAATCGTCTCTTAAAACTAAACCAGGAGTATGCAGCTGTATACTTGTATGATATAGTCATCCACTCCCAGGATTGGGAGACACATCTACCCAAAGTGGAGGCAGTATTATCCTCACTCAGGGAGGCAGGTCTAACTGACAATCCGGAGAAATGCGCATTGGCCATGCCTGAGGCCAAATACTTTGAGTATGTTGTGGGACAAGGTCAGGTCAAAACCCAAGTTGACAAAGTAACGGCTGTCAGAGATTGAGCCTCTGCAGAGAACCTATCTGGGTCTAGTTGGGTACTATCGCCGATTTATGGCTAATTTTTCCACTAGAGCTGCTCCTTTTACCAAGCTCTTAAAAAAAGCTTGTCCAGACAAGTCTGGTTGGAAGCAGCAGAGACTGCCTGGCGGGATCTTCAAGTGGTTTTGTGTCCGGCACCAATACTCTAAGCACAGTATTTCAGCAGATTATATCTCCAAAGGAATGCCTCTGGAGTAGGTTTGGATGCCGTGCTCTCGCAGAGGTTTGATGGGACAGAGAAACTCATCCTCTATCTGAGCCACAAACTACTGCCCAGGGAAAAGAAATGCATGGGTAACTATGTAGTTCCTAGTGTTGCAGTCCTACCACTTCACAGTAGAGCATAGGCCAGGGAGACTGCACAAAAATGCAGACGCCCTTTCTCACGAGATGCTATCTCCACAGTCAGGCTCGGACTGGCCTGCAGGGCAGCCGGACTAACCACTGGTAGGCCCCGCCACGTTATAGCCACGCCCCCTCCATTGTTAGGGAGGAGCTAAGAAAACAGCTGAATCCCGACTTGCATACAATTCATCTATTAGACATATGCGAGAACAGGAAGGGACAGATGCGTTCCACAGTGGAACGCAGGAGCCTTCCTCTCCAACAGTAACAAGCATGGACCACGAGAAACATCCTCTGATTTCAGCACACTGGGTACCCGGCCACCATCTCTATATACATCGAAACTGCAAGTGAACAAAGTTAAATTTGAAAGCATCGCAGCAATAACCATGTGATATATGTGGACAGTGATCTGAATATTTATATTGCACTAGCAGAGACTTAAAGAAATACCAATTCCCATCTACTGGACTTGTATGCTATGAACATTATTTTATTGAGATATCAGTGACTGTGTTATATCTGGATCAATGCAGCATTTATACCCACTGCCATTTGCCGCCCAATAGCTAGACTAGTCCAGGTCTATATACCTAGGGTTGTCTGATTTTTTATGTATGTTCAATTGATGCCATGCCATACGTATGTATATATAAATCAATGCCTCATAATATAAATACTGTGGTTTAGTGGGAGTATTTTATTTGTCTATATTAATGTATTTTTATGTATTTTAATGAGGATTCAATAAATTGTGATAAAACTAACATTAAATGTTATCCCATTAATTGAACCGAGCCTCTTGCTCACAGCCTAATACAAAATATAGAAAAATATGAATTGTATTCAAGATAAAAGAATACAAATTTTGGGCCTGATTCATCAAGGAACGCAAATGCATACGCATCTGCTAATTGGTTCTGCGCATGTGCGTAACGACACTTGAGAAGCGCAAAAAGCCACATACGCAACGCAATCACGGCAGATACTATTCTCAAAGTCAATGCAATCTAAAAGTCCAACGCAAATAGATTTGAGATGGCTGCTGACCACTTGAGAACAAAGGGGTGTGAATGGGCGGAGAGTAGGCGCGGACTGGGCGGAGATGAGACATCATTTGAGTAAAGTAGGCGTTATGCTTTTTCACTTGAGAACAGTAGGCGTTCCCTCTGTCCAGTTGAGTGAAACTGACGTCACTCCTGTCTCAAATCCTTCACAAAAGTTAAGGAAGGCCAGGGTCATGTTTAAATCCAAAACACCTAGCGCAAACAACTGTTAAAAGCCTTTAAAAGCATACTCTGTGTATGAAAAATTAACGAAAAAAATGCGAAACAAACACACATATTAATATTTGGTATTTTATTCAGAAATAATAAAAAAAAAAAATATATAGCGCACTATTGCTGCTTGCTGCCTCTTCAGTAAAGAGGCCTGGCTTTTATGGGCCTCTACACTGCAGTTTGGTATGCTAGGCAGATATATTTTCTACTATCACTCCCTATCCATTGTGGCTGCCAAAATGGAGTGCACACTCCATTCCCCATTCATAACAGTTTCCAGAATGGAGTGCACACTCCATTCCCCATTCATGACAGTTTCCAAAATGGAGTGCACACTCCATTCCCCATTCATGACAGTTTCCAAAATGGAGTGCACACTCCATTCCCCATTCATTACAGTTCCAGAATGGAGCCATTCATGACAGTTTCCAGAATGGAGTGCACACTCCATTCCCCATTCGTGACAGTTTCCAAAATGAAGAGCACACTCCATTCCCCATTCATGACAGTTTCCAAAATGGAGTGCACACTCCATTCCCCATTCACAACAGTTTCCAGAATGGAGTGCACACTCCATTCCCCATTCATGACAGTTCCAGAATGGAGTGCACACTCCATTCCCCATTCATGACAGTTTCCAGAATGGAGTGCACACTCCATTCCCCATTCATGGCAGTTTCCAAAATGGAGGGCACACTCTATTCCCCATTCATGATGGCTGCAGGAATCGAGTGCACACTCCATTCCCCATTCATGACAGTTTCCAGAATGGAGTGCACACTCTATTCCCCATTCATGACAGTTTCCAAAATGGAGTGCACACTGCATTCCCCATTCATGACAGTTTCCAAAATGGAGTGCACACTCCATTCCCCATTCATGGCAGTTTCCAGAATGGAGTGCACACTCCATTCCCCATTCATGGCAGTTTCCAAAATGGAGTGCACACTCCATTCCCCATTCATGGCAGTTTCCAGAATGGAGTGCACACTCCATTCCCCATTCATGGCAGTTTCCAAAATGTAGTGCACACTCCATTCCCCATTCATGACAGTTTCCAAAATGGAGTGTACACTCCATTCCCCATTCATGACGGCTGCTGGAATTGAGTGCACAATGCATGGCTAATTTTCTAAATTGTGTTAAACTGTTGGCCAAACATTCGACTTTATCTTAAATATTTATTATAAATCTCTTATGATTCTCATCAACTAACAATTATCATTAGTCTCAATATGTAACATGGATGATTTCACAGTTGTTGATGGTGCGTTTTCAATATAATAAAATAATAATACACATATAATAACTGTACACTTTTTTTGGGGATTTACATGCATTATTTTTGCTATTGTAAACAAAGTGTTCTATTACCACAGGGAAAGTTTTTACAGCAACACAAATATTGTAAGGCTATTAAGGATCCCTAAGAGACAAGTGAATTAGTGAGGACTCAAACACACGTTTGCAAGCTTCAAAGGTGGGTTGGCTAACTGCTACGCCACTGTAAAAGTGGTGATGAGAACAGAATAGAATAACAATGAAAGATTGGTCCTTAAAAGATGGTGAAAACTCCAAATATTTTCACATATTATACACTGTAAGAATTGGTATATGGTGAGTAAAAATGTATGCATATTGAAATATATCCATGTTCATTAATAGAAACCAAAAGTATATTAATATTGCTACCATTTTTGTGTTGTCTTTTTGGGGTAAGCACTTAGCTTTTTCTACTTCTGCCAGTGCAGATTTACTATGTCTTTGCAATAAAGTCTTTTGCAACAACTCCTTTGATGTGTTGTAAGTGACATATAGGCAGATTACACACCAAACTATATACAAAAGCACTCTTAGATAAGTCACAGAGTGGAATAAATACACTCAAACATTGACATAAACAAAGGTAAGCCACATACACGCATGAATCGGGGTCAAACTCATTACCTCATCATTGCAAGGTTATTTCTTTATCCACTAAGGTATACTTCAGATTGAAAACACCAAACTGCACAATAACTATTTCAGTCAGCTGAATCGCTGTCTTAGGTCTGACAAATCTGGCAGGTTGCATTTATTGTTAACGGCATGACGGATAACGTGCTATTAAAATCATAACCCTACATACACACACATAACTAAAAATAATTGTTTGTGGAACGCATCAGGACCTTGAAAGACTTGACCTTAAAAAAATAAATAAAAAAAAAGGGAGCAAGTTGCGTATCTTGTGCTATGTTACGAGCATTTGCATATTTTTTATTTATGTTATACTTTAGTGAGTATGCTTAATGGAGGCTCGTTAATCGCTTTGTGTTTATGGTTGACCTGTGGGCTTGAACTCCTGCACTTAGTATTGGAATACATAACCACTACACTATAGTGTCACACTTAAAGTTGTCACATGTTAATTTAACACATGTAAATGATTTATACGGAATATAATTATAGTCCAAACTATTTTTACCTTAATATTGCCACAGCACTAACAGCTAAGCGCATGATTTACATCTGTAATAATAGTTTAAATCTCGACTTACCGTACATTGAATCTACTTTGCTAACATGGCAGGTGACTTTTAGGTAAAAACACACTTGTTTAATTAGTACGCACCTGTGTGCTCTTAATGACTTCTGTCCGGCATACTCTCCGGCGTACTCACCGGCATTTAATTAACTAATTACAGTGGTAGTTAAAAATACCTTGCTGGCACTTCTGTGTTGTTGGGAGTTTCACAGTTCTGGGTAAGTAGACTGTAGATGGTCAAATGTTTTTTAATCTGATGTTTACTGCTGTACCTTGCACAGCACTCAGTATGTTTAAATATTTAACTATATGTTGGTGAGCTAGAAATCTCTATTGCTGCTGAAAGGGCTTAATGTACTGTGCTAGTGGTTTTTATGTTGAAGGTTAGTGGAAAAGTGTTTGGTTAGCTGCAGAGTTTTAATATTTAGGCCACTGTGTATACTTAGAGGCGGAACTGCATACAGTCCTCTAGAATGTAGTGAAATTAATAAATATTATCCCTTTTCATTGCTTACCTGTTTACCCTCCCCCACAGATATCGGTTCTGCTGCCGAGTTTGGTACTGTCATTGTTTGGGTTCTGTGGCATTTAAAGACAATCTTGTCTGTGTGTGTGTGGTAAGTAGAAACCAGATATTGTTTCTTACATACCCCTTGTTAAAACACCTTGCAGTAAGAATGGCCATGCTTTTTTTATTTATTTATTTGTGCTCTAATCACTTTTATTTAAGTGGTGTTTTTTGGCCCTACCTTAAAGACACATTAACACTCTGTATTTAGTGTTTCACTCCCTTCACATTTGTACGCCACATAAAGTTGAATATAACTAATCTGAATTGTGAAAGGGTCTATGGCGATGGTAAGTATCACGTTTGCAAGCACTTTGGTGGTGGTTCTATATGACTATATGGTGTTTGGACAATGAATAGGGTTTGTTTCTCTAATTTTGCTTCTAATTTTTTTTTTAACAAACTCACCTTCCACATTACTTTCATCTACTTATGGACTGTCCTTTTACACCATTAAGCGAAAGCATGAATAACAACACCATTGTAAGTATTGGTTGTGTCATTTGTGGCAAAGTCAGACAATGCAAAGTCTAAACGTTTCACCTAAGTGCTGGTTTGTGACCTCTTCCTTTTGAAACACATACAGGCACTCCTGGAGTTGGAGTACATTATGCATCACGAGGGGCCTGCTCCTGTGCCCTGTCCCAACCAGCAACTCTGCCGACGTCGCCGTCCGAAGAAGCGCATCTTCAGGCCACGTGTCAGCCTCTTTGGGATGTCAGATGCGGAGGTTGTCCGTCGCTATTGGCTTCCTCGACATGTGATCTTGGACACCCTGCGCATTGTGGAGTGTGACCTTGAGCCAATGCGCGTCATCCCGACAGCAGTACTGCCTTTGCCCAAACTTGTGGCGGTACTGCACTTCTGTGCTGCTGGTTCATTCCAGTTCACAGTCGGGGTCGCGGCAGGAATGTCCCAGACGACCTTCAGCCGTGTGCTGGAGGTTGTCCTGAGGGCATTTCAAGCACGGCTCCGGCAGTTTATCCATCTGCCACTCGAAGAGGAGTCTCTTGTGCGGATCAAGCAGCAGTTTGCCACCATAGCTGGCTTTCCGCACGTCATAGGGGCTGTAGATGGGACGCATGTGGCACTGGTGCCGTTGAGTGGAGATGCTTCGGTTTACATGAACCGGAAGCATTTTCACTCAATAAACGTCCAGGCCATATGTAACCCATCTCTCCTGTTTCGAAACCTGGTTGCGAAATGGCCTGGGAGTACCCATGACTCCTATGCGTTTCGTAACTCATGGTTGTGGCCTAGATTGGAACAGAGGCAAGGGGGTGTCACACCACACGGAGATGCGTGGCTTCTTGGTAATTATGTGCAAATAATGGTTCCCTCAACTATAAATTTTTAGTAATATTGTATGGCAGACATAGATTGTTAAAGTATAATATAGTACTTGATATGTTACTGTTACACAATGTGTAACATAGTGCATGTGCCTTGTATTTATAGATTCAGCTACTATAGAGTGATTGTATCAATGTTTTGAATAGTAAGAGATATAATGCTAATGTAGCCGTATAACTGAAAGTCACCTATTAGTTTAAGGTATGTGTCCTGTGAATAGTGGACTCCGGCAGGTGTGTAATTATTAGTTAGGAGTACTTTGCCAATCTCTAATGGTGATTTAGCTTAGTTTTAGAGGCATTAATAGACATGGCTAGTTTTCTTAGGATGCTAATTATACAGTATTAAGACGTTGTAACCTTACTATTTGGGCTAGAATGTAATTTGCCCTCATATATTAGAATGTTAGCATTACATTTTTTTTTACGTATAGTTGTACTCTTAAAAGGTATTCATTTTTTTGTTTTTTTCTTTCCTCTCTTCTTACAAAGGAGACAATGCGTATCCCTCCTGCCCTTGGCTCCTCACTCCTATATTGAACCCACACACAGAGCAGGAGGAGGCCTATAACTTGGCTCATAGGGCCACCAGATCGGTCATAGAAAGGGCCTTTGGACTTCTGAAGGCTCGATTTAGATGCCTGGACCGGTCTGGTGGTGCCCTGATGTATGAGCCGAGGAAGGTGTGTAGGATACTCGCTCTGTGTGTGGTGTTCCATAATATTGCCATCAGGAGTGGGGCACCAGGGGTCATGGACGATGTTGCTGGGGTGGACGAGGCGGAGGAGGTGGAGGAGGCGGAGGAGGAAGATCAAGTCCCCCCCCTCGTGAAGCAGTGCATGGCTCCAACTTCAGGAGCTATGTTGTCGGTCGTTATTTTTGAGGTAATTTATTTGTTTGCATCATTTATATATATAGCGCCAACATATTCCGTAGCAGTTTACAATTGGGGACAAACACAGTAAACTAATAAACAAACTGGGTAAAACAGACAAAGAGGTGAGAAGGCCCTGCTTGCAAGCTTACAATTTATGGGACAATGGGAGTTTCATACATGAGTTTAAGTCTACATTTTGCATTTCGGTCCAGCTAGACTGAAAAGGTAAAAGTGTTTCATAAGCTAAATGATCCCATCACACAACAATGTTGGTCAGGGGGTAGTTTTCTTGTGTGAAATTGTGTAACGGGAGGTAATAGGGTAATCTAGTGAGGTTAAGAGGGTGGTTGAGGAATATTATAAGCTTGTCTGAAGAGGTGGGTTTTCAGAGAATGCTTGAAAGTTTGTAGACCAGAGGAGAGTTTTATTGTGTGAGGGAGTGAATTCCATAGAGTGCGAAAAAAGTCCTGTAACCGGGAATGGGAGGATGTAATGAGGGTGGATGAGAGACGCAGATCTTGTGCAGAATGGAGTTGCCGAGTTGGGAGATATTTTGAGACAAGCGAGGAGATGTATGTTGGTGCAGCTTTGCTGATGGCCTTCTGGGTTAGTAAAATGATTTAAATTGGATTCGGTAGAAAATAGGCAACCAGTATAGAGACATAAAGAGTGATTCAGCAGAGAAATAACGATTTGAAAGGAAAATCAATATTGCCGCTGCATTTAAAATAGCTTGTAGGGGTTTGAGTCTGTTTTGGGGAAGACCAGTAAGGAGGGAATTGCAATAGTCAATGCGGAAGATGATAAGTGCATGAATTAAAGTTTATGCAGTGTCTTGTGTAAGATATGTGCGTATTCTGGAAATGTTTTTTAGATGTACGTAACATGAATTAGATATAGAGTTGATGTGGGAAACCAAGGATAGTTCTGAGTCAAAGATCACACCTAGGCAGCGAACTTGAGAGGTGGGGTTTAATGTCATGTTAACAACAGAGATAAAAATGTCAGGTATGCTCTTGTTGGTGGGTGGGAATATTATTAACTCTGTTTTAGTAAGATTGAGTTTGAGTTGGCGAGAGGACATCCAAGATGAAATGGCAGAAAAACAGTCAGTTACACAGGATAACACAGATGTCGAGAAATCAGGAGAGGATAGATAAATTTAGGTATCATCCACATAGAGATGATACTGAAATCCAAAGGAGCTTATTAGATTTCCAAGAAAAGCAGTATAGATAGAGAACAGCAGAGAACCTAGCACTGACCCTTGCGGTACTCTAACTGATAAAGGAAGTGGAGCAGAGGTGGACCCAGAGAAATTAACAGTGAAAGAGCGATTAGAAAGGTAGAATGAGAACCAGGATAAAACAGTGTCCTGAAGCCCTAGGGATTGAAGCGTTTGTAGGAGAAGAGAGTGGTCAACAGTGTCAAATGCAGCAGAGAGATCCAGGAGAATTAGGAGGGAGTAAATCTTGTCTTTTAGCTATATGGTAAGGTTACCCTCTATTTGTTTGTATAAGAATTATATTACTTTGTTTGTAGTGTGTGTGATTAGTGGGGGTTAATTCATGAAAGTAGTCACATGACTATTTGAACCTATTTAAAGAGCAGTCTAAGGCTGTTTAAGCCCATGAGGCTGTTAGCTAGAAAGGATTCTTCTAAGTGAGGATTTTTACAAGTGTATTAACAAATTTAGTTAGTATAGTAAGAGATATATAAGAGGTGAACAAGAGGAGAACAAGAGGGGAACCTCCCTCTCTTTCCCCCCAGAAAGTCTATTCCCTCACATCACTCCTTCCTTCTGCCTCTCCCATTTATATACCCTTTTCTCTGCCTCATCTCCACTCCTCCCCCACCTCTTGCTCGCCTGCCCCGTCTCCTTTCTGCTGACAAGTCCCCTCATATTTCTGCTTCTCATCAAATTCAAATCCTCTCTCCCTGTCATGCCCCTCGCTCCATATCATACTCACCCTTGTAGTCGAGCAACCCCAACAATCTTATCCGCATCTCTCCTCTTCCCTCTCTTCCTATGGTCTCTGGAATGCCAGGTCAGTCTGTAACATTTTGACCTCTAGCCATGATCTCTTTATCTTCCTTCAACCTGCTTGCCATCACTGAAACCTGGCTATACCCTGAGGACACTACTTCTCCTGCTGCTCTCTCTTTTAGGTGCTTGTCCTTCTCGCACACACCCAGACCTGGGGACCGGCAAGGTGGTGGGGTCGGCATACTTCTTCGGCATACTTCTCTCCCCCTGCTGCACTTTTTGGGTTCTTCCCCCTGTACCTTCCCTCTCTTTTTCTTCCTTTGAGGTATACTCTATCCGACTATTCCACCCAATCCACCTCTGTGTTGCTGTTATCTACTGTCCTCCTGGTCCTGTCTCTCAATTCCTTGATCACTTTGCCACCTGGCTCCCTCACTTTCTTTCCTCTGACCTTCCCTCCCTCATTTTGGGGGACTTTAATATCCCTATAGACAATCCCTCAGACCCTGCTGCCTCCAAACTTCTCTTCCTCTCCTCCTCCCTTGATCTCTCTCAATGGACCTCCTCTACCTCCCACCGCAGTGGCCATTCCCTTGATCTGTTTTTTCACACCTCAGTACTGTCTCCGAACTCATTAATTCACCTTTTCCTCTCTCGGACCACCATCTCCTCTCTTTTAGCATCTCTCCACCCCTCTCGCCGTCCCCTTCCCGCAAGGTTACTCTCAACAGGTGTAATTTTGACACAGTTGATCCTACCACATTCTCATCCTGTCTGGGCCTGCTCCTCTTCCCCATTACCACTCTATCTTGCCCCGATGAGGCTGTCTCCTTTTACAATCACAGTCTTAACACTGCACTTTACTCTCTTGCCCCGGCTGTCACCATCAAGCTTCGTCGGTCCCCACCTCAACTGTGGCACTCAAAACTTGCCCGCTATCTTCAAAAATGCTCCCGCAGTGCAGAACGGCTCTGGATAAAGTCACGCATACTGACTTCCTCCAAGTTCATGCTTGCGTCTTACAGTTCGGCCCTATCGCTCTCTAAACAATCGTTATTTAGGGCTCTTATTTCTTCCCAATCCTCCAACCCCCGTCGGCTTTTTGCCACCTTCAATTCCCTCCTCTCCCACCCACCCCCCATGCTCTCTGCTGTCGACTTTGCTACCCACTTCACCTCCAAGATTGAGTCAATACATCATGACATCTCCAAGCAGTCCCTTCTTACCCCCCCTCTCCTTTCCCCTGCCCACTCTGTCCCCCCTCCCACCCTCCTCCTGCGGCTGCTATCTCCTTTCTCCCATCCCCACTTGCTAGCTCACCCTCCTTCTCTACTTTCACTCCGGTATCTGCAAATGAAGTCCATACCATTCTCTCTTCCTCACCCCCCTCCACTTGCCCACAGGACCCAATCCCTCCCCACCTCCTCCACTACCTCTCTCTTGAGGCCTGCTCCCACCTTGCCCATGTCCTCAACCTATCCCTCTCCTCTGGAATCTTCCCCTCCTCTTTAAAACATGCTTTTGTATCCCCCATACTCAAGAAACCATCCCTGGATCCTGCCTCTCTCTCTAATTACTGCCCTATTTCGCTTCTTCCTTTTGCCTCCAAACTCCTAGAACGGGTTGTCTACAACTGTCTCACCTCCTTTCTCTCTTCTCACTCACTCCTTGACCCGCTCCAATATGGTTTTCACCCCCTCCACTCCATTGAAACTGCCCTCACTAAGGTCACTAATGACCTTCTCCTCGCTAATTCCAAAATACACTACTCCCTTCTTATCCTACTTGACCTCTCTGCTGCCTTCGATACCGCTGACCACGCACTCCTTTTGCAAACTCTCAAATAAATAGGCCTCTGTAACACTGTCCTCTTCTGGTTTTGCTCTTATCTCACCAACCGCTCCTTCTCAGTCTCTACACATGACTCTACATTCCCACCTCTTTCCTTACCTCTTGGCGTTCCCCAATGTTTCATTCTTGGCCGTCTGCTTTTCTCCCTCTGCACCTCCTCCCATGGTGTCCTCATCTGCTCCTTTGGCCTCCAGTATCATCTCTATGCTGATGATACCCAAATTTATCTTTCATCCCCTGACCTCTCCCCTTCCCTTTTGTTTCGTGTCTCCTGCTGTCTCTCGGCCATCTCATCTTGGATGTCCCAATGCTTGCTTAAACTCAATATTTCCAAGACTGAATTTATTGTCTTACCCCTTCCAGGACTCTCCCACCTCCCCCCTCTCTATTTCTGTTAATAACACTACCCTCTTTTCTGTCCCTCAAGTCCAATGCTTTGGGGTCATTCTTGATTCTTCCCTCTCCATCAAACCTCACATTCTGTCCCTCTCAAAATTCTGCTCCTTCCACCTTCAGAATATATCCAAGGTACGCCCCTTTCTCACCATGGAAGCCACGAAAAACCCTTGTTCACTCGCTTGTAATCTCTCGACTTGACAACTGTAACCTCCTTCTCTCTGCCTTCTACCTGATTACCTTGACCCTCTTAAGTCTATCCTCAATGCTGCTGCCCGCCTCATTTTTCTATTCCGCCGCTCTATCCAGCTGTCAGTATTACCAGTGTGCCGTAGAATACATGTTCAGTTTGTGAACATGTGTGTATGTGTCTGTGTGTGTGTATGTATATATATATATATATATATATATATATATATATATATATATATATATATTTATATATTTTTGATCTTCATATTTTGTTCTTTATTTATTATGTAGTGTCATGGGTCACTGTTTTTTGTATTTGTCATGTACGGTGCTGTGGACCCTTTGTGGCACCTTATAAAATAAAAATAATAATAATAATAATAATAATATATATAATTGATGCTGTAAATCAGGATGTGCAGTCTCAAAAACAGCCACTAGATGGCAGTGGTGTGAGATTAATTGGTTATGTACACTGTAGGGAAGAGAATAACAGTTAAGAGAAATTGTAAATGCATGCAGCTGCTGTGTTATTTGTAAAAGCAGGGCTATAGGGGTATCACAGTACACTGTCAAAGTCGAATGTGCAGAGGAAGTCGTTCTAAATTAATAAATATTGATTGTAATAGTTTTACGCGCGATTGCGATTAGTATGCTACAACATGCCCATGTTAATTATGCAATCGCATGGGTAAACATAACAAATACACTTACATTCATTTATACATTTGTAAATACTCACATCCATTTATTATCAAGAATTAGAGATTATTTATACAAAGATAAATCTACACTAAATGTATTTATGGATGAGGTTCTAAGAATTGTATGGTGTTTGGTCTTATATTAATCCACATTTCACCAACAGGAATCCAGTACCATTGGGGAAGCGATCGCATATTTTAGTCGCAATTTATAATTAGTATAAGATTAATTCTCAAAGATACTTTGTTAATGGGTTAGTTTAAACCATATTTTCCACGGTTTCCTGAGGCAAGACAATTACACAGCTGTTGGAGTGAATTTCCCCCACCTTTGGAAAATAATCTTTTGAATTGAGCTATGACCTGCATTGAACTGGACCATCATAAACCCTGAACCAATGAAGGACTCTCTTTGTCACGAATCGGAGTCTTAGTCCTATTTAAACCACTCGGCGGTACCATATCACTGTACATCTCCCTTTTGGTCAAAGGCAGCATTCCATCCTGGGACAAGTGTGACTTCTGTCTGCAGTACTGGAGGCTGCCATCTTGGGTGAGACATTTGCTAAACATGCTGCTGAGTCTGAGCACTTGAACACTTGTTATTTTGCTTTAATCTGCTCCAACTGTGGGGTCATTAGAGTTTGCACTTTATATTGGTTTTTTTTTCTTTGTTATAACATAAGGATCCCAGATTCCATATTGAGAGCTGCAATCTGGTGCCTCCTCTTTGGGATTAATTTGAAATTTTCATTATTATTTGTATAAGTCTGAAGCACTTTAGCGCCAGTTAGGTTTTTTCTTCTAATGGAACAACGGGCTGAATTTGGGTAGAAGAAGGGCTATTTATTAAATGTGAACTAATTATTTAATATACTGCATATATTGGGGTTTTTTTTGGGGGGGGGGTAGGAATACTAAATATGAATGCTAATAAATTAATGTGAGGAGCTGATTGCAGGAAGGGAGGCCTTATTATTAAATATGGGTGATATTTAACGGTGAGGCTGAAAGACCTAGAAGGTTCAATCATTGCAATTTTTCCATATGTCATGTACCTATCCATTTACCAAACAGAGCCCCAACTTTCCAGGGTTAAGAAATGCAGCAACTGAGCACAAGTTACATGCACAGCAGATAGTGAAGTTTGTAAGACCAGGTAGAAGAGAGCAAGACAATCTGCCAACTGTCCTGATTCTGGTGGGTCAGTCCCAATTTTGGGTGACTGTCTTGCTCTGTCACAACTTTGTTCCAACTGAATGGACAGTTGGATGGAATGTCCCAGTCTACATTGCTCTGCTCCTGAATGGGTAGCTGTGTGTACCTAATAGTAGTACATGAAGCATTACCCACACATAGCGCCATGCCCCTTGCTGGTCATTCCCACTCTGGTAGCATGGCATGGAAACACCCCTATAGGAAGTCCTGCATTTGCCCCTGAATACTATGGAAAAAAAAAAGTAAATTCTTTAAAAGAAGCTTAACGTCAACTTCATGAGACTTGGATTTGATTTTGCATTAGAAACTTACACAAAAAATATTGTTGTTATTTTTAAGTGAAATTAATATTGCAGACAGTTACATTAATATGCTCTTCATCCTCTATTTAAACATTTTAAAACCAGATTATTTAATTGATTGCGACACTAAAGGAACGTTGCTGACAGCTGGTCAATTCTGCTTTCTCATCTCCGCAAGTTTATTCAGCAGCTGCTCCTTGTCCGCTCCTCTTATTTGATACTTCTATAATACAACAATTTCAGGTTATTAGTTACTTATTGTAAAAGTGGATGTCCCAGTAACGTATTTGATACAGTAAAAAAAACAATTTCCAGAAGGTTTTATTTTACTTTTGCTTGACACAACAGTATGGGTCTGATTCATTAAAAATCTTAAATGAAGAGGTATCTTATTTCAGTCTCCTGGACAAAACCATGTTACAATGCAAGGGGTGCAAACTAGTTTTCTGTTTTGCACATAAGTTAAATACTGACTGTTTTTCATGTAGCACACAAATATCAACTTTAAATTTCAGTGTACAAATAAGCTATCAAGTATTTGTGTGCTACATTAAAAAACAGTCAGTATTTAACTTATGTGCAAAACAGATAACTAGTTTGCACCCCTTGCATTTTGTACATGGCTTTGTCCAGGAGACTGAAATAAGATTCCTCTTCATTTAACATCCTTAATGAATTAGGCCCCTTGTCTTTTCAGAATGGGAAGAGTAAACCCACACAAACATGGGGAGGACATACAAACTGCACACAGATAGTGCCCTGGTTGGAATCAAACTGATGACCTCACTGCTGTGCTACCCCAAAGCATATGTTACCATCTCCGTTTTGTCCTTTTTATACATAAAAAGTTATATTTTTGGAATAAGTTTTTGGGAATCATAATTTATACAATATATAGAATAAGTGAACTCATAACCACGACTCGGCATGTGGGAATAATCCTAGCCGAGTTGGTTTTCCCTTTGGGGGGTCCACTTTTTTTTTTTTACAGGCCTGATGCTCCTGTGCCGACTGACCTAGGGCTGGTTGGTACTGCAGGAGGACTCTAAGCTGCCATAGTAATTTTCATGGTTTTCCTGGTATAGCACCACAAGACCTGGCTGGCAAAATCTGATATCTACATTTTCGAGGGGGCTCCATGATTTTAGCCAATACAAACCTAGGCTGGCAGTGCTTAAGCTGGTTTGCCAGTTTCTGTGGAGCAGGGGCACATTTTATCTTTTTATTTATTTATTTTTTCCACCTGTTACAGCAAGATATATGTATAGTAAAGCGTATCATACGTTTTATGTGCATCTTCCTCAATCTGCGTACTATGCAGACTTGCAGGTATCTCAAGATACCTGTGACTCTGCATACTGCGCATATTGTGTATTTTTTCCGGACGTAATTTACACCTACGTTTTCTGTGTCAATTGCATCCAATTCTGCGCGAGTCCCAGAATGTCTATAAGGGACAATGCACTTCTTTTACAAAACAGAAATAAGGCAAAGGACCAACTCAAAAATCATTTATATCTACATTGCGATGGCTATGGATAATTGGGGCAAGCTAGCATGGTGGCACATGGTGCAATATTTTTTTTTATGTGGTGGTCAGCCATTGACAGATGGTGATGTATAAATATAAAAATAAAAAGTGACAAAATACTAAAACCTCTATGTAACCTAGGCTGCACACACTCCCACTGATACAGACCATATCAAATCAGTTTGCTATCTCATACTCCAAATGATACATAGACAATATAAAATCTACATCTCAGCAATGACAGATATACATTGTTGCCAAATTACAGTATGTATATGAATTACAATACCAGATTTCTGTGTCTGTAGAGAAATATTTGCGGTACAGCAGAGACTTCATAACGAGCCGCAAGATCCTAAAAAGATAAATAATTCAGTATTATAGAGCACAAACATTTTCTATCTTTTTTTTTATACAGGTATTTTAGAAATAATTTTTAATATATAGTTACTTGTGAAAAGTTAGTGTCGACTTTCATGAATTTTACATCTGACATCTGATCACACAGCGTCTGTCAAAAAGCATAAGGACATAGCATCTGAGTAACCATCGGACACAAAAAAAGTATATTTATTTAAACATGCTCACCTTTTCTAAAACATTTAAGACATGAACACCAGCAAGAACATGTGAAATAACGTTAACTTCATAAATAGGCATTTTTGCGCTTCTTCAAGTTACACGTCTCTCAACACTTATTTCCATCATTCATTACCCTTGTTTTTCAATACCCTTCTTCTAGCCATAATCACATACTTTTCCATATATAATCTCTCTGTTCAAGTTTCTTCAGTTCCCTTAAAATTCATGTCCCAAATTTCAGTGTCTTCCTCCCAGCTCCAATTCACATCCTCTTATTAAATACAGCAATGTATCTATTTCAGGCACCTATTAAATATATGGGCCCAATTTGTAGGGGGCATTAAAAGAGCAATGCTGCTGTCCAGGTGATTCTGCAAGCTACTAGTGTTCTCAAAGCTGGTTACAGGATTCCAGGAAAATAATCATAAATGGAGGCTTCCCATGTGGAACCTGTTACTCCGACAACATGTCATTTTAGTTATCTGGAGCTCCTGGATTGTCAGGTGGGAAAAATCAAGTCACTCCGGTATATTTAACAAGTAAGTTGATCCTTTGATGCCTCTGCTCCAAGTATTTTTTTTTATTACAAAGTATTGCATTTTCATGGTTTTCCTGCTATAGCACCATGAGACCTGGCTGGCAAAACCTGATATGTACATTTTCGAGGGGGCTCCATGATTTTAGCCAATACAAACCTAGGCTGGCAGTGCTTAAGCTGGTTTGCCAGTTTCTGTGGAGCAGGGGCCCATTTTATCTTTTTATTTATTTATTTTTTCCACCTGTTACAGCAAAATATATGCCATGAGGGTAGCACTAGCATGTAGACAATAGAGGTCACCATGAGGGTCAAAAAAGAATATATTTGCATTGAAGCCCCATGAATGATAAAGAGATCAATCAGCTCAGTTTGTAGAACTGAATTTAGAACTTGCAGCCAGTGCAATAAGGACAGGAACAAATCATTACACGTTTTTATGATCTATTTTGTATTCTTTGATTTTTATTAAAGTTCACTATGTGTTGTAGTGAGGTGAGGAGCTAACATTATGAAACATGGACATACTTTGGACTTTTTTCTTGTCAAATTGAAAATACATTACATTGCTTTATACCTCACCTTTGTACATTATTTCTAGTACCTGCAGCATCTCAATTTATAACAAAGTATATTTTTCAGATATGATTAAATAATGTTTAAGTCACATAATAGCATAACATAATGTGCAGGAAATAGTATATATACTTAATTGTTTTTCTGGTTTTCATTACTACTAATTATTGATAGCTTGGAAGTCACTTACCTGAACATAAGGTAAAAATCTTTGGCAATGTCCACAGTGATAAGAGAAGAAAACAACTACAACAGGGTTTTGTCCAGCTGCTCCCAAAGCTCTAGACAACTCATCCTATAAGAATAGAAAACAATTCTGAGTATGCTAATTAGATTCACATCTTCATAACATAGTACATAACACAAGTACTGCACTGAAAAATAAAACTGCTAGCAAATATTAGACGCTTTTTTTCTAAAACATTACATTACTAAAGAATGTCTTTTACCCGTTACTCTGTTTCGCCCAGTTATTCCATGGGTAGTTCTCTAAACAACTAACCACCTCTGCAATGGTGCGATTGTTTAATCCTGGCAGTGTTCATCAATAAGTAATACAGACAGTGAGAAATTGATGTTTCCCATGAAAGAAAGGCCTTTAATAAATGAAGATGATACCACAGTCCAGCTGCAGAAACTAGACAGCAAAGTAAATCTAATTTAAACAAATTTTATGTATGAACTTCTTTCAAATAGTGGTGCCGTATTACCACACCCTACCTGCATCAATATTACGGGAGACTTACATTATTTCTCTGCTTGGGTCCTTTGCTTCTTCCTCAATCTAACTCAGAATCTGGCTCTCAATTGCCTCCATTGTCAATCCATATTATGACACTACACTGATACATGCAGCTTTGCACTCAGTAATACATTAATATAAGATCAGCACACTTATTTTCTGAAACACTCTGCACAACTGTGAATATTCCACATATCTTACTGGCTAAATGCTGTACTATTTCAGTCCACTTAAAACAGGCTACACATGTATTAAAGGGACATAAACAACTAGCACTATCATAATTGTTTGATTATAAGTACAGTCAGTGTAACAAATCATTCAAAAATCAAATCATACATGGAAACTGAACAAGGACCTACAAGATTAATGGAGAAGGTGCAGAGATGAAACAAGAGTATAGAGAAAGCTCTGCTTGTCAGAGCTTACAATCTTAAAGGAGAGGGTAAAAATGAGACAACAGGAGCAAGTGGGATGGAATGATACCAAGGGTATAGTGTCACGAACGCCCAGCCTGTCCCAGATACAACAATCTAAACAGCTGACCGTGACTGGCATCACTTTAGTCACTTAGCAATCAATATACCTTTTCTGCCACCACAAGGGATTTACTATGGTGTCCTTACGTTCACCAAAAACACTTAATAATATTTCACACTTAAATCCCATACATATGTAGCATGAGCCTCCCTGGGCTTCGTAAGTTCACAAAGAATCACGGAGAACACACTAGATTAAATTTATTCAATCTGAAAAATGTTTCCAAGGCTTAGTTACAAAAAAGTTTATAACAAGAAATACAAATACGCACAAATAAGTTTCAGAAAATAAAATAGGAAATAAAACCAGAGTCACT